>NC_140932.1:66680854-67030854 GCF_014529385.1 Adiantum capillus-veneris | reverse complement strand
GCACATCGATGGAACTCCACACTTTACCCTTGGCATTGCGGTTTGTGGGTTTTGGTCCTTTACTACCATATGGATATTTTTCCATAGCTGAAACTCAATTTTGCTGACATAAGTGGACTATTATCTCCTTCCATGCTTGGTTAGCTTCTTATCATTAATGCATGTTGGATTTGATATAAAATAACGTGCCTTGACCCACCAATATATGGTTTGCAAGGTACATATTTATCATTGGATGACCTTTTCTTGTCTCGTTGGATTTTCACATTGTCCCCATGGAGACCCATCTTTGACAAAACTAGTTCAAGTGCCTCTACCGCAACCTTCTGTTCTTTTGAGTTCTTGATTTTCATCTCTCTCTCTCTCTCTCTCTCTCTCTCTCTCTCTCTCTCTCTCTCTCACACACACACACACACACACACACACACACACACATGCCATTCATCATGGCATGGTGGAGTGCCATGGGCAAAATCCCTTAGCAGTCCAGGACGTGAATGAGGTCGAGGACTGCGTGCACGGCCTCTTGAGGTGAAGTAAGGAGAAGAGCATGTGCACCTCTTTGCCAGGCGACCGAGATGCTGTGTGTGCAAAGCCCCTTCTTGCGGCGAGGGGGGTGATTTGTGGGCACAATGAAACACAGCAAGGAAAGGCTCAATCTGAGCGCAAGGCCAGGGGGGGAAATTCTTGTCATAAGGGTTCAGCCCGAGAGGCGGTAGAACGCCATCTCTCTCTCTCTCTCTCTCTCTCTCTCTCTCTCTCTCTCTCTCTCTCTCTCTCTCTCTCTCTCTCTCTGTGTGTGTGTGTGTGTGTGTGTGGCACCCTCGACGGCCTGTTCGCCATCACCAAGGTTGGAGCTTGTTATTTTCATACTATGCGCCCAATGGCCATTGGCCTTAAGGCAATCACAAAATAAAATGAGGGCATGTGTCCCCGGGAAAACACAGCTCTCCCACCACTAAGATGTTTGCAGTAGAATTAGTCTCCGATTTGATGGGGATTTCCATTACCATGCTGCTGTAGTGATTTCTTATTGCAAAATCGGGCAAGATGACTAAATGCAAAGCAAGGCTTAACACTAGAATGGTAACCTAATAGGACATAAAAGTGTCCTTTCAAGGTTTTGGAAAAAATTTCCAAAACCATATTAGATCCACTCATTTTGAAAAATCCTTTCATGAGCTTATAGTTCAATAACTACTTCATATGGAAAAAATGATAAACTTATAATTTTTATCATCCCTTGTTCACTACAAGCCTCCAAAGTTGATGGACCATTGCATTTTGCCCAAAAGAGCAATTTCTTACGGTTGATTGCATATAAATAAGAGTGGGGATTTTTGTAGGACATGAGATAAAATGCCCCATTAACTTCAATGGGTTGGTGACCAAAACAAATGGTTGCTTTTACCTCACTAATTTTTTTTGGGCAAAAAAAATAGGTACAAAAAAGTTGCATTTTTGCCATTCTGCGAACCTATCATCAAAGTTTCTATAGTCACGCTCAATACAGATACTATATACATGTTTTCTTAGTTCCCTTTGGGCCTTTAGATTCAAAAGGAGCCATGAGCATGTCAAAAGGATAATGGATCTCTTACAATTGGAACCTTGGGGGCAATGATAAAGTGCTAAATACAGCAAACATGAAAAAATTGGGTTTAGCATTATGACCTCTAGAAACCCATAGAAACTACTCAATATCTAGCCAAGTTTGTAGTCTATGATTAGATATGGTTACTACCTACAAAATACACACAATTGGCCTAAGAAACTAGCAATATTGAGAAATTTATACTTGCTATCTAAAATGTATCGTATTCTTCAGCAATCAAAAAACTCAACCATCATCATATACTATGCTATATAGCATATTAGGTCCCCCAAAACTCAAGGAAGATTAGCTTTATGTTATATATTACACTTACACAATCAAAATTGAATTTGGATATCAAGAAAGCCCCCAAAAAAATCATAAAAGTGCTAATTTTGGCCAAAGAACAGGATTATGCAATTCTTGTAAATTGGTCATAACTTTCAATTTTAACACTTAGCTCTCCCTACAAGCATCCAAACATGTTGAGAACTATGAAGGCCTAACCTCTAGCCATCTAAACCTCACAAACATGAATTTTAGAGTGGTATAGTTGCCAAAAATTGAAAAAAAGCCAAAAACAAGACCCGTTTTTTCACACAGTTTAGGTTCAAAAATGTTGTGCAAGAGTAAGGTTAATGGGGTGAGATCGATACTTCAAAAAAAATGCTAAGTTTTTTTCAGCTCATAAGGCAACTCTGTGGATATATAGCACCTAGAAATCCATTCTCATACTCTTCAAATAATTCAAGAAAAATGGTCACTTAACAGGACAGAAAAGTGTCCAAGGACATAAAAGTGTCCTGTTACCATTCTAGTGTTAAAGCACTTAAAGCTCGATGGCAAGGAGCAGAAATTGCATTTGCTGAATGTCCGAGGCGAGCAGCAATTGTAGAAAGTCCGAAGCGAGTAAGCAGTTGTCAAGGCAATGAATATGGGCAACGAAAACAGTTGATGTAGCTTTTGGATGATATGACTACAATTTGTCTCTGACCTTCAAAGGTAAGGTATGCATAGCTTTGGTTTGTGTTTGCCAAAAATTTTGAGTCATGCCGTGAAACTTTCGTATGCACTAGACATGTAAGTGCATCTACAACCAAGGCTTGTACCACGCACAAGGTGCTTCTATTGTTAGCATGCACTAGACGTGTAAGTGCATCCACAAGCAAGGCTTGTACCACACACAAGGTGCTTCTGTGGTTAGCATAAGCATATCCAAGCACGATCAGATGTATTACATCATTAAGGATTTGCAATAGATAATCCATGTAGCAGCAAATACTTTTAGGTATGCTTTGTTTGCACATTAGGATGCTTGTACTTTATTGTCATCAGCATAACTTGTTACACAATTCTTGTCGTATCTCTACATAAGGTAATGTATGAGACTGGCATGAGGCACTTAGCATACATCTTTTTATCATCGACCATGAATTGATGTAATAACAACAGGGCTGTCAATTGCTTATGAAGCATTTTCTCTTGATGGAGCATGTATCACCTCTATTGCATATCTCTAACATGCATCAAAGGTTTTGCACTTTCTCCATTCCAAGCGCAGGCACGGCTTGTGATAGATGTTTTAAGCATTACAATTTTATTGGCATCGAACCAATGCTTAACCTGCCACCTTGCCTCAAGCATGGCTTGAGTACTTGCAAGCCTGATCTGTTGCGCGGATCATCAGCAGTTCAATTTTGATGCCCATGGAATCTCAAGGAGATCAGCACACTCTGTGGCTCAACTTCATGAAGGGTGCAAAGAGCTTGGCATGGATGACTTCTTGTCACTTCTTCCAAAAGCCGGCAAAGATGCTCGCCACACAACACTAGCCAATTTCATTTGAAACATGCTTGACAAGGTCAATTCTCCTTTTCCATGACCTTTGTACGTTGGCACCAGCATTTGTTGGCTACCAAACCTAACGTACTTATATGAAGCAAGGCTTCCATTTTGGCATATTGCATTGAGATTATCCCCGTTTTGATTATGCTATGAGCATAACAATCTGGAGGGCTTTACCAATTTGCCTGCATGTTAATTCATTAGATGCCAAGAAGGTGTATATGATACACATGACAACTCTCTCTTTCACAACAAACTAGGCTATGAGCCAGATGGAACGAGTTCTTCCATCAAAAGTTCAGGATAATTGATTACATTAGAATGATCAGGTTAGACTCTTTTTTTTTCTTGTTTTTCCATGTGCTCCCATTTACTTTGGACATTATTGTATGTTGTGAAAGGCAACATGCTTTGCCATTTTTACATGAAGCATGGCTTTTAACTCGTGCCAGGCTAATGCCCATTGATCTGGCATCAAGGGCATTGGCACACAAGTTTGGGGAACGGGTAAATAGGGAATATCAGCTCACAAAACCCCTACCAGTCTAGATTGTGCAAGGCACCTATGGTTTTCGCTCTCATGTTTGAAGCCATCATTTTTGCCAAGGGCTTACAATTTTCCATGCACGACATGCTAGCTAGGTAGATTCAATTATAACAACTCATGAAATACGCTTCTGCTATACAGCCACGACCCCTACACGATAGGTTGGTCTCGATGTGATTTTTGTTACCTCTCTCGACGAGAGCATCACACAGGCAGATCATTGCATGTTTATAGGATAAGCTGCACGCTTGGTATCAGATGCACATGAGCAGGGGCACCAACTATACACCTCATAAATGCTTAAGGAATGTTCCTCAACCCTGCATCCTCTCTTTCTTATTTCTCTCAAAGAATAATGAAAACTTTCTAGGAAGCTTTTGACCATGTTTGTTTGGGAGTCAGCCTGAGCCAAGGTACTCTAACTAAATTAGTCTTCATAGGTTCTTTGTTTGAACACTAATTGCCATAAGGGCTATAAGCCACACATGCTCACTAAGAATCATTGTCACATCTTGGGTAAGACCCAATTGTTGGCATTCCTTGGGTGATTGTTCTTAAGATCGAACAGATCTTCCCAGTGGGTGGAGTACACATCGAACACATCGACGTTAATGGACAAGCAAGAGTCTTGTCTTATGGATGTTTTGGGTGTCATTTTTGCACTACATGTTTTTTTGTGTGACGCCCAAGTTGAGTTTTTGATAATCTTAAACTCACATCAGCTCATCTATACCACGGAGTCTAGAGGCAGCAAACAGTCGAGACATCATGTTATACATGGGGAACTAGAACCTAGGAGTCCACCACCCAACCACCCATTATACAATGTTAAAAGGCTATTAAAGGATGGATGGAAGCGGCTTATAGGATCGTAAGGGTACAAATGGATATCCACCCAAATGTCAACATTGGTCTCACAAGCGGTGCGAAGTTCCTGTGATGACCTTTGATCACCCTCACTAGCGGTCTTCGGTGCAAACGTCGTGGGTAAGCGAATATGTATTCTTTTGGTGTGCGGAGTACGTGATGGTGGAAGCAAGCCATTTGTGATGTCCATGAGCACCTTGGAAGCTGTTGCGTGAGGAAGCAAATGATGAAAAGATAGAGGGGGAGGGGTAGGGAGATTGAGGAAGATGGAAGGAGAGAAGGAGGGAGGGGGGGAAAGGAGAGATTGGGGAGAAGGAGGAAGGTACGGGCAAGGAGGGAGAGGAGAGGGAGGAGGGAAGAGGAGGAGAGAACAAAGTGTTTTTTACTTTTTGGGTGAAAAAATGGACTTTCTAAGCTTGTGGGTTTAAAAATGGGTCAAAAAATGATTTTTGGATATGTATATATGTTGGGAGGGAGTTTTAAGTAAAAAATAAGTAAAAATGGTTTTTTTTTTTAAAAAACAAATTTTGACTCTTAGTGACCCACGTTTTTGCTGATGTGGTCACACCCCTATGCTTCCTTCACTTAAAAAAAGCTAGAGAGAGAAAGTAGCCCCTTAGGTCCACATCCTATATTTGTCTTAAAAAAGGCTAAAAAAGCCTACTCAAAACAACCTTCTTCAATGCCCTTGCCCCCTTAACCCCACAAAACATTAACCCTAATCCCTAAAAAATAGGATTCCTTACAAGGCCCATGCAAGGTTCATATTTCTCCTAATGGCCTTGCCTTCCAGAGTTAAGCTCGTTTGCAGATCTTTGACTCCGTCCCGAGTACGCCGCAAGGCGTGAATTCCATCCCACTTGCTGAGAAAGATATTCACTGCATCCTTAGTGCGATCTTGGTCTTATCCCTTAAAAATCGGTGGTTTTGTGTTTTTCAACAATTCATCCATCTCTTTTGCAGTGAGAGTATGCAACGTATCAGCATTTGGGCCTTGCCCTAGATTAGAAGGGCCTTGCCCTAGATTAGAAGGGCCTTGCCCTTGTGTAGAAACGTGCTCATGCATGTGCATGTCAGCCGGACCATTGGACTGCTGTTGAAGTAATTGAATCACTAATGTGGATAGTTTAGTGACATTTGCATTTAAAGCTATAAAATTTTCATCCATGACTGACATGCGTGTCTGAAGTGCACAAAATTCTTGAATATCGAGCAATTTGTAAGTGTCATCACCTGCGTAGTGTCGCGGGTACTTTCCTTGAGAGAATCTGGCCACGGGCCATCATGGGCAGGATCAGGCGTACTTTGCTCAAAATCAAATGTCATATTGATATTTGAATCCATGGCGACACAGTGCGGTGCAATGAATAGTCAGAAAAATACCTGAGATTGAGAGCACTTGCAAAGTGTAATTAGCCTTGCTAATTCCGTCAAAATTGATAGTATCCCGGTGGAAATCGATCCGAACTGTCCGCCGTAAAGGGAATTCCACAATTCCTTGTAGCCGAATCAATTATGCTTGCAATCGTTAATTGATTTTGAAAGATAATGGTACTTTGAAATCCCGTCGAAATGCTTTGCTTAAATCTCTGAGTTTCTCCTGTAATACGTAGAGAATTGGGTACTCGAAGTTTGTGTCGGCCGTGTCGAGATGCCGTGCCTTGTTGGGCCTTGCCGAATCCGCACACGAGGGAGGGGTGGGGTACCCCACTGTGGGTACCGCCCCTTGTTCTTGAAAAAAAGGGTGTGCCCACTAACCCCCAATGGGTTGGGCGCCCTTGCAATGTGAAAAAACAAACACTCAGCGGCTATGGCTGCTTATAGTAGCGGGCGAGCAAGGAAGGTGGGCCATGGCGGCCACTGTGTTGAGCAAGGGGCTTTGGCCCTGGGTTGTGAAACGCTCCTTCGCCCGGTGTGATTCCGTAGAGGCCGCAAGGGGTGAGTTTGGTGCAGGTCCCGCCTTGGTGACCCCTTCTTGCAAGGGGAGTTGCCCACGGATTTCCTGCTTATCATTCTCCTCACAGGAGAGGTGCTCCACGGTTTCTTGACCCCGACATGCAACTTGCTCATGCAAGTTTGTGTGGCTCCCCTCGTCCACGGCGATGCCTTTCCAAAAAAGAACCAAGCTCTTGATAGCAATGTTAGACAATTAGGGGAACTAGAACCTAGGAGTCCACCACCCAACCACCCACTATATAGCATAGTCCCTGGCCCTTTGCCCTAGTTGGACTCCCTTTACACACTGCCTAGCCCGGCCTTTCCCTTGTCTAGTCGACCTTGCCGGTGTCCTAATAGAGCATGGCTGTTTATACGAGCTAGGCATCTCACTTGTGTGGATCTCTTGCTCTGTCTATAGCACTACGAGTGTCTATGGCATCACAGTTTTGGGGTAAGACCCAGCGGGTGTTTACTAAATCACCCCATAAGCATTGAGGATCACAGTTTGATCTATCCCAGTTGTAATTTCAAGGAAAGAAGTCTGCAATCTACCAGGGGATAGTGGACAAAATTCAATTTTCCAAGTTGATTCCAATCATTTTTATACACGATGGATTATGTTGGTTACCGTTACCTGCTAGTTGAGCAGATTCTATAAAGGGTCTTACCAAGGGTTATGACTACGTAGATTATAACCAAAGGGTTTGGATTGTGACGGCAACACCCAAGGTACCCAGTGCAATATTGGTTGTTTTTTTTCACAGGTGGGAGACGTGCTCCTGTGCATTTGAATACGAGTAAGTGAACATATAGTTCCATCCCCAGGTACACATCTATTGATTTGGTTTTATTCCATTTTTTAGTATTCTTTGTTTAATTTTTTCAACTCGTATAAATACCATTGAATGTTTTAGAGACATGCCAAGGGCATGTCGGAACAAAGTATTTTGGGCCGTAGTGTCCAATATACATTTTTGCATTATGATATTATGAACCACTTGTAGGGTTCGCTTTGGCACATGTTGTCACATGGGATACAACATGGTCTACGAAATCAAGGAGTCCAGTTTAGCCAGTGTGGAGCAATGATAATGAGGCCCGAATGAGGGTCCCTCTCACTCTTGTCGCGGAGTGTTTTGCAGTTACCTCCACACACAAGTACATCTTGTACTTGATGGGTGCCGCTTTTTTGACCATCCTTATTTGTGACATATTCCACATGTGGAGAATAGGAGTCTCTAGGACTGACACTGGCGCCTAATTCCTAATGATGTGTCGTGACGACGTCCCTACGTGCAGGTCACATCCGTTTATTAGACCATTTGGAGCACATCGTATCATGTACAATTTCAGTGTCTTAAAAATTTTGGGTACTAAGCACAGAATTGTTCCGATTACAAGTGTTGTGAAACCACCTTAGCAAGGGGTCGTTTCTACATATAGCCAAGTATCCTACATTCATGAGAATGTCTCATGGTTCGTACCTAGGTGTGACTAGGTCGTCACATTCTATTATGGTCCAACTTTTTTTACCAGGATTTCCCGTATGTACCGTGGAAAGTCTCGTCATGGAATTGCGGTTTGAATAAGTTTGTGTTAAATGCATGCACACTAGGTGTTATGGGACCTAGTGTTTAACACTGATTTATTTGGAGCGGCATGCAAATTCATGGACTTTATTCTTTCTGCACCTTTTTGCACTACAAGTGCAATCTCTACTCCATCTCCTTTACATATCCACAAAGATACACTGTTACATCTTTAACATTAAATTGTTCTATTTTCCTCACCATAGATTGAAGCGCTTTGGTTGAGGAAAGCTCCCTCCTTTTCACAGCTTGTTGTTGCTGCATAAACACCGCAAAAGCTTGAAACTTTTGCATTGTGACTGAATCAAATCAAACCCCCTGCTACTCTTTCTATTCTATATCTTTAAAGCTTTAATTTGAAACCTTCAATGAATTTTTTAACCCTCACCCTAGCCTACTTCATGTCGGGTTTACCAAAAATGTGTCAAGAAGTGCGCAATGCGGCTTGGAAAACGTCGGGCTTCTAACTATGAGGATTCATAGAAAAATCAAGCAAGGCGTAGATGATTTGAAGTTAAAAACAAACTCAAAAAGAACAAAACTCGAGCCATGAGAGCTCCACTTTGAAAAAGAATCAATATTAACTCAAAAATCTTGTGTGTGTGAAGATTAGGTGTATCCTCGCTCCCAATTGGACAGATGTAGTGCTCTTTCGACCTGTTAAAAACCCTAAATTGACACTTTGATTCTTCGTCGTGACCATTTCATGGGATCTTTAGAACTTAATTGGAGAATCCCAAGTAGTTATTTGAGGAGGGGAGACCCTAATTAAAGGCCTTACAGCGTGGAACATGTAGTGGAAGCAACACAAGACTACATTAGCACCATGGATTGTAATGGATGTATCTCCTTGTTCATATGCCCAAGTGAGCTCATTCTTGGCTCTAAAACATCCCACTCCACTTGAGCAATGATAGAACCATCATTGATGTGGCAATTGCATCCATTTTGTGCTATTTTTAGGCTATTTTTGACCACTTTGTGCATTAGGCAAAAGTTGGACTCACAAAGGGGCCCTTTAAGGAGTTTGACTAAATACCTCTCTCTACCAAAACGGGCGCATGGATAATTTTTTGCAAACAAACTCCAAAGTTGGCGGAGGTTTGACAGTTAGAATGTCCCCTTCAAGCTCTATCTATAGATATATAGCACGCCATGAGAATCCTCATATTTAAGAAGATTCTTTTTTTGATTCACCTATGATGTGACAACTCTGTCACATCATAGGTGAATCAAAAAAAGAATCTTCTAAAATATGAGGAATCTCATGGCGTGCTATATATCTGTAGATAGAGCTTGAAGGGGACATTCTAACTGTCAAACCTCTACCAACTTTAGAGTTTGTTTGCAAAAATTTATCCATGCGCCCGTTTTGGTAGAGAGAGGTAAAGTCAAACTCCTTAAAGGGCCCCTTTGTGAGTCCAAATTTTGCCTAATGGTCATTTTTAGCCATTTACAACCCAAAAATGTCCATTTTTGTTCGTAAAAGGCACAAATGAGCTGAGGAAAATCCCTATTTTGATGTAAAATTCCCTTTTAGCTCAAATTTCATGCTGAACCTAATTTTCCCATTGGTAAGCATTTGGACACGTCTTTTAGGCCCACGCACAAAACCTGCTATTTTTTGCCAAGATCGTAGTTGGTATCACCAGCACACGATTAGAAGAGTTGATATTTAACTATGTTGGCTCTTGACATATGCAGTCGTCTCTTGCCACCCTTTTTGGTGAGCTCTTCTCTCAAACGCTTTGCAATTGCAGGCGCCCGAGAATGTTCACATTTTTTACAATTCTTTGTAATGCTACCCAAAAAATGCTCCCTAATACGTGGTGCACCACGTGTTTTTGTAGTGAAGCATAATTTACATTGCCACTCCATATATCGATCGCATATGTTGTGGGCATAATCCCACTCTTTGCCAGATGGCCTTTTTATTCTTTGCCTTCTTCGTACCACTTGTGCCAACATTTCTCTCTATTGCTTTCAATTTAATATTGAAGGCATAAGAACTAGATGTTTCGTTTTAAAAATATTATTCTTCTTTTCAATATATATTAGAAAAATAATCACTAAGAAACCAATTCAAATCTACAAAATATGAGATTTGCAATGCACTTTAGTCAATCCACGTATCGACCACATACATTGTGAGCAAACATACACATTGCAATGCACTCTTTGCATGGAATTATTTGAAAAACACACATGAAAGCAATAATATCTATGATTGGACATCTCATGCACTAACATTCTTTCGTAATACATAATGTACATTCTATATAAACCAATGCAGACAATGAAATCTTCAATACAATTACACAATTGATGACTACTTGTACCCAATCAAGGATTGTAGTCCCCTTATGTATCCAATTCAATAAAAATAATCTATTTTCACCCAATTAAGGATTATAGCTCTCATATTGTGCATTGACAATGCATATCAGCTCAAATCTATGATAGTGTAAAATGCAAGACTTCAAGGATCTTTATATACTCAGTACACTAGTACAGGGCATCCGACGCTTGACTATCAATTCATCAATGATTTGGGATTTCTTCAACAAGTAAAAAAGTTGTCTTTTGCATTTGATATGGTGGACCTTGGAGAGCTTCACTCGTGTCTTGGCATTTAGATTCAAAGGAACCACACAAAAGGTATTTTGTTCCTTTGACAATCAAAGTTTATTGTAGATACTATTCAGAAATTTGGTTTGAAATCTGCACATTCGGTTAATACACCATGCCTTGCGAGTTCTACAAAGAGCACTTCTGAAAGTTGCGGTCAGCTTGTCACAAATCAACCTTATGCTAACTTGATCAGATGATTTCAGTTTATTGGCATGAACACTTGCCCTGATATTTTGTTTGTTGCTAATTATCTTGGACAACATCTTGCGCGTCCTTCTCTTAAGCATTGGTCAACAGCAAAGCGTATACTGAAATACTTAAAAGACACTAAAAATTTTATCTTGGTCTATCAACGACAATTAACATCGGACTATATGAAATTCTCTCTCTTTTGTGTTACACATATGCAGATTGGGCGACCTCACATTTATCTATGCGATCTACTAGTGGCACTGCTTCTTCATAAAAGGTTTTCTTGTTTCTTGGACCAGTAAGAAACAACGTTGTGTTGTAGTTTCTATGACTGAGTCTGAATATGTTGTTGCATCACTTGCACATCGTGAGTTGTTTTGGCTTCGACAAATGTTGGTTGGTATTGGTGATTCTCCTCTTTCTAGCATACCCTTGCGGAGTGACAACCAGAGTGCTATTAGTCTTGCAAAAGACTATGTTCAACATAACAAGTCAAAGCATATTGTTGTGCATTATTATTATGCCCGATATGAAGTATGCAAAGGTACTATCATGATTGAACACTGTCCAAGTGACCATATGATTGCAGAAATTTCTACCAAAGGCCTCAACAAGTCCTGCTTCATCCTGTTGAGCTCGGAGCTTGGAGTTGCTTCGGCCTAACTCTTTCTAGATTTGTCTCTATGCTATTATGGTAGCTTTGTATGTATGGAATTGTAATCATATAGGTAACATGCATTGTGCACACTCCACAATTTCACATTGTGACCTCTTGGTCAGTTGTTTTTGTATATAGAAACACAATGCACTTTCACATCACTAGCTCGCGCGACCCACCTACCGGCGGGTCTCCCTCGCTCTTACCACTTTGCAGATAACTTTTTGGGTATCCGCCATGTTGTCGGTATGCAAGCGAAAGTGGTTGCATCTCAAGGAAATAGGGGAAACCCCATGCTTGCCACCCCTACCTCCATTCCATGGACCTCCCCAAGTTGTGCATATCCCCGCAATAGGTGCATTTCAAGAGATGACATCCCCGACAGGAAGCTCCTCAAACACTTTGTGTGCTTTATGAAGTGCATCACATTTGCCATACATGACGACCAAGGCACCCACAAAGCGACAAACAATCTCCCTCCCTCACCTTGTTGGACATGTCCTGCAATCAATGCACTCAATGAGACAACATTGCATCTGGAGACACATCCTCAATTTTCATCTTCTAAAAATAGCTCAGGTGTGGATGAGACACCCTCAATTCGTATCCACTGAATACAACCCAAAACTCGTTGTCCACTCGATCCAAGGTTCAATCCCTAATCTTGAGCGTTTGGTAGCTAGTGACGATTGGACTCCCATCTAATAAGGCATATGAAGTATTGTTGCCAATCTGGTGTTTAACAAAATCTCTCTCTCTCTCTCTCTCTCTCTCTCTCTCTCTCTCTCTCTCTCTCTCTCTCACCAAGGCCTCGATTTTCAATTGTTCGACTTTCAGTGTTGTAGGTTTTCTCACCTTCCAAAATTTAAAACTTAGAGATAAACCTCAAAATTTCTAGGTGGATTACATCAAACCTCAAATTTTGGTCTCACCATTAGTAGAGCCCCGTATCGACTCAAAACACTGCATCTAAGGTTCTCTTTCCCCCTTTATTCACCTATTGATTTATTGATGAAGGAGCTGCAAAACAATGCCTCAATTCCTCCTCCTCCTAGTTTTTAAACTTGAGCTTGCTCTATGTTTTATTGGCTGCAAGCCTAGGTCACCCCCGTTAGCAGATTGTTTTATCCACGTGGGGCAATGGCAGCCACCTCCCTCCCTCTCTCTCTCTCTCTCTCTCTCTCTCTCTCTCTCTCTCTCTCTCTCTCTCTCTCTCTCTCTCTCTCTCTCTCTCTCTCTCTCTCTCTCTCTCTCTCTCTCTCTCTCTCTCTCTCTCTCTCTCTCTCTCTCTCTCTCTCTCTCTCTCTCTCGTGTGTGCATGCCATTTTGAAGCTTTCCATTTCCTTCTTTCTACTCATTAATCGTTCTCTTGTCGCTTCCTTTGCCGATCTCCGCCCCGCTATAGCCTCGACCTAATTCTGTACATAGAATATCTACTCATCAATTGTTTTATCCACGTGGGGCAATGGCAGCCACCTCCCTCCCTCTCTCTCTCTCTCTCTCTCTCTCTCTCTCTCTCTCTCTCTCTCTCTCTCTCTCTCTCTCTCTCTCTCTCTCTCTCTCTCTCTCTCTCGTGTGTGCATGCCATTTTGAAGCTTTCCATTTCCTTCTTTCTACTCATTAATCGTTCTCTTGTCGCTTCCTTTGCCGATCTCCGCCCCGCTATAGCCTTGACCTAATTCTGTACATAGAATATCTACTCATCAATTGTTTTCTTGCCGCTTCCCTACCAATCTCCACTCCGCTATAGCCTCTTCTCTTCTCCAACCCAAGTATATATTCTCTGTACAAAATTAATTCCCAAGTATATATTCTTTGTGCAGAATTAGGTCCCTTTCTTCTTCCCTTGTTTAAACCCTTAGTTCTTGCTCATTCTTGCCTCCAAAACTCTTGTGACATACATACATTGCATTTCGCATGCTGCTCCTCTTGAGAGCCTCTCTCTCTCTCTCTCTCTCTCTCTCTCTCTCTCTCTCTCTCTCTCTCTCTCTCTCTCTCTCTCTCTCTCTCTCTCTCTCTCTCTCTATTGTTATGTAGCACGCAAATCTTCTTCTATTCTCTCATATATGAGACTTACAAATCAGTGTTTGGGAAAAATGTGTCAACTTAATTTCGTGCCATTTTCAGTTTCAAAAATGTTGGTTAAAAGCAAGGGGAAGAGGAGAATTTCCACTCCAAAATAGAGAAAATTAGTGCAAAAACCCGTAAAAATAACATAATTTTCTAAAATATTCCTCTTGGGAATTCAAGGAAAGGGATTTTGTATGTTTGGAAAAACGACTTTTTCTGAACATTGTTTGTGATACAAGGAGTGTGCAATGTGTAAAAAACTCACTTAATAGGAATCACCAACGGGTTTCTACACAGAGACACACACACACAGTTTGTTTATTTAGCTAGTTCAAATCTCGAGTGTGTATGAGCTTCTGGAATATATGGGTGCATGCAGAGAGACTCGAGTTAGAGAGAGTCTGTTTATTTAGCTAGTTCAAATCTCGAGTGTGTATGAGCTTCTGGAATATATGGGCGCATGAAGAGACTCAAGACAACACCCTCTCTCTCTCTCTCTCTCTCTCTAGCCGTTTTTTGACCTAGTAGACAGCAGTTCACTCTTTTGACCATAACTTGCTCATCCGAACTCCGATTTAGGTGATCTATAGCCTCAATCGAAGAGCACAAAGCCCTCTACGCATTGATGTAAAGACAGAATTTTTCTGTGTAATGGAAGGCTTTGCTGTAACAGCATCTCAGAACTGAAAAAACTGTCAAAACTTTGCGTTTTTGTTGCCGACTTGAAGGCAATGTCAGACAAAACTCGCAAGGGTGGAAAAGCCACACTCGCCATGGAGAATGATGCAAAATCTCCAAGGAATTTGGATGCTAATCCAACCACATCGTCTACAACAACGGAAGCAATGATCATGGCTTACTTGATCTCGTTACAAGAAACCGTCAACAAGCAAGGTGAAGAGTTGCGCGCACTTGCAATGGAGAATGGTACTTTAAGAGTTCTCATTGTGGAGAATGAGCACCTCAAGAAGGTTCTTGAAATGCAAACAACACGTTTGATGCATCTTGAGAATGAAGTTCAAGAATGTAAACGCTCTCTTGTGGACATGAATGTAGTGAAAGAGCGCTTGAGCAAAGTTGAGAGTGATCATGTATTGAAAGAGGAAACGATAGATACAATACGACATGATGTATGTGAGATGAGAAATGCATCCAAATCATGGGCTGATATATGTAAGGATAATGTGGTTTCTACATCTCCTATCACGCAAGCCATTGTCCAAGCAAAGAATGTAGAGAATGTGGACACTCAAGAATTGCAAGAACGACAAAAACGCTCAAAGAACATCGTCATTCGTGGAATCAAGGAGGAAAGCATGGAAACACCCCAATCTCTTGCGGTTGCTATTGAAGAGTTTTTTGCTACACACTTTGGCATGTCAGGAATCATGGCTTATGGTGCACATCGAGTTGGAAAACAAGGAGTCCCTCGCTCGGGAGAAAGACCTATTGTATGTACCATGGCTGATGAGGTAAAGAGAAAGATCATCCTTGACAATGGTTGGATCTACCTCAAAGGAACGGGTTGTAATGTATATGAGGATCGCACTCTTATGCAACAAAATGTACGTCGCAAAGCATACGAGGAAAGAAGCAAGAGGGTTAAGGTATCATCTCAAGAAGAAAAGGCACTTGAGGAGGATGCAAGTCCACCCAACAAATAGGGACACATGATCTATGAGACCAACTCACGCTTGCGAATAAGCTTTTGGAATTGTAACGGGTATCCATGGAATGCGGGAATTGGCATTGATGAGCTTACCAATGATTCCGATGTGATACTTCTTGTCGAAACATGGGAGCATGATGCGCAACGAATTCTTGGATTTGACAAATACGATGTACATTCTTTGATGTGGGCCAAAAATGCAAAGCAACGAAGAGGCCAAGGAGGCATAGCATGTATGACCAAAAAGGGTTTGAAAGATGTTTCCATTGTCAAAGAAGATAAGTATAAACGGTACTTATGGTTGAAAATCAGCCCACCAAATGGTCAAGTCATGTTTGTGGCCGGCTGCTACATTCCTCACTATGACTCCAACTTTTATGCTCGCTTGAATATGGATAGAGATCAGCCCTTTGTTGAACTAGAGGAAGACATTGCTTATTACAAGGATCAAGGTGAAGTCATTGTTTTTGGAGACATGAATGCTCGCACAAATATGTTACAACACGACACACAACAAGTCGACATGCCGCATGTATCAAGAAGAGTGGATGACTCATACATGTATAATCGAAGTTCTAATGATGCAAAAGAAGTGGATCACTATGGAAAGTCACTTCTACATATGTGCAATAGTACCGGAATGCTCATTGCAAATGGTGTATCTCTATGGCAAGGCACCAATGACTTTACATGTAGAAAGCACAATGGTGCTAGCGTGATTGACTATATGTTGTTCTCAGAAGCCACTCTAGAATGCATACAAAGCTTTACACTTGGTGAATGGAATCCGGAATCGGATCATAGGATGTTATGTATTGACCTCAAGTGTGGTAAACGGCCCGAGCATGTAGCCTCCAATCATGATGTGAATCATTTGTACCTACGTCTAGACTTCAAACGAGCACTTATATATGCTGATATGGTGGACCAAATGTTAAGCATGATAGAGCATCAAGGGAGCCCAACATTAGAATGCAAGTGGAAAGTTTTCAAAGAAGTAATTTTCTCTTGTGCGAAGGAATGCTTTTCGGCGAAACACATGTCTTGCAAAAGGTCTAAGAAGGGTAGCACCAAGAAGAAATGGTTTGACATGGAATGTAGTCAAGCCCGAAAACACTTGCTAAGATTGGATGCAATCAAAGACAAGGAAGTTTACTTGGAATGTTCACACACATACAAAGCACTTGTTCAAAAGAAGAGGAGAAGGTGGGAAGTCGAAAAACAACTTCTTTTAGCACAAGAGAAAGCACATGCATGTGGCAAGTTTTGGCAAAATCTAAAAGGCAAGCGCGTTGAGAGCTTTGGTGACTTGACTCTTGAGGATATGTATATGCATTGTAAGAACCTCTATGAGCAACCCAATGTTGATAAGATGGAGGGTTGTAGCTCCCTTCCATTTATGTCTCCCTTCTTTACCATTGAAGATGTATGCCGCGCGCTTGAGAAACTTGCTACTCGCAAGGCAGGTGACCTTCAAGGTGTCAAGGCTGAAATGATTAAATGGACAAGCAAGAAAACACGATATTGGATATGCGATATGTTTAACCTTGCACTTCAGTATGGCATGCCTCATGATTGGAGTGCAAATTGGATCAAACCTTTGCACAAAGGAGGAGATGTAAACAATGTGAACAACTATCGCACTATAATGGTTGGTTCTTTGATGGCAAAGTTATTTGGATGTATCATGGAGATGAAGATAAGTGAATGGGCTGAAAAGAATGGCAAACGTGCGCTTGGCCAAGCAGGTTTTCGAAAGCATCATAGCACTATTGATCACCTTGTCACTCTTCGAGTTCTTATGGAAGCGTCTCGATTGAAAGGAAAAAAGTTGTATTGTTGCTTTGTGGATTTCAAGAAAGCTTTTGACATGGTACCGCGAGGAAATCTTTGGAGACGTATGCAAAGCCTTCAAGTGCCGAGAGAATTTATGCATGCAGTCTTTCGCATCTACCAAAAAGTGATATGTCGATTACGTATGGGAGATGGAATTTCAGAATTTTTTGCAAGCACTATTGGTGTCAAACAAGGATGCCCACTTTCCCCAACCCTCTTTGGGCTACTCATTGATGAATTGGAATACATGGTTCTTGATTTTATGCAGCAAGAAGGCATAGAAGAGGTTAAGATTGGAAATGCGGTGATCATGCTTTTGCTTTATGCCGATGATGTAGTGCTCTTGGCACATACCTTAGAAGATGCACAAAAGCTTATGAGTGTCTTGGAACGCTTTTGCCTACATAGCGGGCTGATCGTGAATGGATCCAAAACCAAGGTTATGCTTGTAAAGACCCTCAATGACGAAAATCCATGCATTGTATACAACAATGAGAAACTTGAAGTGGTAGATCACTTCAAGTACCTTGGCCTTGAGGTTCCATCCAATCATAAATGGAAGGATTGTGCAATGCGTCGCTTGGAAGCCGGAAAGACGGCTTATTATGCATTTGAGAACATGTGCAATGCAGGAGAGATCAAGTGTTGGGCTCTCAAAAAGTACCTCTTTGACACATTGGTGACACCGGTGCTTCTTTATGGAGTGGAGGTGTGGGGTGGAAGCATCGGGAAGTCTACTTGGAAAGAGTTTGAGAATGTCCAAAAGCATTTTCTCACCAACTTTCTCCAAGTCAAGACACAAACACCCTACATGCTCTTACTTCTTGAGTCCGGATCGCTTCCCATTGAGGTCTTGGGCATGGAAAGGGTTGTGGAGTACATGCGTAAGACACAACGTAGCCCTTTGCATCGACTTCCTAGAATCGCATATGAAGCAAGTCAAAAGGTTCAAAAGACATGCAAGAGCAAAATACTAAGTTCGGGGTGGATGCTTGATATCAAGAAATGGTTTGGAAGATGGGATGCATGTCACTTGGTCAAGGATGCGTCGATCGACTCCCAAGTTAATGAGGCCTTCTTACAACGCCAATGTATCATGGCTTGGGAGAAATCTGGAGGTTCTCGCTTCAGCCATTACACCACACACGTTGCCCCAAACTATAAATCTCTCTTCTTCTCGGAACGAGGTAACCGAACCCCTTCCTACATCCTTGAGCCCATCCCGTTGAGTGCGATCCGCACCATTGCCTCCATTCGTCTTAGCTCCCATTCTCTACGCTGCGAGATAGGACGTTGGGGCACTGGCGAGGAGTGTCATCGACTTTGCACCTTATGCCCTCGTCAAGTGCGAGAGAGTGAGTACCACACACTACTTGAGTGCTCAGCTTTTGACCACATTAGGTCCTCTTTTCCCCATATATTCAGCCATGAGCTCTCCCTACATACCTTCCTCTCCCAACCACGATGTGGACTCTCTATTGCGACGCTCATTTCAGCCATTTTTGAGCATCGAGAGTCACTTATGAACTCCACTCACACCACGTGACATGTTCATTTGGTCCCATAGGTCATATTTGACCTCCCAGGACGATAATAGAACTATCTATCTATCTATCTATCTCTCTCTCTCTCTCTCTCTCTCTCTCTCTCTCTCTCTCTCTCTCTCTCTCTCTCTCTCTCTCTCTCTCTCTCTCTCTCTCTCTCTCCAGTATTGAATCACTCGTGCGCCTTTGTACTCTCTTCACTTAGCATTGTTGAGCAAGAGGACGTGTCGTGTCGCATCAGTGGTGCTCACTGTGTGCACATGTGTGTGTCGGGGCCGACTCAGAGCACACTCGCGGGTTCTGTTGGTATCACCTTACTCAGGCAAGTAAGGCCAGAAGAAACCATTTTCAGCCACGTGGCCGCCTGAATTCCTCTACCATTCATATATAGTATAGATGACCATCTCTCTCTCTCTCTCTCTCTCTCTCTCTCTCTCTCTCTCTCTCTCTCTCTCTCTCTCTCTCTCTCTCTCTCTCTCTCTCTCTACGCACTATCCACCTCGTTCATCGGGGCTGCAGGGAACATAGCTGGCTGAGGGCAAGGGAAAAAGGAGAAATTCCGACCCAAAATAGAGAAAAAAGTGTGATAATTCAAAAAATAACCTAATTTCTAAAATTTCCTCTTGACAAAATCAAGGAAATGAATTTTGTACGAGTGGAAAATTGATTTTTCGCGAACACAAGGAGTAGGTGCTTCAATGCTCTCTCTCTCTCTCTCTCTCTCTCTCTCTCTCTCTCTCTCTCTCTCTCTCTCTCTCTCTCTCTCTCTCTCTCTCTCTCTCTCTCCCCGTTAGTGTTCGAGAAAAGTGCGTCAACTAAGCCTTGAGCAGTTGAATTGAACAATCAAAACAACCGGTGTCATGCCATGGCACATGCATAATGTGAAAATAAGAATGTCTACCTCACTCTTAATGTTTATGATGTGTGGGACCAAATGCTACAATGTACAAAGTGTGATATATGAAAAAACAAATGCCATGGTTGTAGGCGTGTACATACCTTGCGAGGCAGGCGAGGCCGGGGACGTGGCACCGTTGCATGTTTTAACACATTAAAACATATCTAATTTTCTTTAGGGAATGTATAAATGTCAATTGTATCGAAGTGGCACGCTCGTTTTTCCTAGAAAGTTCAATGCAGGCAGTCTCGACCAAAAATAGCAGGTTTCGTGCGTTGGCGTAAAAGATGTGTCCAAAGTGCTTACCAAGTGATAAAATCAAGTTCAACATGAAATCTGAGCCCCATGGGAGTTTTCCACAATTTTAGGGATTTTTCCCAGCTCTTTTGGGATTTTTACAAAAAAAAAGTGATATTTTTGGGCTAAAATGGTCAAAAATAGCCTTAAAAATAGCTCAAAATAGTTCAAAATGCCACATCAGCGATGGTGCTGTCGTTTCTAAAGTTGTGTGAAGTTTTAGAGCCAAGAATGAGCTCATTTGGGCATATGATCAAGGAGATACATCCATTCCTTTACAAGGTGCAAGTGCAGTCCCGAGCTGCTTCCACTACATGGTTGAGGTTGTGAGGCCTCTAATTAGGGTTTCCCCTCCTTAAATAACTACTTGGGCTTCTCCAATGAAGTATTGAATCTTCCATGAAATTGTCACGACAAAGAATTGAAGCGTATATTTAGGGTTTTTAACAGGTTGAATGAGCACTGCATCTGTGCAATTGGGAGCGAGGCTACACCTAATCTTCACACACACAAGAGTTTTGAGTTATTATTGGTTCTTTTTCAAAGTGGAGATTTCTTATCTGGAGTTTTGTTCTTTTTTAGTGTGTTTGTGGCTTCAAATCATCTACGCCTTGCTTAATTTTTCTACGAATCCTCACAATCAGAGGCAGAGACCCGGCGCTTTTCTAGTCGCATTGCACACTTCTTGACACATTTTTGTTGAACCCGACATGAAGTAGGCTAGGGTGAGGGTTCAAAAGCTTCAATGAATTTTTCAAAACAAAGGTTTAAAGCTATGGAGCAACAAGAACAACAGGGGGCTCGGTTTGATCCAATCACAATGCAAATGTTTCAAGCTTTTGTAGTGTTTATGCAACATCATCAAGCTACAGAAAGGAGGGAGCTCTCCACAACCAAAGCACTTCAATCTGTGGTGAAGAAAATGGACCAATTCAAAGATAAAGATGTAACATTAAAGTATCTTTGTGGATATGTAAAGGAGATGGAGCTTCATCGAGTGCCTGAAGCACAGATGGTGCAAAGTTTTGAACTTGCTGTGGTTCTCGAGATCAGAGAGCATGTAAGGGGAATGAGCTTCATCGAGTGCCCGAAGCAGAGATGGTGCAAAGTTTTGAACTTGCTGTGGTTCTCGAGATCAGAGAGCATGTAAGGGGAATTAGAAATGAGCATGGGGCAACTTGGGAAGCATTCAAATTAGCCTTGAAGGAAGAGTATTCCATGGAGGACTCCGAAAGGGTAACAAAGAGGACTTTTTTAGAGTGGGTAGTTCGGCCAAAAGAGGGGCTCTCACCTACCCAATTGCTAAGGGAACTCAAACGCAGTTATGATCAACTTTCAAGGACTGAAAAGGCTATCCTAAACTCGAAGAGCATAGAGCTCTTTTTGCATGCTGCAGGTAAAGAGATTCAAGAGAAGTTAGAGCTACTACTTGAGGATAAGGATGCGGAACAAGGTTGAAAGACTAATTGGAATGATGTTGAAGACGCCATTTTGCTGCTAACTAAGAGTCAACAACGAAGAGACAAGATGATAGTCAACCCTACTCAAATCCCAAGTGTTTTCGAGAGTCCTTTAAAGCCTGTTATTGTGGCTCCAAAGAGTGACAAGTCCATTCTAGATGATATTGTCAAGGGAATGCAAGAGCTCAAGTTAAAGCTTACAAGGCTAGAAGAAAAGGGGCAAACATCAGGACAATCTACAGGGCAAAGACCACAAAACAGAGAAGGCTTTGTAAATAGATGCATATGGTGAAATAGTATTGACCATGGAAGGAGGGATTGTGAAAGTTTTAAAGACGCTTTGACAAAGGAGCTTGTTTTCTTTAAAGATGGTAAGATTCACTTAATGAAATAGGTAAGCTCTTGGGGACAAACTTTGGAAAGGGTGGAATGAATAAGCTAGTTGAGGACATGGCTACTAGCCATGCCATCTCAATGGTTGAGGCAGCCGCCTATCGGTTGAAGGTGGATCCTATTAAGAAAAAAGGATTAGTCAAAGTTTGAGAAGAGTAATCTAATGGTATCGGAGAGCTATGGCCATGCGCTATAGAGTCTGCTATGAAGAGTAAAATGACTACAGAGGTTTTACATGAAGCTGGATATTGTATTTGGCTTGAAACAGGTTGGAATGACCATGTGGACTCTTTGTCAATGCATGCATACATTGCCAAATGTCAAGCAAATGAGGCCATTGTTGAAGAGAAACGTAGGCGCGAGAATGGGGATGAAGGGCCTTCAAAGCGGGCTACGAGGAGTGGAGGTAGAAATGACACAGTGCCTCTTAGATCACCTTCCCCGCAACAAATGCATATCCCCGAAGTTCCTATGCAAGAAGCCTCTAAAGAAAAGAAGAAGGATGCAACAAAATCCAAAGCAAAGGGTCCGGCCTACAAACTCCAATCCGATATAGAGGCAGCAACGAATCTCAAAAAGGTTTTGGAAGAGAGGATTCTAAACAGTAAGGTGGAATTTACCTTGGGTGAGGTCCTTGGTATAGCAAAGCGGGAATTCCACGAAATAATTGATATCATAAAGAGGAAGCGGCAGTCTCTTACTGAATCTATCCATGTACAGGGCGACGAAGAGACTTTAAATGCACAGGGTGTACAGGTCTATGGCGAGCAAGGTGAAGATACTATTGTTGGATGCTACAAGTCTAGGGGAGGAGTAAAACGCGTTCGCTTCTTGGATGATGAAGATGATGTGGAGACCACTCACAAGAGCTACTACTTGAAGAGTCGTTGGGTAAGAGCAACTACTGAGACGCTAGTAAAAGTGGGAGACTTAGAAGAGCCATACATTGCGTTGATAGATCATGGGTCGGAAACTAACCTCATGTCAAAGAGTCTTTAGCAAAAAGGAAAATGGCCAATGGATATAAATCATGGATGGATGATTTGTGCAGCAAAAAACTCATCAAGGGAGCTGTACGGAGCTTGTCCAAATGTTAAGGTCACTATAGGGGATGTGAAAGATGACGAGAATTTCTTTGTGCAGGAGATGTCTACATACCCTCTTATCCTTGGGCAGCCATACATCACTGCTACTCGCATGGGAACCAAGGTGATGGATGATGGGTCAGCTTATACAAGAATAAGGAGCAGGGATGAAAAGCGTGTAGTACAATTCCTTACTGTTTGTGTGGACCATGAAGGGAACCGTAAAAGTCTTAGAGGGAAACCCTTGCCAAAAACAAACAAAGAATTCAAGGACTACAGGGATATGAGAGGTTGCAGTCATACAAGAAGAGAAAGGTTCTCGCATGATGTATATGCAAAGGAAACATTTTCTACAGGTTTTGTAGGATTATCAGACTATGGATCTATTGCTTTTACAGAGTGTGAGGACTTAAAGCGGGATGAACGACAACATGTAAATAGTGTACAAAGAGGTTTGAAGATGAATGGTTTGCTAGAAGATGATGAATGCATTGCAGGTGTGTTTGATGAGTGTTCATTTGTGGATCCTATGCAAGACTTGGAGTCTTTAGTGGATTGCAATTTGCGTATGGGAAGTGAGGTCGTGAAAGTATGCTCAATAGAAATATACAAGGTCATTGAGGATTTCAAAAATGCTCAAGGTGTTGACGTATGAGTGGAGACTAAGTATAAGTTTATGGTAAAAAAGGTGAAACGAATGGCATTACCTCTACCAAAATATTGCACAAATAAGATGGAGCAAGCTGCTTTGCAACCTAGCCTTTGTGACCCAAGCAAGATTGGACACAAGTTCACACAGGATTCTTTGAAGGAGTTAAGATTGGTTGCAAGGACAGTTTGACAAAAGCTGAAAAGGTATGCTTTGAAGACATGCTTGCCAAACACGGAAAAGCTTTTACATTTGAGCCTTATGAGATAGGGTGTGTTGATCCATCCATTGTTGCTCCTATGGTGATCTTCACTATCCCTCATGTACCTTGGAACTTGACACCTATTCCTGTCCAAAGGCTCATTTTGCCAAAACTCATTGAGTTGCTCAATGAAAAGATCAAGATGGGTATCTTGGAGCCTTCTTGTGCTCCATATTCAAATAGGTGGTTCACAGTTCGGAAGAAAAATGGTTCTTTACGCTTTATTCAGGATATGAAACCTGTAAATAAGGTGACAATCATAAATGTGGGAATAGGGCCAATTGTCGATGAGTTTTCAGAGGCATTTGCAGGAAGGGCAATATATTATATGGGAGATTTGTACTCAGGGTATGATCACTTCCAACTAGCAATGGGAAGCAAGGACTTGACTACCATGAGGACACCCTTGGGTTTAGTAAGGACGTGCACCTTACCTTAGGGGGCAACTAATTCTGTTGCACATATGATGAATGGTATGAACAAAGTCCTACGTGACTTCATACCACAAACTACAGTGCCTTTTCTTGATGATGTGCCAATCAAAGGATGTGATGTAAGCAATATAGATGTGGCACTGGACTCAAGGGGGTTCCGCAAGTATGTGGCAAACCATATCAATGATTGTGATGAGATCTTGTCAAGATTGGAAGAGGTGAACCTTACCTTGTCAGCCAAAAGTCAGTGTTTGGTGTGAATGAAGTTCTTATTGTGGGACATATGTGCGGGCCATATGGTAAAAGGCCTTGTCCTACAAAAATTGATGCAATTCAAAGAATGAAAGAGACATGTATTAATTTAACTGAGGTTCGAAGGTTCTTGGGTGCATGTGTGATCTATGTTATCTGGATTCCACATTATGCGCATGTGGCAGAACCTTTGTATCAACTTTTGAGAAAGAATCAAAAGTTTCAATGGGAAGAAATGCATACACATGCCATGAGGAAATTAAAGAAGTTGTTGCTTATGTCTCCAAGTTTGAGTAAATCAAACTATGAATGTGGAAGATAGGTAATTGTGATAGTGGATACTAGCCCCAGAGGAATTGGATGGGCGATTGGGCAAGATAATGATGATGCCAAGCGATATGTAGTGAGATTTGGAGCTAAAGTCCTAAGTGCTCATCAATGCAACTATGCACAGGTAAAAAGAGAGTTATGGGGAGTAGTCACAGCTTTGAAATGTGACAAAGAGTATTTGATAGGAGCAAATGTAATAGTGGAGATTGATTGTCTACCCCTTCTTGGAATGATTACAAGTTGCTCAACTCTCGACATTGCTATGTTGAGATGTATTGCCTACATAAATTCCTTGAACCTAGAATTTAAGCATATTGCAGGGAAATATAATCCAGTTGCGAATATGCTTTCAAGAGCAAGGTATGAAAATGAGGAAGACATGGTTGTCGAGGGCGATGATGTAGGCACACAATTCTATAGTATCTATCATGCCAAGGGCGATCATGTTTGTCTGTCAAATGCACTTGAGTCATTTACAGAGGACCCATATCAAGGTGACTGGTTGCTCATTGGATGCTATCTGAGCACTTTGACAAGGCAAGAAGGGTGGACTGATCAGAAGTTCAAAAGAATACGGAGAAAGGCCTATGGATACTTTTTGAAAGATGGGTACTTATGGAAGCATCCAAAACAAAGAAATGGAATGCCGATGAGAGTCGTGAATGATAAGGACGCAAAATGATCTTATGAAAAAGTTTCAAGAGAGTCTTTATGCTGGACATAGAGGTGTATGGGCCACCTTTACTAAAATGAAAGAGAGGTATTGGTGGAAAGGTATGTATAAAGATGTATCTCACTTTGTGGAGTCTTGTGAAACCTATCAAATGTATTCAAATGTACGTAATCGAGATGGGTTGCACTCTACTTACCCATTGGCCATGCATTACAAGTGGGTAGTAGATCTGGTTACAATGCCATTTGGGCTTATGGAAAATGAGATACATAGTGCTTGCACGAGAAGACTTAACCAACCAAGTTGAAGGTCGTGCTCTAAGAACAAAAAGCACAAAAGGGGTATGTAACTTCCTCTTGGATGATGTAATTAGCCGTTATGGCTATGTTTGGAAAATAACAGCGGACAGGGGTGATATTGGATGATGACAAAGCAAGGGAGTTTTTCTCTAGGTTGGGCATTAAACTTGCTCTCACTACTGTATATAATCTTGAGGGAAATGGAAAATCAGAGTGTGGGCATCCTCCTATCATTAATCCTTTGGCTAAGGCGTGCAAAGGTAAAATGGGAGAGTGGCCTAGGTTATTGCCTTATGCTTTATGGGCTGATCGTACAACTCATAGCTTAGTTACTGGTTATATTCCATTTGAGTTGATGTATGGTTAGAAACCTATAATGCCAATTGAGGATGTAGTTCCCACATGGAATGTATTGCCTTGGGAAGATGGAATGAGTAGGGAAGACCTTCTTTCTTTGCGCATACAACCATTAGAAACAGGGCCCCAAGATATTGAGATTGCAGTAGCATGATTGAAAGATGCAAGGTTAAAGAATAAGGAAAGATTTGATAAGAGGCATAGGCTCATACCTAAAGCTATTGAGGAAGGTGATTGGGTGTTGGTGTATGACAGTAGTCTTGAAAACCAACATCAACAATAAGAAAGCTTTCAAAGAGATGGTTTGGTCCTTATGTGGTTCAACATGTACATGGGAATGCGACTTACACCTTGCATGAACTAGATGGGACAAAAATGAAGATTCAAAAGAAGAGGTGATACGGATCCCTTTGATTCACAGGAAAGTCAGAATGAAGGCTTTGATGAAAATTTTTGGATGTGGATGAAGAACAAGAGGATTATGCGCTAGATTTTGTTGCAAGTGATGATGAAATCAACATGTATGTAGACTTAAATGAATACTAAACTTGCTACAAAAAGATATCTGTGGCACATGCCGGAGGATGTGCAGGTTTAGAGGGGTGGATGTCGTGCCATGGCACATGTATAATGTGAAAATAAGAAGACCTACCTCACTCTTAATGTTTATGATGTGTGGGACCAAATGCTACAATGTACAAAGTGTGATATATGCGAAAACGGATGCCATGGTTGTAGGCGTGTACATACCTTGCCAGGCAGGTGAGGCCGGGGACGTGGCACCGTTGCATGTTTTAACACATTAAAGCATGTCTAATTTTCTTTAGGAATGTACAAATGTCAAGTGTATCAAAGTGGCACGTTTGTTTTGCCTAGAAAGTTCAATGCGGGCAGTCTCAACCAAAAATAGCAGGTTTCGTGCGTTGGCGTAAAAGACGTGTCCAAAATTCTTACCAAGTGGGAAAATGAAGTTCAACATGAAATTTGAGCCCAATGGGATTTTTCCACAATGTTAGAGATTTTCCTAGATCTTGGGCTAAAAATGATCAAAAATAGCTTGAAATAGCTCAAAATGCCACATCAATGACGATGCCATCGTTGCTCAAGTTGTGTGGGAATTTTTAAGAGCCAAGAATGAGCTCATTTCGGCATATGATCAAGGAGATACATCCATTCCTTTACAGGGTGCAAGTGCAATCCCGTGCTGCTTCCACTACATGGTTGAGGCTGCGAGGCCTCCAATTAGGGTTTCCCCTCCTCAAATAACTACTTGGGCTTCTTCAATGAAGTAATTAAGCTTCCATTAAATGGTCACGACAAATAATCGAAGCGTATATTTAGGGTTTTTAACAGGTCGAATGAGCACTGCATCTGTGCAATTGGGAGCGAGGCTACACCTAATCTTCACACACACAAGAGTTTTGAGCTAGTATTGGTTCTTTTTCAAAGTGGAGCTTTCATGTCTAGAGTTTTGTTCTTTTTTAGTGTGTTTTAAGCTTCAAATCATCTACTCCTTGCTTGATTTTGCTACGAATCCTCACAGTCAGAGGCCCGACGTTTTCCTAGTCGCACTGCACACTTCTTGACACCGGTTGAAGGGATGGGGAGAAGGACAAAATCCGCTTGGAAAATTCAAGAAAATAGAGTTAAATTGCAAAAAAAACTGTCCATCTTGAAAAAAATTCTCTTTGAAACTACCACAAAGCAAACGTTTGATTGTTTTTTTTGGAAAAATTACCAAAACAAAATACCCCTCTAATTCGTGGAAATTCCCAAAATATCTCCCAAATTTCAAAAGTTACCAAAATACCCTTGTATTTAATTTCCTAATCTTTATTCCTTTTTGATTGACAATTAAGATGGATTTTGAGTGCTTAGCATGTAATTATTCACAAATTATGTCACAAAAAAGGAAAAATATTATGTCTAAAAATAATGAAGCAATTCATCTAGAGAGCCTACTTAACGGACTCAAATTTTAGTTTTAGCATCTTGTATTGATAGACAATCAAGTCTTCTTATGAAAAGCTAAATTGTCTTTCAAGAAATTTAATCGAAGTCTTTTGGGAATTTTGGAAAAATCGAAGGGCATTTTGGGAATTGTGACAAAATGTTAGGGGTGTTTTGCGAGCGATGGTGTTCAGACCGATGTTTGTTTGTGTATGTGTGTGTGTGTGTGTGTGTGAGAGAGAGAGAGAGAGAGAGAGAGAGAGAGAGAGAGACCAATGGAGTCTTCTCAATTCTGTCTGCGCATGAGAATGAGAGAGATCTAGAGAGAGAGAGAGAGAGAGAGAGAGAGAGAATGTTGCCCAGGGCCAGTGGACTCTTCTGTCTGCACATGTGTGTGTGTGTGTGTGTGTGTGTGTGTGTGTGTGTGAGAGAGAGAGAGAGAGAGAGAGAGAGAGAGAGAGAGAGAATGCTGCCGGATCATCTTATGTCTGCGCCAGACAGTGCGAGGGTTCAATGAGTTGTGCTTTGATGGAGGAAGGGAGAGAGAGAGACAGAGAGAGAGAAAGCAACCCATCTTGACCTCGACTGCTTTCTTGCACGCGTTGTATATGTGAGACAGAGAGGGGTTCTCTCGTGAGTCGTGAGTCGTATGTGAGGTTCGTGCTGTGTGAGACGCGGGTGCCGCCAGAGGAACAGAATGCGCGCATTGTCCTCACTGTTGCCGAAGATGCAGGGCTAGGTTGACTTAGAGCACACTCGCAAAGTCTGTTGGTATCACCTTACTCAGGGAAAATATGGCCAGACGAAACCATTTTTAGACAGATGGCTGCTTGAATTCCTCTCTCATTCATATATAGTGTAGATTATCGTTGGTTCATATTTTCACATTTGAATAAGGGCTTGGGTTTTTCCCTTGAACTCCCCAAAGGTTTTTTCATCCAAAGATAGAGACCTTTGTTTGAGCGGGGGTGTTGGAGCTATATGTTGCTCACTCTACTCAACTTATTCTCACCTATATATATGTATCATGTCTTCAATATGAATCAGTCTTTGGGAGCATACATGGTGTGTCTCTTGTCTCCTCTCTCTCCCTTTCACTCTCTCTTTCTCTCTATATCTTACACTACAAGAGGTTGTGTGCTCTTGTGACGCTGTTAGCGACGGAAATACATTGGTTTTTTATAACCCCCGACATCACTAAAACCGTCGCTAATAGCGTCGCTACGAGAGCGTCGCTATAGGCGTCGCTATATGTGTCGCTATAAGCGTCGCTATATAGAGACGCTCATAGCGACGGTCATAACAACGGTTATAGCGACGTTTACACAGAAGTCTATAGCGACGCTACAGAGCCATAAATAGCGACGGTTATAGCGACGCCCGAGAGAAATTTTTTTTGGTGATAGGGCATTGAATGCCCTGCCACCCATCAACCATATTGTACTTGATTCACTTTTTAAAAAAAGTGCAAGGGTAGATAATAGACCCAAAATAGTCACCCACAAGACGCATTGTTTGCAAAATTGACAAGCGTAAAATTGACAATTGTACACATCATAGGCAAAATGAATTGATTGGCAAATGTAATAATGACAATTGTACAACATCATAGGCATAAAGAATTGATTGGCAAAATGAACTGCGGTGACAAATGTAATAATATACATGGTTCAAAAAGACGTATAAAATCCGTCTCATGATACATAAGCTATGAGAAACCCTAAACTAATGCTATCTAGCTACGGCTAAACTGACGTCGTCTAGTCAGACGTCTCATCGCGTCCAAGCGGCGTATCTGTCGGATTCTGCAAAAAAAGACAATAAGACAGCTTTCAGTAAGTATAAACATCTAACGACATTTATAAAACAATACAAAAAATAGAAAAGAGTAAACCCTAATACTAACCATGTCGCCGCGAGAACTAAGAATGTCCATCAGGGCATTTAAGCCCTTCCTCCCTGCGTACTCGCGCTTGTACGGTGTGGGATCACGTCCTGTCATCGATCACTGTCAAAACATACAAAGATTTCATTATGTTAGAATTAAAAAACTCATAAACCCTAAACTATCGAACATAAAGAGCAATGCGAAAACACTTACAAAATCGGCCTCAAATGATGCCCATCCACCGCTCCCCAAGTGGTGCGAGCTCCCTGCCTCTACTCGCGCTCTGGCTGCATCCTTTTGTTGCTTCCACTTGTCGGGATTCTCGCACGCTGCTTTCTTCGCATTCTTCCAATCTTCTTTGGCCAGCCAATCTGGCCTGTTCCACCCATGCTTGATTGCTTTTTGCACTTCGGAACGCTTGTGTTTGCAGTATTCGCGCATTCGAATCTTCATCAGGTCTTCATTGAAGCGTTGATCCCGTGTTGGAACGGGAAACTCATCATGAAGTATGTTGATGACTCTGGCTTTAAAATCACTTGGTACTTCACTCCATTTGTTTAGTATGTAGTGTCTAAACAGCTGAGAGCAAAGACCACGCATGCGCGAGATCACCTTCTTGCCGTCATCATCCATGATGATGCCGCCACTGAAGTCGACGGAGTAAGGCAAGCCCTCTGGCCGGTGACGCGTGAAGCTGGGTGTCCCGGCAGGGGTCTCTAGCGGCGTGTCGATGGGGGTACGGACGTCAGGTGTCTCCACCGGCGTCTGGGCCCCGAAGCAAGGAGTGTCGAGTGGGGTGGCTCCTGGCGGAGTAGGTAGAGGTGTGTAGCTGCTAGGAACACTCAGCCACGCAAAACCGTGCGTAGATGGCGATGCTGTGGCTGGTGTGGGGGCAGGCAAAGAAGGGGAGGGTAAAGAGCCTCGTCAAATACGAGGCGGTGTGGAGGCATCGGTGGCGGAATCCCCACAACAACCGCCACCGCCACCACTAGAGCGCCAGTGTCTAGACGAGTGTGAAGATCGTCTCGTCGACACCGAAGCTTCGGAGTGCGGCGAATGCTCTGAAAGAGAGGGAGATGCGGATGGAGTAGGAACGCGCGATGATGCGCCAGAGCGATGACGCTCCACGTACCATTGTCTCTGCTGCGGTGACAAAGAAGAAAGAAACTCCTCATCATCCATACCTGCATTAAACACACAAATATTTAAACTTAATATTGAATGAATAGAGTAGACAATGACGCAAAGACCATTAAATACAATGACGTAATGATGCATATAAATACAATGACGCAATGAATTGAGTGATAGAAGAGGCAAGTCGAAAACTCAGAATTTTCAATTAAAAGATGTGGGCGCGAGTAGAAAAGAGCGTTATACACCATGGAAGGTACTTAGAGAGCCATAGCTTTTACAACACGGAGCAAAATTGTTCAAATACAATATTTGTGGCTTTAAGAGATCTCTCTCTCATCCTCGCATAACTCAGCATAACTTCCTATATCTATATAGAGCTCTCCGTTTAAACACATATCCTTTGTTTCATTTTGTAGCTCCTCTGCATACACCCCATATAGAGTAGTAGCATCTTGATGCTCGTCTAGCACCACCGCAGCGGCTTCTGATTGAGCATCTTCTCTGATCTCCTCCATTGATGCCGTTGTGATTGGCACATGGTAGCCTTCATACGTCCTTGCACTACGAGGGGCTACCTCTATGACGTACCACCAGTTTGATGTAGACTTTGTAGGATGAAATATTACCTGCCAGAGCCACATAACTTACATGAGAGCTTTCAAGCACATAACTTGTAAAAGGGGGATGTTAACTATTTACATACTTACTTGTTCACAATGCTCGGGTAGTACGAAAGTGTCTCTTAGGTGAGTCCATTTCTTAGTAGAATCCACCTCAAGAAAACCACACTCTCCTCTACGCACAGTAGCGTTGCGACCCTCCATGATTATCTTGAACCATTGCACGTCGAACAAGTCGACAAAAAATCCTCTGTAATCGATCCTCAAAATCTCTTGTAGCGTGCCGAAGTAAGTGAGTTCCGCCACCACAGGATCTGCATCAGAGGAACGTCGTCGACTAGACTGTTCAAATTTTGCCATGATTCCACAATCTTGAGTAAAACGCTTTTTGTCGATCCGTTCCACCCTAAAATGTCGACCTTTACACCATGCTGTTGTGTATGACTTATACTACAACGAACAAAGATTATGAGTGGCCGTTCAAACGTTTAGAAATAAAGTCACTAGCTAGTCGTACATTGCAAACTTACCTTGGTCGCGCAACCCCGAGAGTACTCCCACTCTTCCTCAGTCACTTCGTCACCGCATTGTTATGCGCTTTTCAATTGGTTGTGCAACCATCTTAAGCTCATGAATGTTGGTAGGCTCTCCAGACCTCTCGGATAGTGCATCGGTGTTCGTCTTCTCCGTCTCCACTCGATTCGTGCCCTTTGTCGCTCTTGCTTTGCAACCTCATATTGTGAAATCCACTTTTGCATCACTGGATTGTGAAGCATGCAAAATCGGTTGATTTTAGCCTCTAGATATTCCGTCATCTTCTTCTCAACACCGAGATTGCACATGACAATCCCAGATATGCGCTCATCATCTATGGTTCGCCATAGCGTGTCCCGGGCTTTATCAAATCCGTCTAGCCACTCTCCAATGTACACTAGGGACTCTGATACCAACCAACCTTCTGCCATGCTACCCTCCGGACGTGCCTTTTGACGCACATATCCCTTAAGCGTTTTCATGAAACGTTCTAAGAAGAACATCCATCTGGAATGAACTGTGCCAGCTATTTCCAACTCATCAACTATGTGAACAAGAAGATGCACCTGAATGGTTAGCATGGTAGTAGGAAAATGTTTCTCAAACATGCACACAAGCTCCGCAGCATTTAGTTTGGCGAATGGTATGGAGTCTACGTTGATCTCCTTTTGTGAGATCCATTGCACCAGCTTTGCAAGTTTGTAGATTGTGTTACGGATGTCGAGAGACAAGCATCCCTCAATGGCAACCGGTAAAATAAACTGTAAAGTATGTGCAGCAATGATATTAAAGTCCACATTTTATGCAATGATATTAAAGTCCACTATGAACGTACCTGACACATTTTATGCCAATCGTGTGACTTCAAACCGGTAAGCTTTCCTTCTTTAGTAAAACATGTTCGGAGCGAGTGCATTACGCCAGTGGGGGTCCGCAAAGATCGAATGGTCTCTTTTACTTTGCGTTCTTGGGCTCCTGTGAAAATCCATGGTGCTTTAGGGAGTTTTATCGATCCATCATACGCTGTTTGCGGCCAACATTGCTCCATACGATCCACATTTCTAAGGTCAACTCTGGCTCCCAAAGTATCTTTCTTGCCGGTCAGATGGTCCCATAGTAGATTACCCACATTCTTGAATATGTGCATTGGATCGAGCAAGTGATTGATCATGAGTCGGGGCCAGTATGGTAACTCGTACCATAGAGATAGTCTCTTCATCCCTGGAGGCAATCCGTCATCTCACATCTCCTTCTGCTCTAACCATGCTTGTGCAGACATCCTTGGTAGCTCTCTTCCCAAAAAGCCGTCGCGTAACACATGATTCTCTGGAAGATACGCTTGATGACCTTCGTAGATTTGCTTCTTCAATGAGGGCGCCCTACGTGCATTCAGTCTAGGTCCACATGTGACACATGCTCTGTATCCGCTTGTTTGAAGCCCTTCATGTATACACATGAGAAATGATCAACTATGGGAAAAAACAAGATTTACAGTGTCTGAGTGAGGAGTGTCAATAGATCACCTGAGAATTCTGTTAGCCCGGGATAGTCATGCATGGGCCACATTAGAATGCCTCTGATCAAAGCATTCCGTCGTCCTGTGTGTCGGCTCATATCCACCACCTCTATGCCAATCCACAATTGTTGTAGCTCTTCCAATAGTGGACGAAGATACACATCCATATTCTCCACTTTATATCGCCCTGGCACAATCAAGCTTAGCCATAGGTGCCCCTTCTTCGTAGTCAACCATGGGGGAATGTTGTAGTTGACGATGACAACGGGCCATACACTGTAAGATGTTCATCTTTGACCAAATAGATTTACACCATCCATAGCCAGGCCTAAGCGCAAATTTCGAGCTTCCCTGGCAAAATCCGACCATGTTCCATCTATATTTTTCCAGACTGCGCAATCTGCAGGAATTGGTAGCACACCATCCGAAGATTTATTCTCCTCATGCCATGATGCTAGGGCGGCCATGGACTTACATTCGAAGAAATGCTTGATGCGAGGAAGCAGAGGAAAATGTCGCAAAACCTTTTGTGGAATTTTTGTCCCGTGGAGATCTACTCGATATCTTTCGGAATCACATTTCGGACACTTCTCCATGTCTATGTATTCCCCTCTAAAAAGAATGCAGTCATTAGGACAAGCGTGGATAGAATTGTAATCCATCCCCAAGTTTCACAAAATCTTTCTTGCTTCATCTCGGGAATCTGGCATCACATTGTCAGCTGGTAGTATGTGCTCCTTAAGCAATCTACACAACATAAAAATACGATACACTCGTGTAAAAATCTATCAGATCATTATACATTTAGAGTTTTATTAAAGTAAACTAATTGTAATAGATCACCTGAAAAGCGCTGTGACGCTAGTGTCACTCCATCTAAGCTTTGCCTGCATGTTGAGAAGAACCAGGAGTGCTTTCAATCTAGACATACGTGCTCCATTATACAATGGCGTATTGGCTTCACTTTTCATATCATCATAGATAAGCCTTTCTGAATCCATGATCGTCTCGATCATTTCATCAATCTCGGGCTCAAACATTGCCTCGTTGGGAATGCGCTCTGCATGATCATCCCCCGAGCTGTCAGAGGCTACATCTTGTGGCCTCACATATGCTGCTTGACCAAAGCGCCTGCGAACACGTCTATTGGGTTGCAAGATTGCTGCTTGTTGGCCAGCGTCAGAGTCCAACGAGTTATAATTGGCAACAACTCGATCTATAATAGATGGATCGAACTCGCCAAATTCGCGAACGTGCTTTCGGTTGGACGGTCCCACATCCTCGTCACTACTCATATGAGGATAAAAATCTTATAACCTGGACCACAAATTTAATATTCTATTGGCATTCTTCGTCTTATCTCTCTCTCTCTCTCTCTCTCTCTCTCTCTCTCTCTCTCTCTCTCTCTCTCTCTCTCTCTCTCTCTCTCTCTCTCTCTCTCTCTACCTCACATTCTCTAGTCATGTCCAATCCCCGCACACCTCGATCTAGAGGTGCACGGAGATCAGAACCACCGGGTTCTAATCTCGTCTTTATTGGTCAATACCTATATTTGTGGGTACAAGAAATCTACACACCCACGTCTACATGATACTGCATGTAGTGGACAAAACCCCTTTGCCTCTTCTCTAGCTGTAGCACTTCACAGCATCTTAACATCTTTTCACAGTAGATCTTTTCACTGTTCGTCTAACTCTAAACCCTAAATCGTAAGTAATTCTTGCGTGGACTCGATCTAACGTAAATAAGTGTAAATCTAAATAAACGTAAATCTAACTAAAAATAAACCTAAATCTAATTTAACGTAATTCTACATCTAACCTAATCTTTAACGTCTTTTGGGATAGTTTCCTACGACGTTAAAACTCTCTTCTTCTTGTGTGTGTGTGTGTGTGTGTGTGGGTAAACCTAAATAAACCTAAGTCTAATCTAATATAACATAAATCTAAATCTAACGTAAATTATGTTATATTAGAAACAAAGAACTAAACTAACAGGGATTATAAGAACCTTAAAACTGATTTAACACATAATTTTTCACATAACTCGGCAAGAGTTGGCATTCTCATCACTAAAGATGTGAGAGTTAACTTCCGGCGGTGACGCTGCCTCATCTCCATCCACATCTGATGACAGCAATTGGCCCTTTGGATCGTTCTTGCTCTTGTTACTAACTTTGAAGTTGCTGTTGAATGACTAGAGGTTGTCTAGATGGTCATTGTCGGGGATGTAGTGACTCTTGCCGCCCTGAAGATCCACCTTCTTCCCTATCTTCTGAAGACATTTCACCAGTACTTTTGGATCGACGGAGCCCACCATGAGTGAAGGCAGCAATACCCTATATTCCATTGAGGGCTTTCTTCACCCGCTTCATGCAGGCATCGCAGTCTATGGAGACCTAAATCTAATCTAATATAACGTAAATCTAAATCTAGCGTAAATAAACGTAAATATAACTAAAAATAAACCTAAATCTAATTTAGGTTATTTAGGGTTTACCCACACACACACACACACACACACACACACACACAAGAAGAAGAGAGTTTTAACGTCGTAGGAAACTATCCCAAAAGACGTTAAAGATTAGGTTAGATGTAGACTTACGTTAAATTAGATTTAGGTTTATTTTTAGTTAGATTTACGTTTATTTAGATTTACGCTTATTTACGTTAGATCGAGTCCACGCAAGAATTACTTAGGGTTTAGGGTTTAGAGTTAGACGAACAGTGAAAAGATCTACTGTGAAAAGATGTTAAGATGTTGTGAAGTGCTACAGGTAGAGAAGAGGCAAAGGGGTTTTGTCCACTACATGCAGTATCATGTAGATGTGGGTGTGTAGATTTCTTGTACCCACAAATATAGGTATTGACCAATAAAGACGAGATTATAACCCGGTGGTTCTGATCTCCGTGCACCTCTAGACCGAGGTGTGCGGGGATTGGACATGACTAGAGAATGTGAGGTAGAGAGAGAGAGAGAGAGAGAGAGAGAGAGAGAGAGAGAGAGAGAGAGAGAGAGAGAGAGAGAGAGAGACAAGACGAAGAATGCCAATAGAATATTAAATTTGTTGTCCAGGTTATAAGTTTTTTATCCTCATTATGAGTAGTGACGAGGATGTAGGACCGTCCAACCGAAACACCTATCTCTCAACGAGGGTCTTATGTCCTTGTAATCAATGCAAGCATGCTGTGCGACGGACAAGACGTGTTTCTTTGCAGCACGTTCGCGAATTTGGCGAGTTCGATCTATCTATTATAGATCGCGTTGTTGCCAATTATAACTCGTCGGACTCTGACGCTGGCCAACAAGCAGCAATCTTGCAACCCAATAGACGTGTTCGCAGGCGCTTTGGTCAAGCAGCATATGTGAGGCCACAAGATGTAGCCTCTGACAGCTCGGGGGATGATCATGCAGAGCACATTCCCAACGAGGCAATGTTTGAGCCCGAGATTGATCAAATGATCGAGACGATCATGGATTCAGAAAGGCTTATCTATGATGATATGAAAAGTGAAGCCGATACGCCATTGTATAATGGAGCACGTATGTCTAGATTGAAAGCACTCCTGGTTCTTCTCAACATGCAGGCAAAGTTTGGATGGAGTGACACTAGCATCACAACGCTTTTCAGGTGATCTATTACAATTAGTTTACTTTAATAAAACTCTAAATGTATAATGATCTGATAGATTTTTACACGACTGTATCCTATTTTTATGTTGTGTAGATTGCTTAAAGAGCACATACTACCAGCTGACAATGTGATGCCAGATTCCCGAGATGAAGCAAGAAAGATTTTGCGAAACTTGGGGATGGATTACAATTCTATCCATGCTTGTCCTAATGACTGCAGTCTTTTCAGAGGGGAATACATACACATGGAGAAGTGTCCGAAATGTGATTCCGAAAGATATCGAGTAGATCTCCACGGGACAAAAATTCCACAAAAGGTTTTGCGACATTTTTCTCTGCTTCCTCGCATCAAGCATTTCTTCGAATGTAAGTCCATGGCCGCCCTAGCATCATGGCATGAGGAGAATAAATCTTCGGATGGTGAACTACGAATTCCTGCAGATTGCGCAGCTTGGAAACATATAGATGGAACATGGTCGGATTTTGCCAGGGAAGCTCGAAATTTGCGCTTAGGCCTGGCTATGGATGGCGTAACTCCATTTGGTCAAAGATCAACATCTTATAGTGTATGGCCCGTTGTCATCGTCAACTACAACATTCCCCCGTGGTTGACTACGAAGAAGGGGCACCTATGGCTAAGATTGATTGTGCCAGGGCGATATAAACTGGGGAATATGGATGTGTATCTTCGTCCACTATTGGAAGAGCTACAACAATTGTTACGAGTTACCATACTGGCCCCGACTCATGATCAATCACTTGCTCGATCCAATGCACATATTCAAGAATGTGGGTAATCTACTATGGGACCATCTGACCGGCAAGAAAGATACTTTGGGAGCCAGAGTTGACCTTAGAAATGTGGATCGTATGGAGCAATGTTGGCCGCAAACAGCGTATGATGGATCGATAAAACTCCCTAAAGCACCATGGATTTTCACAGGAGCCCAAGAACGCAAAGTAAAAGAGACCATTCGATCTTTGCGGACCCCCACTGGCGTAATGCACTCGCTCCGAACGTGTTTTACTAAAGAAGGAAAGCTTACCGGTTTGAAGTCACACGATTGGCATAAAATGTGTCAGGTACGTTCATAGTGGACTTTAATATCATTGCATAAAATGTGGACTTTAATATCATTGCTGCACATACTTTACAGTTTATTTTACCGGTTGCCATTGAGGGATGTTTGTCTCTCGACATCCGTAACACAATCTACAAACTTGCAAAGCTGGTGCAATGGATCTCACAAAAGGAGATCAACGTAGACTCCATACCATTCGCCAAACTAAATGCTGCGGAGCTTGTGTGCATGTTTGAGAAACATTTTCCTACTACAATGCTAACCATTCAGGTGCATCTTCTTGTTCACATAGTTGATGAGGTGGAAATAGCTGGCACAGTTCATTCCAGATGGATGTTCTTCTTAGATCGTTTCATGAAAACGCTTAAGAGATATGTGCGTCAAAAGGCACGTCCGGAGGGTAGCATGGCAGAAGGTTGGTTGGTATCAGAGTCCTTAGTGTACATTGGAGAGTGGCTAGACGGATTTGATAAAGCCCGGGACACGCTATGGCGAACCGTAGATGATGAGCGCATATCTGGGATTGTCATGTGCAATCTCGGTGTTGAGAAGAAGATAACGGAAGATCTAGAGGCTAAAATCAACCGATTTTGCATGCTTCACAATCCAGTGATGCAAAAGTGGATTTCACAATATGAGGATGCAAAGCAAGAGCGACAAAGGGCACGAATCGAGTGGAGATGGGGAAGACGACCACCGATGCACTATCCAACGGTTCTGGAGAGCCTACCAACCTTCATGAGCTTAAGATGGTTGCACAACCAATTGAAAAGCGCACAACAATGCGGTGACGAAGTGACTGAGGAAGAGTGGGAGTACTCTCGGGGTTGCGCGACCAAGGTAAGTTTGCAATGTACGACTAGCAAGTGACTTTATTTATAAACGTTTGAACGGCCACTCATAATCTTTGTTCGTTGTAGTATAAGTCATACACAACAGCATGGTGTAAAGGTCGACATTTTAGGGTGGAACGGATCGACAAAAAGCGTTTTACTCAAGATTGTGGAATCATGGCAAAATTTGAACAGTCTAGTCGACGACGTTCCTCTGATGCAGATCCTGTGGTGGCGGAACTCACTTACTTCGGCACGCTACAAGAGATTTTGAGGATCGATTACAGAGGATTTTTTGTCGACTTGTTCGACGTGCAATGGTTCAAGATAATCATGGAGGGTCGCAACGCTACTGTGCGTAGAGGAGAGTCTGGTTTTCTTGAGGTGGATTCTACTAAGAAATGGACTGACCTAAGAGACACTTTCGTACTACCCGAGCATTGTGAACAAGTAAGTATGTAAATAGTTAACATCCCCCTTTTACAAGTTATGTGCTTGAAAGCTCTCATGTAAGTTATGTGGCTCTGGCAGGTAATATTTCATCCTACAAAGTCTACATCAAACTGGTGGTACGTCATAGAGGTAGCCCCTCGTAGTGCAAGGACGTATGAAGGCTACCATGTGCCAATCACAACGGCATCAATGGAGGAGATCAGAGAAGATGCTCAATCAGAAGCCACTGCGGTGGTGCCAGACGAGCATCAAGATGCTACTACTCTATATGGGGTGCATGCAGAGGAGCTACAAAATGAAACAGAGGATATGTGTTTAAACGGAGAGCTCTATATAGATATAGGAAGTTATGCTGAGTTATGTGAGGATGAGAGAGAGATCTCTTAAAGCCACAAATATTGTATTTGAACAATTTTGCTCCGTGTTGTAAAAGCTCTGGCTCTCTAAGTACCTTCCATGGTGTACAACGCTCTTTTCTACTCGCGCTCACATCTTTTGATTGAAAATTCTGAGTTTTCGACTTGCCTCTTCTATCACTCAATTCATTGCGCCATTGTATTTATATGCGTCATTACGTCATTGTATTTAATGGTCTTTGCGTCATTGTCTACTCTATTCATTCAATATTAAGTTTAAATATTCGTGTGTTTAATGCAGGTATGGATGATGAGGAGTTTCTTTCTTCTTTGTCACCGCAACAGAGACAGTGGTACGTGGAGCGTCATCGCTCTAGCGCATCATCGCGCGTTCCTACTCCATCCGCATCTCCCTCTCTTTCGGAGCATTTGGCCCGCTCCGAAGCTTCAGCGTCGACGAGACGAGCTTCACACTCGTCTAGACACCGGCGCTCTAGTGGTGGCGGTGGCGGTTGTTGTGGGGATTCCGCCACCGATGCCTCCACACCGCCTCGTGTTCGACGAGGCTCTTTACCCTCCCCTTCTTTGCCCGCCCCCACACCAGCCACAGCATCGCCATCTACGCCAGGTTTTGCACGGCTAACTGTTCCTAGAAGCTACACACCTCTACCTACTCCGCCAGGAGCCACTCCACTCGACACTCCTCGCTTCGGGGCCCAGACGCCGGTGGAGACACCTGACGTCCGTACCCCCATCGACACGCCGCTAGAGACCCCTGCCGGGACACCCAGGTTCACGCGTCACCGGCCAGAGGGCTTGTCTTACTCCATCGACTTCAGCGGCGGCATCATCATGGATGATGATGGCAAGAAGGTGATCTCGTGCATGCGTGGTCTTTGCTCTCAGCTGTTTAGACACTACATACTAAACAAATGGAGTGAAGTACCAAGTGATTTAAAAAATAGAGTCATCAGCATACTTCATGATGAGTTTCCCGTTCCAACACGGGATCAGCGCTTCAATGAAGACCTGATGAAGATTCGAATGCGCGAATACTGCAAACACAAGCGTTCCGAAGTGCAAAAAGCAATCAAGAATGGGTGGAACAGGCTAGATTGGCTGGCCAAAGAAGATTGGAAGAATGCGAAGAAAGCAGCGCGCGAGAATCCCGACAAGTGGAAGCAACAAAAGGATGCAGCCAAAGCGCGAGTAGAGGCAGGGAGCTCGCACCACTTGGGGAGCGGTGGATGGGCATCATTTGAGGCCGATTTTGTAAGTGTTTTCACATTGCTCTTTATGTTCGATAGTTTAGGGTTTATGAGTTTTTTAATTCTAACATAATGAAATCTTTGTATGTTTTGACAGTGGTCGATGACAGGACGTGATCCCACACCGTACGAGCGCGAGTACGCAGGCAGGAAGGGCTTAAACGCCCTGATGGACATTCTCAATTCTCGCGGCGGCATGGTTAGTATTAGGGTTTACTCTTTTTTATTTTTTGTATTGTTTTATAAATGTCGTTATATGTTTATACTTACTGAAAGCTGTCTTATTGTCTTTTTTTGCAGAATCTGACAGATACGCCGCTTGGACGCGATGAGACGTCTGACTAGACGACGTCAGTTTAGCCATAGCTAGATAGCATTAGTTTAGGGTTTCTCATAGCTTATGTATCATGAGACGGATTTTATACGTCTTTTTGAACCATGTATATTATTACATTTGTCACCGCAGTTCCTTTTGCCAATCAATTCTTTATGCCTATGATGTTGTACAATTGTCATTATTACATTTTCCAATCAATTCATTTTGCCTATGATGTGTACAATTGTCAATTTTGCAAACAATGCGTCTTGTGGGTGACTATTTTGGGTCTATTATCTACCCTTGCACTTTTTTAAAAAAGTGAATCAAGTACAATATGGTTGATGGGTGGCAGGGCATTGAATGCCCTGCCACCAAAAAAAAATTCTCTCGGGCGTCGCTATAATCGTCGCTATTTATGGCTCTGTAGCGTCGCTATGAGCGTCGCTATAGTTTACAGTGTAAACGTTGCTATAAGCGTCGCTATGAACGTCTCTATATAGCGATGCTTATAGCGACGCATATAGCGATGCTCGTAACGACGGTTTTAGCGACGCCGGGGGTTATAAAAATCCAATGTATTTTCGTCGCTAACAACGTCACAAGAGCACACAACCTCTTGTAGTGAATAAGAGGATGTGAGAGAGTGTGTATGACCCACTACTCAACGTCCCTCTTCAAAGAAACACTAAAACAATTGCGAAGTATCTTTTGCTATGGCCTAAATATACATGAGCATCTTTCTCTATACAAATAGAAAAACATTATCAAAACTCTCTCACTATGGTCCACATATATATAAAGAAGATGCTTAGTTAATTCCCCCTATTGTAAGGTATAAGAAGAAGAGAAAACTGTTATTATTTGGTTGTCATGTGATACCAAGCGACAAAGCTTTATCCAACGATCCACAATATTTGCTTCCAAGAATTGCATGGTTGGAACATTGAGTAGTAGTTCACACCTACTCTCTCTCTCTCATTTTCTTATGTAAGCCAATTTGTGACTTCTCATGCACCTTGTTATTCACTTTCTATGAACAAGCTTTAGTGAAGAAAAGAGTTGGAGTACATTTCTATATTCAGTCATTTTTCATAGTTATGGATCTAGCTTTGCATGTGAAGCATTGAAATCTTGGTCCCAGGATCACAAAACTTCCTTTCTGGCTTGTTAAAACAAGCCATCAAAGAGAAGGATACAAGGTCTTTCTTCTCCTGTTGATGAACATGTGTCCCTAAAGGATGGGCTTAAAAGTACTCCTGTTGATGAACATGTGTCCCTAAAGGATGGGCTTAAAAGTACTGAAGACAAAGAAATCTTGTCCTCCTTAGGACGGTAAGGGTCTTGCCTCGAGGAGATGTTTCCCAAAGCTACGTTCACTTTTTTGAATTTCTTTTGTTTTGCCTATGTGAAAGACATACAAATAAATACGCGCACTTCTCTTCATAGCTTCTCAAAATAAGAAATTCAACTTTTATAGAATGGTTTTTGTAGAGTATTTTTCAAAATTTGCAAGGAGCATCTTATTTCCTCTCTTTTCACTTGGATGTAGCGTTTTCAATTTTCTTATTGATTCCACTATTTCAGAAGGCCTCTCTATCCGGTAGGTGTCGTCGACCCACCCTGTGATAGGTGGGTTAGCAAAAAGGTGGTGGGAGGAGATAAAGATGGTGTCCAATAATTAGCATTACGCGCACAGGAATAAAAACATGTGCCTTTAAAATTTTCTCACGTCCGGCCAAGCTTAACGTGATAATAAAATCACGCCTTTTCCGACGTAGACATGAGGACAGGTCAGAGTCACAAATGCATGGATGCTGGACCCCGGATCCCGGACATGGTATCGGGCCCCGGCCGTGTGGCATGGCCATCTAGCGTGGCGTCACACTCCACGGTGGACCCAGTACACCACCTAAATCTGGAGCCTGGTACAAGTTAGGCTATGGTCACGCGAAGCTTAAGTTTTCCGTAAGTTGAGAGCCGGCAAGGTCTGATGAGAGGTAGCTTTTTGCAGGCATCCACCGGCATAGTAGGTTAACTATACCTAAAAAGGCATAATCACACCACTATACCCACCCACCGCTAGTCAGCGCCATCTTTCTCTCTCCTACTTGCGCTTTGCTGTTCCCCTCTCTACCTGTTGCACCTGCTGCAGATGGTTCTCGCGCTCAGCTACTGCCAGAGGATTGTCAGGGCTTAGTTCTAACTAAACCTCGAGTGACCATGCCCTTACAACAGATAAAATTCATGCATGTGCAGATTCCCAAAATATCACCTGTGCCTGGCCGGTCGCACGGACCCTGCGAATGGTGACAGAGTGTGTCTCTTACTGTAGTACTGACTGCGACAGGCCATACAGCTTTTGCCCATGCAGTTGAGACTCCAGACTCGGAGTCCAGAGACTCTACGAGTCTACACTCGGGCGCTTAATTAAACAGATTTGAAAGGGACAGGAAAGACTCACTGAAGAGGGGCACAGGCTACACTGCCGCTACAGCCATGGTGTATATTTAAATAGCTCATGGCTGCTGCATCCAGAAGCAACGTGGGCTGTGCGCCGCCTGTGTACCCGCTCTACAAGGCTTTGCGTACGTGACAGTGCTGATCACTACTGATTCTCCACTAGCCTCCACTAATTGCAGAGCAGCAGTGCTCACCTCCTGCAAGGCCTAATTCTAACTGCTCCTTGCTGCAACTCTGCTGTATTTACACTGCCCGGCCGTCGGCCCTCAGCAATATAGCCTGATCTAGGCGCTTTTTCTACCATGGCAGCCACATCCACCAGATCGGGCTTCATTGCCGCGGCAGCTGCCACATCAGCCGCGCCCCGCGGCCCGACCCTACAGCCAGCTAGGAGCTGCCCTCTCCCAGCTCGCGTGGGCAAGCGCCAGCCAGTAGGCGGCCAGCATGGCGCGTCTGTAAGCGCGGCGCCGCGCCAGCTGCTGACGGTGCGCTGCCAGGCGTTCCCTTCCTTGACTAAACAAGCGGCGGCGAAGGCTGACGTGGAGGACTGGGTGGCAACCGTGCAGGTTCTGAAGGAGGGGGCGTTCGATGTAGCCTCTCACGCGCTGTCCGATCTGCTTGGTCAGAAGCTGAAGATGGTTTTGGTCAGCTCCGAACTCGATCCAGGTCCGTGCTCGCTAGTATGTCGCTCTGTTGCAAGTTGTAAGGTCGAATTGAGAATATTAAATTAATTGTCTTGTCAAAGTTGCCCGATTCCTCAATATCTATATAGGTGGAATTGAAGACCCAATCAAAGGCCCTAAAGGAGGAGTATGCATTTTTAGTTTGTTTGTGAGGGTCCCTCTCTTAATTAATAGCTACTAGTATGGCCGGGCGGCCTCTCTCTCTCTCTCTCTCTCTCTCTCTCTCTCTTTGCATGCGCTATCCACTTGTCACCTGGGCTATAGGGAACACAACCGGATCAAACTATTTGAAGCGTCTGACCAGATTAAGTTATTTCCAGCACGTGATCGAGGGAAGGACTGGAATTCCTCCCCACTTTATATATAGTATAGATAAGAGTGTTATTTTTAAGCAATCCACTATCGTGAGACTAACTTCGCCTCCAACGGAGTAGCTCCTTGCAGCCATACCTCACAATACACACATAATAATACAAAATCAAAGAAAATAAGGGACATATGAAACTTTTTCGAAATTTAGGTCAAAAGTTGAAGTGTTTGAGATTGTTGGTTTTCTTCAAGGGAAGGTAGCTAGGATTTTTCAAGTATAGCTGGTTAAACATACACTAATTAAATCCACTTTTTTTAGAACACTGCTTAGGCCTCAATCCATTTGTACGACATTTTGTAAATTTGGCACTTAACTTTAGGACCCTAAAGGGAAAATTTAACTCCTAATACAAAAAGCAGAATTATAGATAACTTCGAGTGAGTTATCGAATGAAGTTAGTTCTAGCACACGTGCAGCCTCTGTGATGAATTGAGTGAGTATACGCATTAATGCGTGAGAAAGGGGGGAAAGAAAATGTGTCACCTGCTTAAACTCATTGCCATGGGTTTGGTTTTCACACCATTGTTTGCTAGTACAACCATCGACCGAAAAAGAAACTAAAACGTTGAAAAGGGCAGGTAAATAGTTAATCTATGGCTGTAGCTGGCCCATACACTAAGTGGAGATTCAATGTAGGATTATAATTGAATTAAGAGTCTAATTAGTTCGAGCAAACACTAAAAGTTTGTGATTGCCCCCACTTGCCTTCGGTAGAACTCTGCATACTTTGTGTTTCTTTTACATTCATGCTCCATGAAAAGTGATCTTGGTGGTGGGCAGTAGTAAAACCATTCTTTGCTGAAAATGTAAAGACCCTCAAAAGTAGTCCAAGAACAAAGTCCAATAATCTTTTGTTTGTTGTATCACACCTAAGAATGAAATTGAAAACTTAACATTCAAACACTCATGCCAGAATGCGCTAAAGCTGGAACTGGAACTCTTAAGCAGGACTTGATTTGTAACCAAAGTTCAAAACTGAATATACTTTGATACATACTATATGTATCTTATCAATACAACACTCTTGGGCACCAAAAACCTAGAGATCTTTTATTCACGATTCAATGTAATGTTTCAATGGCATTACATAAGCGAGGTTGGAATAAAACAAACTTGAATTTGTGCCATAGATTACACTTGCTGAGGATGAAGCATAAGGGAAGAGTAATGTAGTCACGCATCAAATGGTGTTGGCACCATGGATGCCGGTGTAAGAAATTTGCTCGCTGTGCTGGAAGCCCACGTTGGCAAGTAAGAGACGGGCATCATTGAGCACACGGGCAAGGGAGAAGGCGTGGAGAGAGAGAGAGAGAGAGAGAGAGAGAGAGAGAGAGAGAGAGAGAGAGCTCTTTCAGCACGACTACGCAGTTTATATAAGGAATAAAAGGAGAAGGAGGGAGAGAGAGAGAGAGAGAGAGAGAGAGAGAGATCTCTTCAATGGTCTGCCAGCAGCTCGAGAGTGAGCGCAAGAAATCTGTTATAGATTTGGAGAGAGCGTATGATTTGCCCGCTAATCGAGGATCCCTCTCTCTCTCACACACACAGTTGGTCCTTGAGACTACCGAGAGCCAGCTGCTCGAGGGCGCAATCAGGACTCATGCAGAAGCTCGAGAGTTTGCCAGCTGGCGCTCGACGCGGCCTAGCTACACAGATTCTGAAGCCGAACTGGCACATGATTCAGAAGCCGAAGCAATCGAAGCAGGCCTTAGATCCATCCACGTGGCAACAAACCCTCTCATTTTAATATAGATATAAGATAAGATTGCCTAGAGGTGTGTAGACTCTCGATCTACTTGAAAAATAATAGTCTTACTACTCCACATGTGCTCTCTCTCTCTCTCTCTCTCTCTCTCTCGCGCTTGCATTTTGATGTTTTGTATCCCAAAATTTGATGTGTTGGTCATAATATTTCATAGCTAGTTGAACGAATGCAAGACCTTATACTTATTTTAAAAGAAACAATGTAGCCACTAATATATTCATATATCTATCTCTCACAAGGATCATCAAGGTGTGGTAGATTGGTTATCCTAGTTCCCTCTATAAAACCAGGTCTCGAGTTCGAGACTCATCGGATGGATCGTCGAGGTCCCTTGGGATTTTTACTACGACGCTAAAATCTCTTCTTCTTCTTCTTCTCTCTCTCTCTCTCTCTCTCTCTCTCTCTCTCTCTCTCTCAACTTGCCTTGTGCTCTTAACATGCATCCCAATCTTTGGTGGCTTAATCATAATATTTGATACCATGGTCAAAGTGGTTGTATATAATATCATGGGTAGGACAATTCTATTTCTTTCTTCCATTCATGGATTGTTCATATCCCAGAGACAAAGAAGCCAAAGATGAGTCCAGAAGCAGATGTGAATTTCAACAAAAAATACTCCAAGGATGTGGGGAAGGACTCATGGATTAAGGTTCTATTCCCGAAGGTACCCAAGGACTTCGGCAAGCCTGGAGCAGTATTGGTGGAAAGCTATCATGATAATGAGTTCTTTTTGAAGTCCCTCACCATAGAGACTGGTAGTCCTGTACAATTTCCTTGCCACTCATGGATTACACATTGCAGTCACAACTCAAATCGTCCACGTGTCTTCTTTGCCAATCAAGTAAGTTATCAAGATCGTCAATCAATTACTGTCTCACCATTTTTCTGTGAATTGTTTTGAATGTCTCAATGAGCTAATTTGATGGTGAAGGATGTAAACATAGCAAACGCTCAATGCATTTGTTCCAAGGAAGCCATGTTGTCAATTGTAGTAATGAAGTTAATATGGAGCATTTTGGCTAATTCATCAACATTTATGATAAGTTCTAGCGGTTCTCCTACCCCTCTCGTAGCTCGGGGATCCACCTGTCCAAAATCACCTATAGCACATGCATTCAAGAGGTCATATAATTGATATCATATATATATATATACTAGCTCAATTGGCAAGAAAGAGGTTCATCTGATTCAAAGTTTCTCGAGCTTGTTCATTAGGAAATCAGCTGATCAAGTGGTCAAAACAAGTTTAATTAAAATTTAAGACTAATTTGGAAATTAGCTTGCAGGTGGAGTAAGACTCTGCTGCTGACAGAAAATATATTTAATTCCACAAATAATTCAATTTGATGGAATTAATTAGTTTAAATCACATCTCATTCACAAGAAGTGAAGCATTGTTAATTTAGGCTATTAAGTGCAAGGGTTCCACACACTTAGAAATTCAACAACTCTTCTTTGATAATTATTTCAAACTTAAGATTTGAGTTAGTGTAGAGGTCGCGAGCCCTGCTCCTTCGCGCGAGCATTAATAAACATGTCTCTTCTTGCACTCTTAACTCATGTGGATGTACTATTCACAAGAAGATTAAGAAATTTTCTCATGTAGAAAAACGGAGTCTGTTACAATGTTTTTCGTACAATACACAACATCATGAGCTTCTGCTCGAGAGGCACCGCATACCTAGCTAGGTATGCAATGCCTCCCTCACGGAAGCTCATGATGTTGAGGTAAGTCACAATGTGGGAATTATTGTGAGAAATTGTCCAAAACTTCTTGTGATTGTTAGCTTCTATGTGTGATCATAATGTGAGGTCCATACTCATTGCTGTATTTTTCTTCAATTGAGTAAGTAGGCTTTCCTACCAAAGGACACTCCAGAGGCATTAAGGGAACTCAGAGGGGAAGATCTCTCATTACTACGAGGTAATGGCACTGGAGAAAGGAAGAATCCTGAAAGAATCTATGATTATGATGTGTACAATGACTTGGGTAGCCCAGATAAAGATATTACACATGCAAGGCCTACACTAGGTGGTTCTTCAGAGCTTCCTTATCCACGGAGGTGTAGGACAGGGCGGAAGCGATGTGTCTCTGGTAAGCAATCCGCAAGAGAAATTGCATGAATTCCCACCATATTTTTTAGTATGATACTCTCACTATTCTTATGTCTATTCCTTTGTAGGTTGCATGGGTGTGCATGCATAATTATGTGACATTGCTCAGTCATAGTGTTGGCGTGCACATTTAAAAAGTTAACTAGACTTTATTGTAGGGTTTTTTAGTACACATATCCATTGAGATAAATGCATATTTGTTTGTACGTCTTTGTTGTACATATATGTACCCCCCCCCCCCCCCCCCCCCCCCCCCCCCCCCCCCCCCCCCCCAACCCACATACATGGGACACGTATATACACTTTCTTCTATCATTTTGTTTCTTTTTTTGCATACATTAATAGAGAAATACATGGATATTATTTAATATTGTACTTCTTATGCATTCAAGAATGTACAAGTACATCCATTAGAGTGATGTATGTGCACACATGTATGTTGTGCTCGTGTGCATGTATTCACATACATTGTGAAAGCCGAGAGAGGGCATGACCTCCATGCCCTCATACCTCCACCCCTAGTCCAAGATCTTTAAAATCAAGGACTTTCGCTAGTGCCTACTTGGCACTAGCGCTCAAAATTTAACCCAATCGAATGTGCGTGCTTACACGCGCGCGCACACACACACATTCATGTTAAATATTAAGATAGCACCATGTTGTAGGATGTTAGCTAAGGCCATTTATACATTGCTCTACAAGAATTTTTATGGCTATAGATCCAGATGCTGAAGAGCCCGTAACTTTTGATGATGGATATGTTCCAAGAGATGAAAGATTCAGCCCTTGGAAGATGTCCTTGTTCTTAAAAGCTGGAGTCAAAAGCTTTGGACAACAGATTTTGCCTACTTTGCGAGATCTTGTGGATGTCGGTGAACACTATGACGCCTTCCATGAGATCCATGAGCTCTATGAAGGCTCGCTTCGTTCGGTGAAAACCATCAAGCATATGTTCAAGAACCCTATGAGTAAATCCCCCGTTCAATTCCCACCTCCTGGTGTCGTGCAAGGTCTCTCTCTCTCTCTCTCTCTCTCTCTCTCTCTCGTCTTATGTTTTGAACCACATTTCTAATTATAGATTATAATTTCTACTTTGTGCCAAAAGAAGTCTTTCATTTATTCAAAAGGTGGGCCTCTCTAATAATAAGCATCTTTTTGTTTGTTCCAGCTAGCAAGGATGCATGGTTACATGATGTAGAGTTTGGGAGGCAAAGGCTTGCTGGCTCAAACCCACTTGTTATAGAGCTTTTGAAAGTGAGTTTTGAAAACCATCACTACAATATACTCTTTACTTATTTTCATTGTTTGTGACCAGAATTGCTCATTTGGTGTGTCTAATTCTGTTTTAGGAGTTTCCGCCCACTAGTAAACTTGATCCCAAAGAGTATGGTTCGCAAAAATCGACCATCACTCATAAAGACCTTGAGGTCTACTTGGAAGGTCTAACTGTGGAAGAGGTACTCTTTAAATAGCAGAAAATCACCTAACATTTCTTGTGAAAGAAGCTTCACGTGTACTTTAGTTGTGGCTAATTTTGGTTAACATGACAGGCCATCAAGAGCAATAGGATGTACATATTGGATTATCATGATTCCATAATGCCTTATGTGAAGAAGATCAATGAGGAGACAAAGGGAAAAATCTATGCCTCAAGGACACTTTTCTTCTTGACACGGAGAGGTGTGATTGCGCCGATAGTTATCGAGCTTAGTTTGCCCCCGACCCATCGGGGCGGGCCGGGTTTGAACAGAGTGTTCAAGGCTCCACCACCCGGCATCACCATGTGGACGTGGCGTCTTGCCAAAGCTCATGTTGCTGCCGTCGACACTGGCATCCATCAACTCATTAGCCATTGGTAAGTCTGTCTGATGTATGCAAAATGAGAGAGAGAGAGAGAGAGAGAGAGAGAGAGAGAGAGCTTTTCACATCATGAAAACAATGCCAAGAGATAAAACTAGACTGCTTTGGGCTTATTCTTGATGCAGGTTGAGGACCCATGCCTGTATTGAGCCATTTATCATTGCCACCCATCGCCAACTCAGCACGATGCATCCTGTGCATGTGTTGCTTGATCCACATTTCAAGGACACCATGAACATCAATGCAATGGCTCGTACATCCCTTATCGACTCATTTGGCATAATAGAGAATGGTTTCACCCCGGGGAAATATTGCATGGAGATTTCATCTGTCTTCTACAAAAGTTGGCGCTTTGATGAGCAAGCTCTACCTAATGACCTGTTAAAGAGGTAATTTCTTATAATGTGCTTGTATTCTAACATAAGTCAGCTTCAATTGCTTTGATGTTTGCACATAAAGCTCAATAACTAATTCACAAGAAGATTTAAACATTTTCTCATGTAGGAAAACTGAGTCTTTTTAGTGTTTATCATACAATACATAACATCACGAGCTTCTGCTCGAGAGGCACATCATACCTAGCTAGGTACGATTGGGGTCAGGGGACCACCGGCCCCCCGCCGGCGATCCCCTGCCCCCAATCGTACCTAGCTAGGATGCAGTGCCTCCCTCACAGAAGCTAATAATGTTAAGGTAAGTCACAATGTGGGAATTATTGTGAGAAATTTTTAAAATCTTCTTGTGTAATGCATGAGTTTAATCTGGTAAGCCAATTTGTATGTACACACACACACATCTTAACATCTAATGCTTCTCATACATCTAAATCTTGATGTAACCCAAATTACATGTGACTTGACAACAATTTACTGTTAACAATGTTTTTTAGGACAAATATCACTGAAATGATGACCATTTTTGTAACTTGTTCCAGGGGAATGGCAGTGCCTGACCCCAAATCAAAGCATGGAGTAAAGCTTGTGTTGGAGGATTACCCCTTTGCAAAAGATGGGCTAGATCTATGGGGAGCAATCAAAGATTGGGTGAGCGATTATGTGGGGATCTACTACAAGAGCGATGCGGACGTGGAGGGAGATGCGGAGCTACAAGGATGGTGGAGGGAGATAACAGAATTGGGACATGGGGATCATAAGGGAGCAAAATGGTGGGGGGAAATGAAGAAGGTGGAGGAGCTAGTACAGGCTTTGACCACAATTATGTGGGTGGCGTCCGGGCACCATTCGGCGGTGAATTTCGGGCAATATGCCTATGCAGGGTTCATGCCCAATTCTCCAACAATATGCCAGAAGTTGATCCCAGAACGGGACACCGCGGAGTGGGAGAAGTTTTTGTCCGACCCGGAGAAGTATTATCTAAACATGGTGCCAACACAAGGGCAAGCTACACTCATAATGGCAACAGTAGAGATTTTAGCTCAACATTTGGAAGATGAGCAATACTTGGGGGAAAGGGGTGACCCTCAATGGACCTCCGACCCTCGTGCTCTTGAGGCATCGGAGAAATTCTCGGCCGCTCTTTCTCAAGTTGAACATGAAGTTCACGATCGGAATATGCAGGCCACTGGTCCGCTCTTTCATCGCGCCGGGCCCGCCCTTCTCCCCTACACCCTTCTCTCCCCCCTTAAAGGTGGTGTCGGCCTCACCTTCCGTGGAGTCCCCAATAGCATTTCCATATGAGAAGATCTCTCTCTATTTGCTACTGGCCTCTTGTTTCTCCCTTGTGTACTTCGCCAAAGCTTTGAATAATACCTGGTGTTGTCTTTCTCCATTTCTATGCTTACAATCCTTTGTGAAAGTTCCAGAATGTGGGTGTGTGTGTGTGTATGAGAGAGAGAGAGAGAGAGAGAGAGAGAGAGAAGTTTTGGACTAATTCTCACAATAATTCACACATTGTGGACCTACCTCAACATCATGAGCTTCTCTGAGGGAGCCACGGCATAGCGGGCCGGCGGTCCCCTACCCCCAATAGTACCTAGCTAGATATGCGGTGCCTCTCGAGCAAAAGCTTATGATGCTTCTCCCTTTTGTACTTCGCCAAAGCTTTGAATAAATACCTCGTGTTGTCTTTCTCCATTTCTATGCGTACAATCCTTTGTGAAAGTTCCATCATGTGTGAATGTGGGTGTGTGTGTGTGTGTATATGAGAGAGAGAGAGAGAGAGAAGTTTTGGACTAATTCTCACAATAATTCCCACATTGTGACCTACCTCAACATCATGACCTCTGTGAAGGAGCCACGGCATACCTAGCTAGGTACTATTGGGGGCAGGGGACTGCCGGCCCGGTGGTCCCCCGCCCCCAATCGTACCTAGCTAGGTATACGGTGCCTCTCAAGCAGAAGCTCATGATGTTATTCATTGTATGAAAAACACTGGAAAAGACTCCGTTTTTCTTACATGAGAAAATTTTAAATCTTCTTGTGAAAGCTTCTATCAATAAAGGTTGTATAATAAAGGGCAAATTACCAATATACCCCCTATAATTTGTGGAAATTCCAAAAATACCCCTCAAATTTAAAAAATTCTCAATGAACCCTTGTATCATTTGAGGATCAATTTTCTCCAATGTTTGCATAGTGTGGTCTTTATGACAATGGAGTTCTATCTTCAGTGTCTCAGATAAAGCTATTCCCCAATGAGCTCACAAATAGAGGTGTCTATTTAAAAATGATGAACGATTTTATCTTGAGAGCCCACAATATCATTCAGAATCCTAGTTCTATCATCTTCGATTGATCAGGGAGAACCAATCTTCCTATGAAGAGTCGCAAAAAAAATGTCATTAGAGATGTTTGCGAGGTTACTAAGGGATATTTTGGGAATTTCGGAGAATCTGAAGAGCATTTTGAAAGTTTTTGGTCACATTCAAGGGGCATATTGGGGATTTTTTAAATTTGGGGGATATTTTGGGAGTTTCCATAAATTGCAAGGATATTTTGGTTTTTTTTTTCTATTATATATTTACAAAATCTAGGAAAAATTACCAAAATACCCCTCTAATTTGTGAAAATTCCCAAAATACCCCCGATATTTTGTCATTAATTTCCAAATTGCCTTCAAATTTTCCAAAATACCTCTGATGTTTTGTCATTAATTTCGAAAATACCCTTGGCTGTGAGATTAAATTTCTCCAATGATATTAAAACTTTTAGCTTTTCATAAGAAGATTGATTGTGTATCAATACAATATGCCAATTTAACTAGAATTTGAGTTTGTTATGTAAGTTTGGAGATGAATTGCTTCATTGTTTGTAGACATAATTGCCTTTTTTGCGAGGTAATCTATGACAAATTAGACGATAAGCACTCAAATACGGTTCTCTGACAAATTAGACGCTAAGCACTCAAATACGGTTCTCTATTGTCAAAAATTAAGGAATAAATATTTAAAAAATTTGAACAATTCAACCAAAATAGATACAAGGGTATTTTGGGAATTTTTGAAATTTGAGGGGTGTGGTGCATTTCTATAGCATCTTGTTCGTCTCTTGCAGAGCTTGGGTGCAAGGTCTCTTTATCTTGTTGTACTGGCTGTAGTCTCAGTATTGATGTGTGCTCCTTTCTGTTGGATGTTTGTTCTTGATTCACTTTGAGAGTGGGGTGTTACTCTCTTGAGATGTATTCAAAACAATTAAAGATTAGTAGCAGTTTTCATTCTCACTTTTGATGAAGTTTCTTCAAATACAATTTTCAATTCATAATCGTATATGGTGGTTGGTATAGTTCTTTGGTTCTTCATCTTTGGACACTTGATTTAAATGTAGCTCTGGTTGTCCCATTTTTGGATTTCCCGTAGCATCTTGGAGATCTAGCATGTGGTATATGACTAGAGGTGCAGGTTGTCGACTCTTTCTTGGGGGGTGGAGCACTTTAGACTTGAGAAATGATCCAACTATGAGTAGTTTATGCCTTTACCCTCCGTTTTGATGCATTCTCTTGGAGTGGTTAGTAGAAGTACCTTCTAGAAATGTAGGTTGTGTGACTCTTTCCTTGAGGGTGGAGCACTTTAGAGTTGAGAAATGATCCAACTACGAGTAGTTTATGCCTTTACCCTCTATTTTGATGCATTCTCTTGGAGTGGTTAGTAGAAGTCCCTTCTAGAAATGCTGGTTGTGTGACTTGTGAGCCAGTTTAGTTGAGGAAATTCTTAATAGAGCTAGATTTACTTTCAATGGAAGACATTTTACTTGTCGCATATCTTTCAAGGGTAGCAGTTGGATCATATACCGTAGGATACTTTTTTGCTACGGAGTTTGGAGTAGATGTCCTCATCCACGAAACCCTCTCTTTTTTAGTTACAGATTGTGTCTACAATGTGTCAGTATCGATGTCTACAATGTGTCAGTATCGATGTCGTGCCACTGGAGTCAATTTTTTTTGTTCTTAAACAATACAAATGCTTTGCATCTCTAGTTCAAACAACTCAAACCCTAGCATGTGCAAGTAATCATGCAATCACTGCTAGTACTAGTGCAACGACAACCACCACCACCTGCACCATTACCACTAGCTACACCCAACACTGTTTTAACCAAGGAGGTTGATGGTTCCCTTAAAATGAATCAAAAGCTTGTAACTAGTGTAGCGGCAAATGCCAATTTACACGTCTTTCTTGTCGAGTGTTTTAGGCATTTCTCTTTTCCAAAAAAAAACACAAAAATGAAGATTTGTAAAATTTTTTATAGCAAACCAATTGTAGCAAAAAAGCTTTTAATTCAAGACAAAAGGTGTTGCAAAATCAAAGTTTCTTGTGTTCTAGATTGAAAGTAATTTGGGAACTGTCTAATTGTTTAGCCTAAATTTTTACACCCATGAATCTAACAATTATGGGGTTCAAGTCTTCAAAATGCATTTTGAATCCACCAGGTGTGCCGAGTGTCATTTGGATAACCCGCTAACCTACAAAAGCAAGTCACCAAGCGTACTTCAGATTTGGTTCAACCAAACTATGTTAGCGATAGCAAAGGAAAGTCACTAGACAGACAATGGTGTGATCATATAGTTATTCAGATGTAGCATTTGTTCTTGAATACAGAGACAACAATGTCTTCTACATCTTGTGTAATGTCTTTCTTTCCAGTTTGATGGATGTGCACCATAGTAGCACTCGTACACAATCTTTTGGCATTTCATAGATGCATGTGTTGGAACACAAGGTCTAACATCATTCTTAATGCAAGAGGAGTAGAAAGACTGGTTTAAACCTATCTACTATGCAAGTAGAGTGTTTTTAATGATAGAAAAAAACTACACAAGAGAGTGTTTGGGGATGATTTTTGGATTACAAAAAATCAAGTATTATTTTTTGGCAAATAATGTGGTGGTTCATGTAGATTATCAAGCTTTGATATATCTAGTGAAAAAACCTCACCTTTTAGGCGAATTGGCCAAGAGGGGTATGTTGATGCAACAGTTTGATTATTCAATCATTCATAAACTAGGTCAAGAACATGTGTAATGGATTACTGAGCAGTTAAAAAATGGTAACCTTCAACTAAGGAAATAGATAAATTACCTGATTCTTTGTCTCCAATTCAACTTTTCGAATCACAAGCTACTTGGAATGAGAAAATATTGCAGTTTATAGTTTAGGGAGTTCTTCCTAAAGAAATTCCACATTAAAAGTGGAAGAAGCCAGCTGGAAGAAGCATGACATTTTTAGTAGTGATGGGGATCCTTTATGAAAGAGGGAATGACCAGAGAGTAAATGTGGTCCAAAATGAGAGAAAAAAAGTGATATTGTTCGAATTACATGTAGGAGATGTAAAGAATCATTTTTCAGTAGACAAAACTATAAGAAAAATCTTCAAGTGGGCTTGTGATGGCCATCAATTTATAAGGATGCTCATGAGTATGTCAAGCCATGTTTTTGGATTTTCATAGGTATAACAAACCTTTAGATGCAAATAGAATGCCTTTGCGACCAATTTTACCAATTGAGCTTTTTAAAAGTGGAGCCTTGACTTTATAAGGCTAGTGAAGACAACTACAAAGTATACAAGAAATAAATATATTTTGGTGGCCATTGGCTACTATACAAAATGGGTACAATAAAAAGCAATGAAGGATAACAAGGTTCAAAGTGTAGCAAAGTTCTTGTACAAGAACCTAGTGACAAGATTTGGATGTCCAATGTGAGGCTATTTCATTTTAATAAGGTTATTAAGGAGTTGATTGAGTTTCACATTATACTCCACAAAAAATCTATAGTTTACTACCCTAAAGCAAATGGACAAATTGAGTCCACAAATAAAACATTGATAAAAAAATTGAGGATGGTTTCAAAAAATAGGAAGGATTGGGACAATAAACTAGATTCAACAATTTTTTGGGCATTTAGGACATCATTCAAAGTTGGTACAATGATGACACCATTCAAAATGGTATATGGCTTCGACAAAGTTATGCCCATGGAGTTCATTTGTGCCTAGTCTAAGAGTTTTAGCTTAGTACAAATCGGCAATTACTAGAATATAAAGAAATTAATTAGAATTCTAGTAGCTTATGTTGTTAAAGTAGTTCAGAGGAAGAAAAAAGTATGGGTTGACAAAAAATTCAAGTAAAAAATGTTTTCTGAGGGAGATTGGATGTTATTGTACAACAACAGACTTGGGAAAAGACCTAGGAAAATGAAACTCGGATACTTGGGACCATTTCAGGTTGCAGAGGAGATTATGCTACCATAGGATAATGTCTCTAGTGTTTCTATGGTAGCAAGGCATAATTGAAGAGCCCAATCGTTTTTAGTTATGCTCTATGAAGTGGGTAGTTGGAATCAATCTCCACCTTCATGTCCACAAAGGTGTAGTCTAATGGTGGGTTTTCCTTTTCCATAGGTGACTCCTCTTAAATCTATACATCATGGGAAGATACTTGTGTTGTAGAAGCTTTAGCCTGGCAGGTAGAGAGCATCGCTTTTGACCATACTGGTTGTCTCTTCAAGCTTAAGTGGAGAATATATCTATAGTCGAACTTCTCAAACTACTTTTTCCCATATTCCCTTGTTAGGCCTACTAGGCCGTGAAATCTTTTTTAAACTCAAAAATCTCTTCAATCAAATTCCGTTAGTTCATTCTGCAAGAATTTGCAAAAGTAGGCCTTGGTGACCTAATTTAGGCTTCCCCCTTCCATCTGTCGATAAAAATTTTGTGCATGTCCGCCTTGTCCTTCTGATCACATCAGCGTATCTTCAGTTTCTCCATCTGAGCTCCTTTGCTATTTATTATCAATTTTTGACTTGTTTATTAAAGAATCAAAGAAAATAATAAAATGCACAAAAAAAAGAAAAGTAAAAAATCAAAAATTAAGAAAATCCATTGAGAAACATTTCTTTATTGTTTTTTGGTGGATTTCCTATCCTTACATGCTGCACAACCATCTCATGTGCTAACAAAATCTATCTCTATCGAGCCTTATTGAATATCGGCCCCTCCAGCTACTAGAACCCTGACTGTTGCACAACAGCATCCCACATTCTTATCCACTGATAGAGGCTGCCTTGCAACCACCCGTACCAAATTTGACTATCATGTGAGAATTTTGGAAAGCACTCTCATGATAGCACATCACAAGATTCTCTACCCGCTAAGGCTGGAAAAATTCAGACACAACCCATTCACGTTCTCAATCCTGTAGGTCTAGCACCTTCCAAAGAGCAACGGTGTGAAAGCCTGTGCTGCCTATCTTTGGCTCCAACAAGCTAGAGATAATGAAATAGTGATCTCGTTCTATGCACAAAAAGGTCTCTTTGTTGGCATGTCGGTTGCAGTTGACAACAATCGGTTACTTATCCCAATATCAAGAAAAATGATGAAAATAAGCAAAAAAGGCTATTTTTTGGTATATTTTTTTATAGTTATACAATATTTGCACTCATCCGGGAGATGTTATCAGTTAAATTCTCTTGTTGATGATTATAAGGGGATTTTAGCTAATTTTACAAACAATCACACATTAACATCCAACGTTTTCCTCCTTCTTCAAACATTGCCCTTAATTACTTAGCTCCCTTCCACCCCTCCTAGATGGCGTACTCCGGGATGACTGTGTACATGGGTTCAACATCGTGTCTATGGATAGCCTTGGTTGGCTCTACCATACTTCGAAGATCAATGCAATTCAAACCATTATGTTGTGCAAGAGTTGGGTTTTGAGTAGTTAACTCAAGGGTTTCTATGGTCGAGGTTTCCCATTAGGAGAAACTTGGACTCAATTTTGGGCCCTGTAAGAAACACCGACTCAACATAGAGAGAGGTAATTCTAAAAAATGCAAAAGTAGTTTTTTGAAGTTCTATTTCTCATAGTACATATATAAAAGTTTCTTGATCACTTAAATCCATGCTCGTACAAAACGGTTTCCGAGAGCCCACTTAAGTGTACACAAAAATCCATGTCTGTGAATTTTAATGAGTGATGTGATGTGTGATGAGAGAAAACACATAAGAGATGTTTTCAAAATACAAAAAGAATACCAAGGATGTATCCAGAACATCCGAAAACCTTAGGACAACACTTTAAAACGCTGAAATCTAACGTCTATAGCTCAAGATATAAAGCCTAGGGCCTCATGAGGTTAGTACCAAGCGAATAGAGGTCCCAGAGACCCCTCAAGGGCCTCTATTCGCTTGGTTCTGACTCCTTCGTAGTCTTAAATAGTACCTATCAATTGCTATCAAGTATGATCCGTTTGAATTTGAATTGTGAGTACTTCGTAAAAAGGTGATTGATGCTTGTGCAAGATGCACAAGTACAAGTACTTCACTTTATAGGATAGCAAGAGCGCGTCATAAAAAGGCGTTTGGTGCTTGTGCAAGATGTCACTATCAAGCGCCTTACTTTTCTGACGATAGTGACAATATTATCAAAATGGTTTTCATGGATATTTGCAAAATGAGAAAAAAGGCTTTTTCTATGTAACGTTAGCCTTCTTCCTATTGGTTAAGGAGCATTCTCTCACTAAAGCTAAAAGGCCCAAAAATGAGTCCAATTATTTCCTAATGTGTTGTTGTTTTCCAAAGACCAAAGCTTGTACCCTGTGTGCTCTTTGCTTTATTGTACCGTCAGGATGCTGTTGCATGTTGAATTCCTGAGCTATCGGTATCAATGATGACGGTTGTGGAGCTGTAACTTGCCATTGGTATCTTGGTTTTTTTATGAATGAGCTATTGTGGTTGAGTGTTTTGAGACTTAACTCTCCACTGCTTCATTGGTTTTACAATTTGCGGAGAAGTTCAGTGCTCCTTTTCCCTCCAAATCCATCTTTTGTTGGGTTCCTTGCTTGAAGATGCTCTTCTTTATCTCTTTAACTTTGGAACCTTCTTCGGTACAGTAGATGATGTCTTGGGCACCCAAATTTGAGACAGCTTGTCCTTGAGTTGTGCTTTAGGTACCCAGATATGCGTCCTGCATGCTACTTGTAGCATTTTCTTGTCTAGAGGATGAAGAAAATTGATTGATTCATGGTTTCTTCTCTTGGTAACCTCTTTTCCATTCCTCTTTGCTTGTTGCAATGATAGCTTGAGTTGATTGATACCCCCATATGGTAGAGGAATCTCAAAGGTCGAGCGGGATTTTCCGAGCAATCCCTAAAGCGAGCGAGATAGGGCAAGGCACATATACAAAACAAAAACCAAACATGATTTCTTAGGTGACTTCAAGCACAACAAAAACTGCCACATGGAAATAGGAAGTGGTTCGTGTCTACGATTCTCTCTATTTTCTTGAGTAGCGTTTAGAGATACCAAATGTCGACTTTGATCTGAGCCTGCCCTCAATGAGATTGACACCCTCCTCCTCAATCCGCCCCATGGACCTCCATATCTGTGCTACACGAGAATGGGTAGGGATGATTCTCTCTCTCTCTCTCTCTCTCTCTCTCTCTCTCTCTCTCTCTCTCTCTCTCTCTCTCTCTCTCTCTCTCTCTCCCCGTTGAAGACTGCCTTCTGCTTACTATCTCATTGTGCCCAATCGGGAAGACCATTGACATCTTCCTCTTAAGTTGTGTCACAACTGCCTCACACAAAGCTGTGTGCGGATATATGTGCATGAGCGGCACCAACACACCCTTAAAACATTTTGCAGACATATCCTCGACTAGCACATTGCATTTTCCATTTTTTCTGACAAAGAAAGACGAACATTCACAGCCACTATACCATTTCCTTTTTACATTTTTTCTGATGAAGCAAGCAACAATAGCAGGTAGCAAATTAAATAAGTAGCATTGTTTGTTAAAGCTTGCTTATAAAACAGGCACATTTCTGGCAACGGAATTCACTTGGTGTCTCTTAGGGATAGTGATGGTTAGCACACCATCTTCAACTACAGCTTTCACATCATCAATTTGACATTATCAGGCAGTTGAAATTGTCGAACAAAATGGCCAAGCAATCTCTCTGCGGCATACCATGTCACGGATCCTTTCTCTTCCACATTCTTGAACTCCCCACTGATTTCCAAGGTACCATCTTCATGCATATGCACTTGTACACAAGATCCCTCCTTTGACATATGCAATGATACGAGGGCAGTGAACTCTCTCTCTCTCTCTCTCTCTCTCTCTCTCTCTCTCTCTCTCTCTCTCTCTCTCTCTCTCTTCGTCTCATAAGAAATCTCGGAGTGAATTATCTACTGTTAGGCAAGGATTGTGGTGCCAGGAAGGGGGATCTTGATCTCTCGTAGTGTAACCTGTGATAAAGAGAGGTAGATTGCACAGACACTGTAGACATGGGTATATAGAGATCCATGCAGTGCTTAGGAAAGTGGCAAAAGCGACACGCTTGGGAGGAGAGTGCAGGGACGAGGAGGAAGCAAGGACGAGGAAGAAGCAGGGGTGAGGGGCGACGAGCAGAATATTCTCACTTAATGGATTTTATTTGAAGTTGAGCGATTAGGAGCTATTAGCAATTACAAAAGCAAGAGCTTTAGGTTTACAGAAGCTAATCCACAGCAGCCAAAAAACTAGTGCTAGTAGAAGACTAAGATCGCAATTCCCACCACCGAGCACAACAAAAAGATACAATATGTGCACTAATTAAGCTAATCTACAGCCGAAAAACTACTGCTAGTAGTAGCGTAATTCCCACCGAGAACAGCAAAAAGATACAATATGCACAGATGGGACATTTTTTTCTTATGAGTCCTATATTTTTGACTCATCGATCGGCACTGCCTTCTCCTCAGCTGCCTGACTGCCAAACTGCTCCAGGTTGGAGAGCCCACCCTTCTTTCCCATTTCGTGGTATCATTCCATCCCCATCTGCTCTTTTCATGTCTACCCTCTCTTGATGCGCCCTTCCGCAACGCGCCGCTCCTGCGCTTCCAAGGTCTTGCCTCCAGTGCCTCCAAGAATGACCGTCTCTCTAGCGCAGGCCTTCTGGTCAAGCTCCTCGCGAGATTCCATCGTCTTCGACGGTGTGGTTTCTCTTGAAAAAAACACAAGGCTGCTAGCAAAGATAACGCTAACCGCCTCAAGCGAGTAGGTTGCACCCATTTCAAAAAAGGAAATACTTTCAAAAGAACGCATATTCCTTCTCATTCTTTCTCGTAAGCTAAAAATTTTGCACGGCGACGAACCGGAGTCTGCATGGGGTATTGCAGGTCTTCATGACCCGTGGCTTTACAAGAGAGAGTCAAGGCAGAGTTTGCTACTCGGGGGTTGCTGCCACGTAGAGAGGAAAGGGTAGAGAAGGGTGCCACAGAGAGATTGTTGCTTCAGCTCGTGCCCATTCTGTCTACCTAGCTCTCGCACTACCTTCGCCTTTGATACGCAACCCCCTTGTTGGACCCCTTGGCAAACTACAACCATGAGGTTTGTGATCAATCCTATCGGGGAGGCAGAGGTTGAGGGGTTTCAGAGGTTGATAGTGGCACTCGAGCACAGACGATGGTTCAACTGCAACAGAGTTGGGCAATGCTCGACGGATAGAGGACAACGAGCATGGAAAGGAGGGCTCCTGATTGTGACAGACGTGCTAAAGGAATCTCGCAAGAAACTTGTGATTTTATTTAAGGAAGAATGAGTGTTGGCTTATCTCTCTCTCTCCCTCTCTCTCTCTCTCTCTCTCACAGTTAAAAAAAAAACTGTCTGAAAGAGCGCACGCCGGCGCGCGCTCTTTCAGACAGTTTCTTTTTAAAACTATGAGAGAGAGAGAGAGAGAGAGAGAGAGAGAGAGAGAGAGAGAGGTTGGGTTCAGACAAGGCAAAGGTAGCGTGAGGGGACAAGGCGTGTGTCCTCTCTGGCAGACACCCATCGGGCAAAAGAAAACATGTGATCTCCAGACCCTCCTTGTTGTGCAGAGTTTGCACCATTACAGCAGAGTTTGCTAGCTTGTCTCATGTGAACATCACGAGCGGAGGCACAGAGAATGCCGACGGGCTCGTCTGAACCCGCCCACACACACACACACACACACACACACACACACACACACACACACACACACACACACACACACACAGAGAGAGAGAGAGAGAGAGAGAGAGAGAGAGAGAGAGAGAGAGAGAGAGAGAGAGAGAGAGAGAGAGAGAGAGAGAGAGAGAGAGAGAGAGAGAGAGATCATGCATACGCCTGTTACATTGGCTACTGAGGTGGCTATGGAGCTGCTAGACAGGGCAAGCTCACCCAAGTGGCCGACAAATGCGACGGCAATAAATTGGAACGCCATCTGCGAAAAGTTGACAGCAATCATTGGGCTTGCTAGGCAACCCTGAAGCTTCACCTCTTTCCACATAACCTCCCACTTAGGGTTCCAGAACCTTTGAAAACCTGTAAGCTCTTCATGGGAACATATAATGCTCTTGTTCATGCCAGGTGGGCCTCCAGAAGAGTCTGTGTTGTATTCCCTAAGGCTAAAGTCTTCATGAGAGGTTATGTTATGGGAGTCTCCAGTAGTACTCGTGTTACTTCGATTGAAATCAAAATATACATTGTGGTTGTGGTTGTGGTTGTGGTCGAGGCCTCCATGGAAGCTTGGGCTCAATATTTGGCTATCAGGAGGAGAGGAAGGGCAAAAGTCTTGGGCACTTTTCCTGGAGCTCATTGTGTGGGTGCAAAGGATGACGTACTTCAACACAAGGGAAGCTTGAGTAGGTACGTGTGGTGGGTCGAGAATGGAAAGCTTCAGGTGAGGTTAATAACACAGAGTGCTTCAGGAAGATGGATACCTAGAAGCGCAGGGAGGTAAGCCTCGTCTACCTTCTCTCCTCCTTCAAGGACGCATATCTCTCTCTCTCTCTCTCTCTCTCTCTCTCTCTCTCTCTCTCTCTCTCTCTCTCTCTCTCTCTTATCGACTTCTGCCCGCATACTGGCCAAAGTGGGCTGGCAAGCTCAAGCTCAAGCTACAATTTTTTGGTAGGAGAGAAGAGGCGAGCACCTCTCTCTCTCTCTCTCTCTCTCTCTCTCTCTCTCTCTCTCTCTCAGCTTGCTTGCGTCAACTTATGGACAAGGTAGGTTGCGAAACAGTCCCCCAACCAAAAACTTAGCAAGCTGGACTCGAACTCTCACTGCTTCACATGCGCATCTTCCAATCAACTACGCTAACAACGTAGGAGGCTGCATAGTACTGCCCGACATAGTGCAACGCATTAATGAAAAAATATAACCAAGCCCCCAAAAACCTGCCTAGCCACGATTTGTTAATGATTGTGTGTCATTGACCCACGCTATTGCTCATGCCAGCTTGCTATAGTAGATGACTCCACGTCCTTCCTTTTGTCACTCCTGTCCTTTTTCTTTTCAACTGGCATCTCTTGGGATTTGTATCGTACTTTTTTTTTCAAAAATTGTTGGGACATATTGGCATTTTTGAAATTGAAAAGGGTATGATATTAAGCTGAGACACATTTTTCCGAAACACCTAAGAATCAATGGGAAAAAGGAGAGCATTGAAAATCTCCACATAAAATTTAGGATTTTTTGAAGGTTTAACACTTGATTCTGCCAAATCTAACCGGTTTCCTTCTAGGTGACCCTCAAAACTAACCGAGAATTTTTAATTTTTGTGCTTTAAAAATACACTAAATACCGGTTTTCTATGGCACTTTTGTTGAAAATCGATTGCTAATTAAAGTGCCCCTGATAGTGATATTGTTTCTCATTTTTGAGAGAGAGAGAGAGAGAGAGAGAGAGAGAGAGAGAGAGAGAGAGAGAGAGAGAGAGAGAGGTCTAAGCATCTTCTCTCACTTAGCATTGTTCTTTCATGATCCATTGCAAAACAATGCGTTCTCAATACGATGCAGCTCTTTCCCTCATCTAGCTAGTAAGATTTCCATACAATCTTATCTTGAGCAAACACAAGCTCAAAAAAGATTGCATTTTTTTGCAACAAAATTACTATGCAAAGTCACTACAACGGCTTCCCCTCTTGTTGAAACTATCGTTTCAGATGTGAAGAAGTCTCCAATACTACCTTTTAGAGTAGTGCATGGCTTTGATCTTCATAGATTGGAGAAGAATTTGCCTCTTATAATTGGTGGTGACATGAATATTCCACATGAGCAAGGATGTAAATCATATTCCAATTATAATGTGCTTGTCCATTGAGTGGTGAATGTTTGAGAGAGACAAACACTTGCTCGGGTTTGTCCTTGCTCGGAAAAAATCGCTCGGTGCATGGTAACACTCCATATGGTACTGCCTTGTACGCCCGCATCCATGAGATTCCAAGAATCATTGTTTCATTCATGTGTTCAATTTGTAAGTATACAAACTAATGAGGGCATGAACATCCATGTAGCATCACATTTAAGTTGACTACTCCCAATGCCGGTGTTGGGTTCTTGCCCGGGGCAGTCACTTATCAAAAGACCCCTATATCACATGCGTTCAAGACGTAATTAATAATACCCCAATATACATACTATACTTACACTGTGAGCCTATTTAAAAAACCCCCACCCCTCTCTGTATGTATAAATTTTTATACATTTTGGTCTTTTAATAATCCTCTCCGGTTAACTCACATGATATCATACACATTCTAAAAAGTGACCGCCCCGGGGGTTCTTGTTGCATCCTTTGATAGACGATATTTCCAATGTCAAAGACTCACTCGTTGCTTTCTTGTATGTGGAATAAATGACACTACAAGAGGTTGTGTGCTCTTGTGACGCTTTTAGCGACGGAATACACTGGTTTTTTATAACCCTAGGCGTCGCTACCAGCGTCGGTACGGGGACATCGCTATATAGCGATGCCTATAGCGACGATTATAGCGATGCTGCAGAGCCATCTATAGCGACGCTGCAGAGCCTTATATAGCGACGTTCATAGCGACGCCCGAGAGGAAAATTTTGTGGTGGCAGCGCATTCAACCCATCAACCATATTGAATGTTTCATTAATTGATTCACCTTTGAAAAAAAGTGCAAAGGTAGATATAGACCCAAAATAGTCACCCACAAGACAATATAACCATTAACTCCATCATCCATAGTACGTATTGTTTGCAAAATAAAGATAGAAAACTCACAAGCGTGAATTGATGAAAGTAAATCAATGACAATTGTACACATAGGCAAAATCACTTGATTGCTAAACTTTGCAAATGTAATAGTTACAAACCATTGTCATTATTTAAAAAATTTACATGGTTTTCAAAAAGACGTATAAAAGTCGTCTCATGATACATAAGCTATGACAAAAAGAAACTAATGCTATCTAGCTATGGCTAAAATGACGTCATCTAACCAGACGTCTCATCGCGTCTAAGCGGCGTATTTGTCGGATTTTGCAAAAAAAGACAATAAGATAGCTTTTTGTAAGTATAAACATATAGCGACGTTTATAAAACAATGCAACAAATAGAAAAGAATAAACCCTAATACTAACCATGTCGCTGCGAGAACTTAAAATGTCCATAAGGGCGTTTAAGCCCTTCCTGTCTACATACTCACGCTCGTATGGTGTGGGATCACGTCCTGTAAACCACCACTATCAAAACATACAAAGAATCCATTATGTTAGAATTTAAAAATCCATAAACCCTAAACTATCAAACATAGAGAGCAATGCGAAAACACTTACAAAATCGGCCTCAAATGATGTCCACCCGCCGCTCCCCAAGTGGTGCGAGCCCCCTGCCTCTACTCGCGCTCTGGTTGCCTCCTTTTGTTGCTTCCATTTGTCGGGATTCTCGCGCGCATCTTTCTTCGCATTCTTCCAATCTTCTTTGGCTAGCCAATCTGGTTTGTTCCACCCATGCTTGATTTCTTTTTGTACTTCGGAACTCTTGTGCTTGCAGTATTCGCGCATTCGAACCTTCACCACGTCTTATTGAAGCGGTCATCCCGTGTTGGAACGAGAAACTCGTCATGAAGCATGCTGATGACTTTGTCTTTTAAATCATTCGGTATTCACTCCAGGTGTTTAGTATGTAGTGCCTAAACACTTGAGAGCAAAGACCGCGCATGCACGAAATCACCTTCTTGCCTTCATCATCTAAGATGATGCCGCTGCTGAAGTCGACGGAGTAAGGCAAGCTCTCTCGCCGCTGATGCGTGAACCTGGGTGTCCCGGCAGGGGTCTCTAGCGGTGTGTCAACGGAGGTACGGACGTCAGGTGTCTCCACTGGAGTCTGAGCCCCGAAGCAAGGAGTGTCCATTGGAGTGACTCCTGGAGGAGTAGCTAGTGATGTGTAGCTGCGGGGAACAGTAGTCAGCCGCGCAAAACCTGGTGTCGATGGCGATGCCGTGGCTGGTGATGTGCAAAGAAGGGGAGGGTAAAGAGCCTTGTCGAACACGAGGCGGTGTCGAAGCATCTGTGGCGGCATCCCCACAATAACCGCCACAGCCACCACTAGAGCGCCGGCGCCTAGACGAGTGTGAAGATCGTCTTGTCAACACCAAAGTTTCGGAGCGCGCTGAATGCTTCAAAACAGAGGGAGATGCGGATGGATTAGGAACGTGCGATGTTGCGCCAGAGCGATGACGCTCCACGTACCACTGTCTTTGCTGGGGCGACAAAGAAGAAAGAAACTCCTCATCATCCATACCTGCATTAAACACAGGAACATTTAAACTTAATATTGAATGAATGGAGTACAAAACATGGACAAGTAGACACAGAGAGAGAGAGAGAGAGATAGATAGATAGAGAGAGAGAGAGGAGGTGCTCGTCGTCTCTGCTTGTGAGAACATACCTAGAGCATACGTACCTGGAGTGGACGCAAAGACCATTAAATACAATGATGCAATCACGCATATAAATACAGTGACGCAATGACGCGTTCTTCTTCTATTCAACTTGAGTGATGGAAGAGTCAAGTCGATAACTCAGAATTTTCAATCGAAAGAGAGAGAGAGAGAGAGAGAGAGAGAGAGCGCACAATCAAATCTTGCATGTCGAAAAACCAGGTGGTGGAGCTGCATGTGGCCATGGATTGACCAGGATGTGAGCGCAAAATCAAAAGAGCGTTATACAACATGGAAGGTACTTAGAGAGCCAGAGTTTTTACAAAAGAGAGAAAAATTGTTCAAAACGGAGAATTGTACAAGAACTTGAAGGTGCTTGTAGCTTTGGAATGTTCAAAGGCTAGCAGCAACAGAAAGCGTTCTTCTTCTATTCAACTTGAGTGATGGAAGAGGCAAGGCAATAACTCAGAATTTTCAATCGAAAGAGAGAGAGAGAGAGAGAGAGAGAGAGAGAGAGAGAGAGAGAGAGAGAGAGAGAGAGAGAGTGCACACAATCAAATCTTACAGTCAAAAAACCAGGTGCTGGAGCTGCATGTGGCCATGGATTGCCTAGGATGTGAGTGCAAAATCAAAAGAGCGTTATACAACATGGAAGGTACTTAGAGAGCCATAGTTTTTACAAAATGGAGCAAAATTGTTCAAATACAATATTTATGGCTTTAAGAGATCTCTCTCTCATCCTCGCATAGCTCAGCATAACTTCCTATATCTATATAGAGCTCTCCGTTTAAACAGATGTCCTCTGTTTCATTTTGTAGATCCTCTGCATGCACCCCATAGAGAGTAGCATCTTGATATTCATCTGGCACCACCTCAACGGCTTCTGACTGAGCATCTTCTCTAATCTCCTCCATTGATGCCGTTGTGATTGGCACATGGTAGCCTTCATACGTCTGTGCACTACGAGGGGCTACCTCTATGAAGTACCACCAGTTTGATACAGACTTTGTAGGATGAAATATCACCTGCCAGAGCCACATAACTTACATGAGAGCTTCCAAGCACATAAATTCTAAAATGGGATGTTAACTATTTATATACTTACTTGTTCACAATGCTCGGGAAGTACGAAAGTGTCTCTTAGGTCAGTCCATTTCTTAGTTGAATCCACCTCAAGAAAACCAGACTCTCCTCTTCTGACAATAGCGTTGCGACCCTCCATGATTATCTTGAACCATTGCACGTCGAACAAGTCGACAAAAAGTCCTCTATAATCGATCCTCAAAATCTCTTGTAGCGTGCCAAAGTAAGTGAATTCCGCCACCACAGGATCTGCATCAGAGGACCGTCGTCGACTAGACTGTTCAAATTTTGCCATGATTCCACAATCTTGAGTAAAACGCTTTTTGTCGATCCATTCACCCTAAAATGTCGACCTTTACACCATGCTGTTGTGTATGACTTATACTACAACCAACAAAGATTATGAGTGGCCGTTCAAACATCTAGAAAGTCACTAGTCGTACATTGCAAACTTATCTTGGTCGCGCAACCCCGAGATTACTCCCACTCTTCCTCAGTCACTTCTTCACCGCACTGTTGTGTGCTTTTCGATTGGTTGTGCAACCATCTTAAGCTCATGAATGTTGGTAGGATCTCCAGACACGTCGGATAGTGCATCGGTGGTCGTCTTCCTCGTCTCCACTCATTGCGTGCCCTTTGTCGCTCTTGCTTTGCATCCTCATATTGTGAAATCCACTTTTGCATCACTGGATTGTGAAGCATGCAAAATTGATTGATTTTAGCCTCTAGATCTTCTGTCATCTTCTTCCCAACACCGAGATTGCACATGACAATCCCAGATATGCGCTCATCATCTATGGTTCGCCATAGCGTGTCCCGGGCTTCATCAAATCCGTCTAGCCACTCTCCAATGTACACTAGGGACTCCGATACCAGCCAACCTTCTTCCATGCTACCCTCCTGACGTGCCGTTTGACGCACATATCCCTTGAGCGTTTTCATGAAACGTTCTAAAAAGAACATCCATCTGGAATGTACTGTGCCAGCTATTTCCACCTTATCAACTATGTGAACAAGAAGATGCCCCTGAATGGTTAGCATGGTAGTAGAAAAATGTTTCTCAAACATGTACACAATCTCCAGAGCGTTTAGTTTGGCAAATGGTATGGAGTCTACGTTGATCTCCTTTTGTGAGATCCATTGCACCAACTTCGCATGTTTGTAGATTGTGTTACGGACGTCAAGAGACAAACATCCCTCAATGGCAACCGGTAAAATAAACTGCAAAACACGTGCATCAATGATATTAAAGTCCACAGACGAATTCGTCACACAATTCCCACTATGATATATTCCACTATGAACATACCTGACACATTTTATGCCAGTCGTGTGACTTCAAACCAGTAATCTTTCCTTCTTTAGTAAAACACGTTCGGAGCAAGTGCATTACGCCAGTGGGGGTCCGCAAAGATCGAATGATCTCTTTTACTTTGCGTTCTTGGGCTCCTGTGAAAATCCATGGTGCTTTAGGGAGCTTTATCAATCCATCGGACGTTGTTTGCGGCCAATATTGCTCCATACGATCCACATTTCTAAGGTCAACTCTGGCTCCCAAAATATCTTTCTTGCCGGTCAGATGGTCCCATAGTGAATTACCCACATTCTTGAATATGTGCATTGGATCGAGCAAGTGATTGATCATGGGTCGGGGCCAGTATTGTAACTCGTACCGTAGAGATAGTCTCTTCATCCCTGGGGGCAATCTGTCACCACACATCTCCTTCTGCTCTAACCATGCTTGTGCAGACATCCTCGGTGGCTCTCTTCCCAAAAAGCCATCGCGTAACATATGATTCTTAAGATACGCTTGATGACCTTCGTAGATTTGATTCTTCAATGAGGGTGCCCGACGTGCATTCAGTCTAGGTCCACATGTGACACATGCTCTGTATCCGCTTGTTTGAAGCTGTGCATGTATAATGTATACACATGATAATAGATCAGCTTGAGAAAAACCAAGATTTACAGTGTTTGAGTGAGGAGTGTAAATAGATCACCTGAGCGTTCTTTTAGTCCGGGATAGTCATACATGGTCCACATTAGAATGCCTCTGATCAAACCATTCCGTCGACCTGTGTGTCGGCTCATATCCACCACTTCTATGCCAATCCACAATTGTTGTAGCTCTTCCAATAGTGGTTGAAGATACACATCCATATTCTTCACTTTATATCACCCCGACACAATCAAGCTTAGCCATAGGTGCCCCTTCTTCGTAGTCAATCACGAGGGAATGTTGTAGTTGACGATGAGAACGGGCCATACACTGTAAGATGTTGATATTTTGACCAAATGGATTTATGCCATCCATAGCCAGGCCTAAGCACAAATTTTGAGCTTCCCTGGCAAAATCCGACCATGTTCCATCTATATGTTTCCAGGCTGCACAATCTGCAGGAATCCGTAGCACACCATCCGAAGATTTATTCTCCTCATGCCATGATGCTAGGGCGGCCATGGACTTACATTCGAAGAAATGCTTGATGCGAGGAATCAAAGGAAAATATCGCAAAACCTTTTGCGAAATTTTTTTTCCATGGAGATCTACTCGATATCTCTCGGAATCACATTTCGGACACTTCTCCATGTCTATGTATTCCCCTCTGAAAAGAATGCAGTCATTAGGATAAGCGTGGATCGAATTGTAATCCATCCCCAAGTTTCGCAAAATCTTTCTTGCTTCCTCTCGGGAATTTGGCATCACATTATCAGCTGGTAGTATGTGCTCTTTGAGCAATCTACACAACATTAAAATATGGTATAATTTTGTAAAAATCTATCAGATCATTATACATTTAGAGTTTTATTAAAGTAAAATAATTGTAATAGATTACTTGAAAAGCGCTGTGACGCTAGTGTCAATCTATCTAAACTTTGTCTACATGTTGAGAAGAACCAGGAGCGCTTTCAATCTAGACACACGTGCTCCATTATACAATGGCGTATCGGCTTCACTTTTCATATCATCATAGATAAGCCTTTCTGAATCCATGATCATCTCAATCATTTCATCAATCTCGGGCTCAAACATTGCCTCATTGGGAATGTGGTCTGCATGATCATCCCCCGAGCTATCAGAAGCTACATCTTGTGGCCTCACATATGCTGCTTGGAGAAAGCGCCTACTAACACATCTATTGGGTTGCAAGATTGCTGCTCGTTGGCCAGCATCAGAGTCCAACGAATTATAATTGGCAACAACTCGATCTATAAGAGATGGAACGAGCTCACCAAACTTGCAAACGTGCTGCAAAGAAACGCGTCTTGTCCGTCACACAGCATGCTTGCAATGATTACAAGGACATAAGATCCTCGTTGAGAGATAGGTGTTTCGGTTGGACGGCCCCACATCCTCGTCACTACTCATAATGAGGATAAAAATCTTATATCCTAGACAAAAAATTTAATGTTCTATTGGCATTCTTCGTCTTTTCTCTCTCTCTCTCTCTCTCTTCACACTGTAAACTACCTCACATTCTCTAGTCATGTCCAATCCCCGCACACCTTGGTCTAGAGGTGCACGAAGATCAGAACCACCGGGTTATAATCTCGTCTTTATTGGTCAATGCCTATATTTGTGGGTACAAGAAATCTACACACCCACTCTACATGATAGTGCATGTAGTGGACAAAACCCCTTTGCCTCTTCTCTAGCTGTATCATTTCACAACATCTTAATTTCTTTTCACATTAGATCTTTGTCTGTAGCATGCAGGTATGCCATTCTTGCAATGTAGCTGATGCCTACTCAAAGCACTTAATTTTTACTCTAGGTTTGACGGGTTTTGTAGTGTGTGTGTGTGTGTGTGTATGTGTCCGACCCTTGGAATCGTCATCTTGCATCACTAATTTTCGTGTAGGCTGAATTTTCTCTTCCATTGGCTGATCATGACGGCTTATTGTATGGTAGCAGCAGTCGAACATGTAGGTGGAATTGCTAGTCCGCATGGACTGTCGAGGCTGTGAGCGCAGAAAATTTTCTCATGTAGGAAAACGGAGTCTTATTCCGTGTTTTTCATATGAGCAAGTGTTTTTCATACAATGCTTAACATCATGAGCGCACCTTCATTGACATGCACTAATATCTAACCTAAATCTAAAAAAAACTAGTCCATCGAACATAAATCTAGATCTAATTTAGTCTTAAACCCAAAATAAAAATAAATCTAATCTAATCTAACGTAAATCTAAATCTAACGTAAATAAACCTAAATCTAATCTAACGTAAATAAACTTAAATCTAATCTAACGTAAATCTAACTCAAAAGAAACCTAAATCTAATCTAATTTAACCTAAATAAACCTAAATCTAATTTAACGTAAACCTAACTCAAAAGAAACCTAAATCTAATCTAATCTAACCTAAATAAACCTAAATCTAATCTAACGTAAATCTAAATCTAACCTAATCTTAAACTCAACATAAAAATAAATCTAAATGTAATCTAACCTAATCTAATTTAAATTTTAACATAATCTCTTTCTCTCTTTGTTTTCTCCCCTTACCTCTCTCGTAAATAAAATAAACCTAATCTAAATCTAACGTAAATAAACCTAAATTTAATCAAACGTAAATCTAACTAAAAATAAACCTAAATCTAATTTAATTTAACTTAAATAAACCTAAATCTAATTTAACGTAAGTCTACACTAACATACTCTTTAACGTCTTTTGGGATATTTTCCTACGACGTTAAAACTCTCTTCTTCTTGTGTGTGTGTGTGTGTGTGGGGGGGGGGGGGGGGGGGGGGGGGGGGGGGTGTGGTGTGCCAATAGAAAGAGAAAAATGGTATAACCTTTCTATCACCCAAGTGTGGTAGATCGGCTATGCCATTTCCCTCTTGAATAACAGGTCTTGAGTTCAACTCCTCCTCGGCTAGATCTTTAGGTCTTTTTAATTAGTTTCCTTCGACGTTAAATTAAACTCTCTTCTTCTCGGGTGTGTGTGTGTGCACGCCAATAAAAAAAAAGAGAAAAATGGTATAACTTTTCGTGTGATATATTGGTTATTCCATTTCCCTCATAAATAACAGTTCTTGAGTTCAACTCCTGTCAACTAGATCTTTAAGGTCTCTTGGGATAGTTTCCTACGATGATAAGACTCACTTCTTCTTCTTCTTCTTCTCTCTCTCTCTCTCTCTCTCTCTTTGTTTTATATCTTTCTCTCTCTCTCTCTCTCTCTCTCTCTCTCTCTCTCTCTTTTCCTCTCTCAATGTGTGTGTGCATTATTTGTTTATGCATGTGTGTGTGTGTGTTTTTGGTTTATGCATGTTGTCTCTCTTTTCCTCTCTGAATGTGTGTGTGCATTCTTTGTATATGCATGTGTGTGTGCGTTTTTGGTTTATGCATGCTCTCTCTCTTTTCCTCTCTCAATATGTGTGTGCATTCTTTGTTTATGCATGTCTGTGTGCATTTTTTTGTTTATGCTTGTGTTCTCTCTCTCTCTCTCTCTCTCTCTCTCACACACACACACACACACACACACACACAAACACAATATGTGTGTGTGTGAGAGAGAGAGAGAGAGGGAGAGAGAAAGAGGGAAAGGGAACATGAGAGTGAGGAGAGGGAAGGAGCATACCTGGATCTCCTTCCTCCCCTCGTGGTGTGTGTGTGTGTGTGTGTGTGTGTGGAGAAGAAAGAGAGAGAGAGGGAGAGCGCGTTACCTTGCTTGCTTCAGCGCGTGCCGAAAACTCAGATTTGAGATCTGAGTTTTTGGACGCTCTCGGTTATTTTTTTCGTGACGGCGTCGCTATAAGCGTCGCTAAGTTACTTGTAATTTAGCGACGCCCATAGTGATGCCTATAGCGACGCCGTGGTTTTTCACATTTGAGCATCGCACTCCGAGCGTCGCTACTATTAAGTACCTCTTGTAGTGTCACTGCATTTACCCGAGCTCTTGTATCAAGCAATGCATCTGTGCTATGATTGTTTAGTTGTACTTTTATGCGAAGGTCCATTCCATCTAACCATTCATCATCCATTGACATTGCATCCTTCCGCAATTCCCATAGTCTTTTATCTGTTTTTAAAGTGTTGATGGGAATAGAAGTTTGCTGATTTCTGAAAGCAGCTTTCCTCTTGAGTACCCGAAGTTGAGCTTCTTCTTGCGCTTCATCAATGACTTGCTGTCATTTCAGCTTTCTTTGCTTTGCTGCATGCATCTTTTCTAGCAAATCATCGTTTAGTAGCAAACTGTACTTCTTTAAGCGGCATCCACTAATCCAATTAGCCATTGGTTCACCATCTAGAGTGGACAACTTAACTGCTCCACTTGGAGATATGTCTTCAATGATAAGCAATCCGTTTTCCTTTTTCTTAAACTTGAGAATGTGTTTCTTAGGGGAATAGACTAAAAGTAAGTCCCCTTTTTTGAAGATTTTAGTAACTAGACGTGAATCAAAAAATTGTTTCTGTTTCCATTTATGTGTATAGATATGAGATACAGCTGTTAGCCTTTTCTCATCAAGATTTTCTAAATCTTTAAGCCTCTCTGACAATTCATGTCCAGTCCACTCAAGATCCTTAGTTACCCTTAGTGTTAGCAATAGAGATTCTATCGACAATATGGCATCAAGACCATAAACAAGATTAAAGGGTGTAGCATTTAAAGCTGTCTTGAATGAAACTTTATAAGCCCATAGAGTGGCATGGAAATTCATTTCCCAATCAATCCATCCTGAACTAACCACTTTAGTTAATACCAAGCTAAGAATTTTATTCGTGTGCTCAGCTTGTTCGTTTGCTTGTGGGTGATAGGGAGCCGACTTGTTATGGATAACCATAAATTCATTCAGTAGATACTCAATTACCTCATTAGGAAAATGAGTTCCCCTGTCACTGACAATTTCTATTGGCACTCCACATCTTGTGAACACATTTTCATATAAGAATGCGGCCGTGGTTCTAGCATCATTTCTTTGGGTTGCCTTAGCCTCTACCCACTTGGTCAAATAGTCCGTAGCTACAATGATATATTGATCTTGAGTTCTATAAACCGGTGGTTGTATTGACCCGACAAAATCTATGCCCCATTTTGCAAAATCTCTAGTCCCCATCATTGGTCTTAAAGGCATGTTATCTACACGGGTTGGCATTTTTTCTCGTTGACATGCATCACACCTTTGAACATTTTCTTTGGCATCTGCAAAAAGTGTTGGCCACCATATGCCTGCCATTAAGATTGCTCTAGTGGAGGTTTCACTAGAAAAGTGACCTCCAGCTAATCCAGCATGTGCTTGTTCTATAATGGAAATATATTTGTCTTCATTTGCACAAAGATGAAAATGTTGCACTACAAGAGGTCGCGTAGAATTCGGCGCAGGTACCGATTAAGTAGCGCTAAATTTTAAACTTAAAAGAGCTGAAATAAGTTTCGGAAGAGGCACCGATATCATAGCGTCGGTATAAGTATCAGTGTTGCGAGAATCGGAATAGGCCTATCAAAAAGCATCAAAATAATCAATGGTATAAGCCTTGGTATTAATAAACCAATTTCCATCGCTTATTCCGTGACCCATACCGACGGTCATACTGTAACCTGTACCGACGACCAAAACGTGCAAATTTTTTTGGGCAGAGATGGCTGGGAACTAATGCTGCATGTACTGCAGCAAAAGAAAACATCCCTCTCTGCCCAAAGGAAGAGTGCACAAGCAACCGCACTCCACCTACAAGCTGACGCTAAAGAGCAAGTGTATGGAAATTAGCATAATTGTAAGAATAGCATAACTTGTCTGAAATTGTAAAACCATAAACATAACATGTGTGCCATACCATAACCATAACCATCACATGATTGCTATACCATCATAGCAAAACCATAACCATCACCTGAACCAAAACCATAGCCATAACCATAAACTTGCACAACCATAACCTTGCACAACTATAACCATAACCATAACCATAACCATAGCACGATTTCTATACCATTATAGCAAAACCATAACCATCACCTGAACCAAAACCAAAACCATAACCATAACTTTGCACAACCATAAGTATAACCATAACCTTGCACAACCATAACCATTGCAAAACCATAACCATAGCATAATTGCCAAAACCATAACCATAACCATAACCATAACCTTGCACAACCATACCCATAACCATAACCATAAACCATAAACATAAGTTGACTATCAAACCTTAACCATACCATAAACATAACCATAAACTATAAACATAAATACTACAAAACTGTACACATGCAAGAGGTCACTGAGTGAGAAGCCCTCATGGTAATGCCTCCCAATCGACGTCCTCTCCCTCCTCCTCTAGCTGGGTCAAACGGGCCACAAGTCCATGCTTGTACCCATACTTCTCCTCTTGGCGTGTCGGAAGGCACTTCACGGCAGCTTTCTGCAAAATTATGGTTTAACTATCAGATAAATCTTCAAATAACATATATACTATCAATAATTTAAAGCATACGTATAATACTTACAAACTCATGTCAAAGCGTATCGTAGCCTCCACCCCAAAGATGTGACGTTACAGCAGACTCCAAACATGCTCTGGCTGCATCTCTCTACTGCTGAAATCTATTGGGATTGTTCTGTGTCTCTCATGCAATCCCAATCCACTCCTCTGCGTCCAACCATGCCGGCTTGGGATCGCCGTCGTTGAATCTGTCTCTGGCCTCTGACTGCCGACTGTGTGACATTGTGGACCTCGCCACACTCAAAATCCAGGCGTTCGAGACCTTGTCGTACCCCTCTATCGGCATGTACTCTCTCTAAATGGTATCAACAACGTAATTATTTCTCTCAATATTGAGATTTTTCCAAATCTCCATCACAATATGACCAAACTGAATCGTACAGAGCTGTGGAATTCTCTATCGCATTTCCTTTTCCACCCTATTTGCCACAACAGCCCTATCCCTGCTCTCGTACACCTTGCTAGGATCATGCTCGTGTGATCCCCAAGGTGTGCGTGGTGTGCCCATCGGTGACATTAGGAGAAAGCTGGACTCACTTTTGGGCCTTTCAGTTCTAGAGAGAGAGTGGCGCTCGACCAATGAGGAAGAGGCTAACGTTACGTTGAAAATCGACATTTTGGAGTCAAGCTCTTTTAAAAAAAGGGGAGGAAATTTTATTTTGGTTCATCAAATTGCACAATTTCACGCTTTCAAGGCATAAATGCCGTAAGTCGTACTAACTATGTACCAAGGAATTTCAGAACTTTCATTGAAGACTCTATCTAGTACTTTGTTCCCGCCCAAATATGACTTTGAGTAGCTCTACTTCCCTCTCAAAACTACTTCCCTTTTTTATATTTGCGCTAACCTTTCTGTGTATTCATTCTACTGCACACCATGTCTACTTCTCGAACGCCTAGCACTACCATTGACTCTGTTAGCATTTTTAACAGTTATACTATAGACGATCAAGCATGGATTCCATCTTGTATAACTATCGGAAGTTGGGTTCTACTGCAAACTAGGAGGAGGAAGAGGAGGCAATGCAATGATTTCGTGGAGGCTTTCAAGGGTCAAGTTAAAGAGTTTAAAGTGTGTGCACAAAGCAAGCGGGTGAAAGTGGTCCTCATACAGCATGCTTTCCAGCATGCAGACTTAAGGTTGCAAACATCTCCTCCAAGTTTTCCAAGGCATCGACCCAGCTGTAAGTTATTTCAGCATCTCTCTTAGTGCATGATTATATTCGAATGTTAAGTGGTGGATATCATCTTTGGTATGTTTCAGATATTTATCTATCGAATAGGACAGATTGGCAACGAGTTGAGAGTATAGTTGGGATTTTTGATGCTTTCCATGCATTTATTGGTGAGCAAATGTACCGAGGAAGACAACACAAGGAACTTGCAGATAATGGAATTTTCTTTTATGATATATCATATGTGGAACCGAGAACTTCCATTGGTTGAGGTCATGTAGCTCCTTTGTCACTTCCATCCTTTGACAGCAAGGATTGGTCCCTGCCTACTTCGCAAACTAGTGAAAGCTTCAGGAATAAGTTGTTTCAGGATATACAAAAGTCCCTCAAGTATTCAATTGCCACAAAAATAGTTCGGCTCACACTATTTATGCCTCTTGAAGTGTTTGCAGATTTTTTCTTCGATGAGCAAATAAGAACTACCGCAACAATGTTCATTTGCAAGTCTGAGAGCTGTTTGGACTTTTTAGATGATAACTAGGATAGGAAACAATCACAGAACAAAATCTGTATTTTGCAAAATAAGTCCATAATTTGCAAGTTCATTATAAGCTCTCAAAATTTCTTAGTATCGTTTTACTATATTAGATATCATCTTCTTAGTGGGCAGCTTATTCCACTCGACCAAGATACAGAGAACAGCCTCGAGAACAAACCTTTATCAATGGAGCTCTACTTTCGAGACAACCTACTTACTGTGATGGAGACAATGTCAAGCACAACTCTGGCACAGCTCAGGATAGATCTTACATGTGAAGAACTTCCACTTTTGCCAGAATTGTATGCATTCAGTCTCAACAATAGAAAGGTGCTTACTAAATCGATAAATTTTGATTGTCTTTAATACACTATGACTGAATCTAACTTTTTCTTCTTTTCAGATTCCAAGGCGCAAGGAGAAAACAACATTGTGCAAGGAGTCCATAACAAATACACTTCACTTAATTGCTTCCACCGAAAGCTAGGTCACATACCTTGTGCACGCAAAGAGCTTTGATGCCATGCAAACCATGATGTACTCTCCAAAATGACTAATGCAGAAATATTTTTTGGCGATCAAAAAATGTTTCAAAAATGTATATTTTCAATGTTTCAAAATTTACATATTGTGTTGTTTCTGTCAAGAGTAATTTGCTCCCTTTCCCAGCTATTGTCCTCTCCCCCGGTTTGTGCCACTCGTCCCCTGTGCTCTCCTCCGGTTTGTGCCACTCATCCCTTGCCCTCTGCTCCGGTTGCTCCCCTGTCCTCTTCTCCGGTTGCTGCTACCTCTGCCTTTGGGGACGCTGGTCTCGGGCATCCTTTCGCGTCGCTCGAAATCATGGGCCTCTTCCATGGCTTCCCATGCTTCTTGCACCTGTGAAGCTTCCCGTTGTTCTTGCTCTTGCCGTCGACGTGCAGCCCATTCCTCTACTTCTACGGCATCCCCATAATATTGGTGTATTGCTTCTTGCATATTTTGAACTTCTTCTTGAGTCTGATTGTGGCGTTGCGTCATTTCGTTAATGCGAGCCTCTTCGAACTCGTCAGCTCTCGCCGCTTCCTCTCTTGTTCGTCTCTTTACCGAGATTATAATATGCTGGATGGCCATTATAAAAAAATGTCGCACATCGTTGTTGGTGTAGTTATGTAATCGAAGTTCCTGTAGAAGCGTGATACAGACATCTGTTGCTTCATACATACGTTGCAGCAAACAATAAACAGCAGATTACTTACGTTCGGTATATCCATAATTTGACTGATGAGCAACATGGCATTCAAACAGGTTCACCAGCCACAGCTATAGTCATCAGTCTACGTGGGCACGGTTACCCGTTCGTGCTTGACTACATTTCCTAGATCATGTTCTAACAAAAGATGCTCTACACAACATACAAGTTTTTTCGCGGCACTACATACATAACCACTTGAGTCAGCAACACATTCCAAAGAGACACTACACTGCTTTCCAAATGTACCCAAATGGACCTTACGTTTTTACACGATCGTGAAACACCCTGCTTTGCCCGGATTTTGCGTAGTAAATAATCTTAGCTTCCATGTCAAATAACATCAGACTCCAATTATCACTACAAAGACACCATCAAAGATTAGAAGAGATTCGCAATACAAGATGTTTTTTACAAGGCAAGAAAATACTCACGCTTGATTGTACGTAGTGACTAGAAAGCTCGCTAGATCAAAGTTGACTCTGCTAAACCAGTTCATCAAACTCAAAAAGGAAACTGAGTTTTTCTACGGATTAGGAGATATAAGCGGATCTATTACGTATACTTTCTCTTGAACCTCAGGGGGCAGAAGCGAGACAACGTGGCTAACATGAACAAATGGCAAAGATAAGACTTGAACACCAAGTGAGTCAATACCGAGTGAGTGGGACAGCTATCGAATTTCATAGGCCACTGATTCGCTTGGTATTGACCATTGTCTTGGTTAAAATGAAAAAGAACTTGACGACTACCGCAAAGACATGGGTCAATAACGAGCGAGTCAGCGGCGGATTCCAATCCCATAAGCAACTGACCCGCTTGGTATTGACCCATGTCTTTAAGGTAGTGAACCATTATAAAGAGAAACTTGGCAACTGCCACAGAGACATGGGTCAATACCGAGCGAGTAGTACCAAAATTCAATTTCATTAGCCACTGTCTCGCTTGGTATTGACCCATGTCTCGGTAGAGACCCATTTAATGAGCATAAGAATTAACGAGCATGAGAATTACCACAAAGCAACATTGACGACCTCATTTGTTGCGAGCGAGTCGGTGAAATTGCGCATGCACATGAAGTCTACATTATCGAGGTTGGTAATGCAGGCCTCCTCTAACCTTGCAAGCAGCTGTATGTGCGCATGCAGAGGCGCTGAGCTCAACAAAATTCTCAACTCCTCTTAATTATCCTCGTTGATTTGATCTAAAATAATTTACTCATCCGATACGTTGGATGGCCCTTCTGATGCAGAGCCTTGTCCTTCCCTTTCTTGAGCTGGCTCCCTGGTTGCCTCAGGCTCCTCCCTAACACCCTCCCTAACAGCCTCAGGCTCCGGATCATTTTCCTTCAATATTCGTTGCTCCATAGATGCGTGAGGCTCCACCCTGACCTGCTCTTGTCCCTCATCATCCACGATGGGCTGCGAATCCTCCATGACTTGCTCATTTTGGTGTCTAGCTGGCTCCTCGATAACTATCTCTGTTTCTTCCATGAATGTCTTGGGATCCACTCTGGCTTGCTCTTGGCCCTTTTGCTCTTGGCCCTCTGCGGCTATCTCAGCCTGCCCATCTGTGTCGTTTCTCTCGACTGATGATCGGGTCCTTCGGCTGTTTGTTTTAGCCCTAGACGGCTTTGTTTGTCGTGCATGAGGATGGAGAGAGGGGATGTTGAGAATATCCATGGTTCTACTATCCCGGATAGGCACTGGCTGAAGCAGCCCATCGTAGCGGAAACGAAGCCTACGAAGAGTATCAAAATCCCGTGGCATGATAGTGACCCAGTGTGCATGGGCAACCAGGATATATCCATCGCTGAAGAATTCCACGAGGTAGTCTTCAGCAATTTCTTCAAGGCAGAGGAGTGCACTGCTGGCCCATCGCATGCCGACTCTCCACTACTCGCAAATCTCCAGCACTACTCGCTGGAAAGGGAGACGTGGAATAGCAGGTTGAACGTGTCGTTCTATCCTGCACAGCTCTTGCAGTACACCTCTGTGCGCCTCATATTAGCATCTTCTTGCTTGAGCATTCAAAGATTCACCTGTTGCCCTCCTAGCACAGGCCTTTACACGAGGCATCTCTACAAATACAATAACACCAAAAGAAAATTCATTTGTCAGCACAAGGGACTTCAGATTTAAGGAAAGGTCAATACCAAGCGAAAAGATGGATAGGAAAGAGTTTCCTTGCCTTATTCGCTCAGTAGTGACCTCAGAAAATAGTAAACGTAGACATGACTTATATTTTCTGAGGTCACTCTTGAGCGAATAGGTGCATAGGAAAGAGTTTGCCTTGCCTTATTCGCTCGGTAGTGACTTCAAAAATAGTAATAGCAGATATCACTACCAAGCGAACAGGTTTGCAACCCCTGCAAAAAAATACTTTATTCGTTGGGTGGTGACCTTAGAAAAGTGTACAAGCAAGCGAACAGGTTTGCATCCGCTCATACAAAATAGCAATGTGAAGGAGATCTTAAATCGATGCGGTTCTAACTATCATGTCGTTCCCTCCGATCACCTCCCCTAATATCAGGGGGATGATACCATTGATTCTCTCTCCCACGTCCACCTCTCATGAAACCTCATGGCAGTACCACCCCTCACAGACCACTCACTCATAAGCCAGAGCCCAGGCTCTGCTTTTTAGGCATGTCTGAAAGTCTATTTAAGAAGCAGTCGTTTCAGAACCTCCCTCAGGGTTTCACAGAACAACTAAAAGAAGCTTAGGATAGTGGCGATGCCTTTCCAAGGTATACTCCCATAGCGCCAGCAACACCGCATCCGGGCCCTCCTCATGAGGTCCCCCCTTGGCCCTCCCACAATGTTACCTTTAATATTGCAGAGACAGGTTCTTTCTCCCTACCTCTCTCCTTCTTGTGTGTTGTTAACTGTGTGCGCACCGAAGCCACTGCTTTAGGGTAAAACCGCATGCATAATTACTCATTATGTGACCGTATTGCATTCATGGTTGGAATAATTACTCCTTATGTGGTGACCGTATCGCATTCATGGTTGGAATAATTACTCCTTATGTGACCGTGCCTGAGTTTGGGCATAGTGAGTGAGTAGGCCAATAAATCTATCACTGATAACATAATATGCTCTGTTCTTATCCACCTGTTCCGAATGCCACAAGATAGAACCAAGCGAATAGGGCCCTTCAGAGATTCTTGGGGGCCCTACTCGCTTGGTACTGACTCAACTAACGTCACCACTTATGACATTAGTGCATGGGACATAACCCATCGATATGACATTAGCGCATGGGACATAACCAAGCGAATAGAGTTGTTTGAAAATTCTTGGGGGCCCTACTCGCTTGGTTCTGACTCAACTAACGTCAACTCTTATGAATTTAGCACACGGGATAGAACCAAGCGAAGAGGGTCCTTCGGAAGTTCTTGGGGACCCTACTCGCTTGGTTCTGACTCAACTAACGTCACCTCTTATGACATGAGCGCACGGGGCCAAACCAAGCAAAATAGGACATTGAGGGGTACTCGAGGCCCAACATTCGCTTTGTTATGATACCAAATAGTTTTGTCTTGCTTTTTCTTTTAGTCATGGGGATCATAGTCCTGGAGACAGACGTGAGCGAGGATACATGTGAAGAAAAACTATTCACATTCTTATATAACGCCCGTGCTCATCACCGTGCACCAGAACTATCAGGAATGTTCAATGCAGAGTTTTCTATACAGAGGATTATAGATTTCTCCTTTGAGTACCTACAAAACCATTTGCAATAGTATGAGGCAGTCACTTGTGACAATTCCATGATAGTTGATGACATGAGATATGTGCACCCTGCCGACCTTGACCCTGACAAGAGTGCTTCAAGGAGACTGAATCGCTGTCTTGAAAAGTGTCCCTCCAATGCACTGCTTGTACAAGACAGGTGTATGAAGCACTTTAAAAAATGTCGATTATTGGAATTCTACCATGGGTTTGTCTGTTACTTATACTTGCAGACGGATGGCGAGTCAGAGACGTCCCAGTCGACAACTTTCGGTAGTTGTCCATTGGCGCCGGAGGAAGAGGTAGAGGATGTGGAGGTGCAATTCCATCCAGAAGAAGAGCGGGAAGAGGTACTAAAGGAAACATTTGATGCGGGCTTAACTCTTGTTTCTCTTGCGGATGCAGCAATAGGGTGCAGGCAAGAAAGACCAAGTATGGAAGTGACTTTGCCTCTCAATTGTGCCCCCAGCTTTGCTATGGCGGGCGACACCCACTATATTCTGCTCACAGATATCATACATGAGCTCAATATACGGGAGGACTACTGTCTAGCGGCAATTGCAAATTTTTGTGAGGCAGACATGGGGTTTGTGGACGATGATGGAGTGGACCAATATCTTATTGCTGACACAGCTGTTCGCGACTCACAGTTCACTTCAGGGTCACAAATGATTAAAGATACGTTCAATGAGGCGAAGTCCGGAGAGGCCAATTTGCCAACAGATGAGCAGTTTGAATTGAAAACAAAACATCTGGGCTTGGAAAACATGGGTAGACACGTGGCACCCGAAGATCATGTCATGAATAGTCAGTCTATTCACTTGTGGGGGAGGTCGATGCTGGAAATGGACGAGAATCAGATGGTAATTTTTTTTCGATCATTCAGATGGTATTAGAGATGGCTGAGTGATAAAATATCATGAACATTTTTTTTTGCTGCCAGGTGCTAGTGTATGACAATAGTTTCCTTAGAAGAGCGGGAGGCTCACGCCAAGGGCTTGTCACTGGAGTCCAAGGCAAGGATGTGGCGTTGTCTCACTACATCGGGCGTTTCAACCACAAAAAGGTTTGTAGAAACAATTCAAGTACTTGACAATTGTACTCATCTCACTTACGGCCCATAAATTCATTGCAATTATTATGTAGATCATAATATACCACAAGGAATATTCCGATGACAATGCAAAGTTCCCTCTGTTTGCAATGAAAGCTATTACAAGATTGTGTGTTAGGCACCCCCTCCCACTAAATGTAGAAAGAGTAATTCTAATTGAAAAAACGGTTTTCTCTACGTTTATTTGGCATTGGGTATGGGTGCCAGGCACTCAGAGCCCCCTATTTCATGTCCTACACAGCTCAGGCTCTGGCTGCAGGGGTTGAAGACCCGGAAAGCTTAGATCCATACAATAAGCGGCTGTTTCTAAGGGAAAGAAGACGCATGATTCCCGTAGGGATGCTTCCATCAACAGAGGAACGAGCTCGTCTACAGAGCTTGCACATCGAAGAGGTACAAAGTGAGGAGGAAGGAGGTGCATCGAAGAGGATAAAAACGATGGGCTCAGGTCCATCTTCTCCCGCTCCTGACTCGTGACTGGCGCCACCTCGCATGGCACTCCGCCGCATTTGAAGCTCCCCAAGCCATCTGTTTCTTCTCTTTGCGGATGTGTTGTAAAGACCGTGTAATTTCTGAACTCTTAAGAAGTTCCTTCTGCCTTGCTCTATGAATTAGTCGTTTATAAGTCCATTGGTGTAACTCTAATAGGCTATTGGCCTTTTCTTTTCCTCCCCCATGTCAAGTGTGCTTAAAATAACCTGTTCTTTCCATGTAGTGGGTTTTTTCCATGCCTTGTGTGGACCATATTGATAGTGAGCCATATGTCTTGGCAAAATATGGACCATGGTTGAACAGTATGTGCTGCATTGAAATAAAACAAAATGGTCAGTTGAGTACAATTTAAAATTTTGTTTTGTATACGTAGAATGCCAACCTACCATGTAATTTGTGATATGTTGCCCACCCCACCCTGCAAGGTAAGCCTTTTTCCAATCCAGTAAGGCTACTTGAAATGACGTGAGCTTACTTTGGTCCCAAGAATTTTGCTCAAGGTAGTGGAAAATTTTATCTAGTGATTTCCACACATTAGCCTTGTGATTCTGGATTGCCCCACCACCAGCATTGTCTTTAACCACTTTATGTAACTGTTTCCATTTGTTGAACAGGATTCTCCTTTCTTCTCTATCTGAATCTTTGAGGCTAAACCCAAGAAACCTTCTTGCCTTCACTCCGCCTATCGATGCTTTCCTCGGTACCTTGTACCAACTTTGAGACATCTTAGGGTCCTCTTCGATTTTGACATTGCCTCCATGCAAACGAATTTCTGAGAGCACTCCCTCTAATGCTTTGATCACTCTTTTCGACTCACTCTCTGGCTGTAATGTCCATGCAAAACATATGTACAAATGAACCACCTTTAATTATTCAACAGAGTGCATGAAGTGTACAAACGTGAACTCTACTCAGAGGAATATCAAGCACTGGTTTAAAAGTTTTATCTTGAAGATGTCTGTTGGGAGCTCTAATCCATTGCACACTCTCAAGTGATTGTGCATCAGCCATGCAATATAAGCATGGATTTGCCACAGCTGCTCCATGTGTTATGTTGTACATACACTTAAGAGTCTTTAAGTCACCTGCCATGTGCCATTCCACTGTGTAGTTGCCAAATCCTTCCACTGAAAGAACGGCTCCGTTTCTTTGTTCACTGATGATAGAAGGAATTTGGGTTTGACTAAAAACCCAATCGAGGATTTCAAAATTTTCCTTATCAACCTGCAGTGAAAAATGAAAACACAAAATCAACAACCAAATAATCAATATTTTGGTTATCAGAGATTGAACGAAGTATACCTGAAATGATCCTAGAGATAGAATGTTGTTTTCTGATTGCACGCTAAAGTATCGTGGATCCTCTTTCGTTATTGATGGATCCAGAGCTCTATTCATGAGGGTAATGGTGACTCTCTCCAACTTCTTGTTCTTCAGGACCTCGCACTCACCGAGCTTCAAAACAAACTTGAGAACCCCACCGCACTCGTCTCGACTGATGTCAAAGAAGTGAACTGCATACCTTTGCAATGCTTCAAGATCAATGAAGAGGTTGTTGTGCTCGTTAAACTGTACCTCTCTGCCGCCCTTGCCTAAGAACGTTGCTTCAATATGGAATGGTGACCCAAGTTTGTCAAACACCTCATCGTTTACGTGCCGACGAGTAGCCTTTACATGTGATGGCTTTGGCAACAATGATCCTCTCTGTAGTTTATTTTGAGATTCTTTAGATAATGCTTTAAAGAGTGTCCTGTATCCCATTTGCGAGATGCCACTCTCATCAAGTATTGCTTGCACTTCCATTGGTTCCAGCTGATTCTCGTTCATGAAGGAGGTAAGTAGCCTCCCTTTCAACTTACGAAATTTTTTCTGAGTTATCATCTCTTTAACTACTTCTTTTGGAACTAGACGACTGTAATGCACTCCGGCATTGAAGCCTGCACCGTTCGAGTTTGGATGCAGTAAAGAACTACCAAAAAAGCACAATGCGTTATGATCATGTATAGGAAAGTAAGTGTATCCACTTCTTAATGAAGCACATTGAAGAAACAAGCTTCGAGATACCTTAAAGCTCGTATTCGTTTTTTCAGGCCACCACTACCAACCTTCATGTTCTCAAGGTTGCACAGATCTTGTTTTCTTTTCCGACTACCAAGCACGATGTCTTTCTCTCGCAAACTTGTGATCTTCTTCTCAAGGCCTTGGATTGTCTCTTTGTTTGATGAAATCTTTTGAGAGCATGCTTCATTAAGTTTCTTCAGCTGCATGTTCTCCATTGCCAGGAAGTTTCTTTGCCTTTTCTCATTCAATCCTCTCATTTCCAAATGTTCGGTGTATCCCAATAGCCCATCCTTGACATCGCCTATGAAATGTAAGAGGTTAGTGATATTAGCAAAGGGAGGTGGTGCATTTGTCGTAGGATCCTTTGGATAAATAGACCCATCGGTCCACAAATCCAAATGATGTTCCTTGTTTGTCCTTCTAAGTTCTTTCTCCCGTTGAGATAAGAAAGACTCCCTCCTACGTTTCTGCAACGGTGCGTACTCTTGCAATACATCAACATGAAGATGATGTGTGTTCTTTCTTTGGGTAAGTGTTAAAGATGAAGGGGCTGAGGATTGTAAGTTCAAATTAGTGTTTTCATCACGAAAATATGCGTTCTCCATTCCTAGAGTTGATAGAGAAGAAGACGGAGAAATGCCTCTGGTTTTGGGAGGGAAAGCCATATTCTCAAGTTTAGAGTTGATAGAGTTCGTGTGGATTATGTTTCTGGAGGGAACGCTTGTAAGTTGGCATTTCAAATCATTAGTCATACGGTTAGTTGGATTCCTGACAAGAGAACGAAGGATAAGAATGATAAAGACAACGACTACCTACCAAAGAATGTCATTTTGGCTTTTTGTTGCGCAGAAAAGTATCACATAAAATGCACAAGTTAACATTTTCATTTTCTCTCTCTAAGCCGACGTGACACTTCTTACAGGGCCCAAAAGTGAGTCCAACTTTCTCCTAATGACTATCTACTGAAGAGAGTGGTGGGTGCTCTCTCGGTGGTGTAGACGCATTGGTAGAACCACTACCACATCAACCACCACCTCAAGGATGATGGCGACGTTGTCTTGAGGATGAATCACCTGTCGGTGTAGACGGCACACGAGCCCTAGGCATAGGGGGCACACTAGAGTGAGGTGTGGAGCAGCTCAATGTAGGGACCACACTAGTCCCGGGCGTAGGGTCGGTCGTAGTAGGTCTAGAGGTACCTGCACCTGCACCCCAAAGGTGTTGTGCCATGGCGATCTGCTCAGGTGTGAATTGAGACAAAAACGAGCCCATCTGCTCGGGTGACATGATGGCCGGAGTGAGTGGAAAACTAAAACTAGGAGAGTATGGCTCATCGTCATCGGCCATGGCTAATCATACACAAACAAAACACACAAAATAAGTTAGTTTATGTAAGAAATGCTTAATCAATACAAACAACAAATCAACAAAACTGCTACACAAATGAAACAAATCAACGAAACTGCTACATAAATGACCAAAATCTAAAGTGTATTGTAGACTAATAAAAAGAGCCATGCAAAAGGTTTCCTAGCAAAATTCATTAGTTAATCTCTCATCCTCTATGAGATCTGATGCAACAAAGATGTCTATCTCAATCTGTACTTCTGCATCTTCGTCATCGAACTCTACTTCTTCGTCGCTCTCCGCATCAGCTTCATTATTTGACACCTCATCTCTAGGTTCAGACAATTTCTCAATGCTGACATCCACCTCAAAATCTAAACTTAAAGTTGGAGTCGGTCCTACGCTTTGTTCATGAATCACCTCTTCGAGCTCAACATCCAATCCTTCACACACTTACTTGCTACATGGAGCAACTTGAACAACATAGGGCCAACAGGGTTTAGACAGATCATTCTCATCGGCTTTTGTCCATAGTGGATCGTGTATGAACACAACTTGTTCACAATGCTGCAGAAGTACGAGTGTATCCCGCACATCTGTCCACACCCGCCTAGAGTTCACTTGAATCAATCCACTCTTGTCTTTGTGCAGAGTTGCATTAGGGCTGCTGGTAATAACTTTGAACCACTTGACATCAAAGATAAACATATCAAACTTTCTAAAGCTAGTCTTCAAGATGTCTTGGATGTAGCCAAAGTATTCAAGTTGGCCAGTCTCTGTATTCTCATCCCTAGCACTACTCCTACTTTCTTGGACAAAGCTTTCCCTAACACCACTGTCAAAAGTGACCCTTTGTTCATCGATCCGTTGCACTCTGAAGTGCTTCCCATGCGACCACAAAGCTCCATACTTGTGATACTGTAGCCACAGAATTGAAATAGGCTAAAATTTATTAAAGCAAACTAATTTTCATGTACAACTCGAAAAGGAAGTTGTAAAATGTACATGCCAATCGCAACCCCTTGACATCTCTTCTTCCTCTTCAGTAATCAACACTCCACTCCTCTTTTCCTATGAGAGTGTCGCATCTAACCACAAACCAGTCGGAAAGTCAAGCAATTTATGAAGATGGTCTAGAAAAGGAAGGTTTCTAGTTGCACGGTTGCACTTGAATTGAAGGCGATCCCTCAAACATTGTTGCTTTTCCCCTTCGTATCTCTCTAGCCACTTTTGCATGATGTCTGAGTTGAGAAGGCAAAATCTCATAGACTTTTCTCGCATTGTAATGTCCATCTTCCTAACGATGCTTTGTCCCAGCGGCTCGTCCCCTGTCACCTTGACGTTGACCTCAATAGTCCACACTCGGGGCATCTCTGGATCAATTGAGACCAAAATTTCACTGATGAGGACAAGAGACTCTTGTACAAGCCATCCTTCGGCCATGCTACCCTCAGGGCAAGCCCTTTGATGAACAAACCCCTTTAAAGTCTTCATAAATCTCTCCAAGAAGAACATCCACCTGCTATGGACCACCCCAGAAATTGCAACTTCATTGACCACATGCACAAGTACATGCATTTGGATGGTAAGAATTTATGTTGGAAAGTACTTCTCTACCATGCACACTGCTTCAGTAGCATTTAAGCATGGTGCATCAATGATGTCTTCTCTTATCTCTTTTGAATTGATCCAGCGTACCAACTCACTGATTTTGTAGATTGTTCTTCTATTTTCATCTGTCAAACAACCCTTTATGACAATTGGTAAGATGAACTGTAAAAATTTGTACCAATCGTGGGACTTAAGACCATTGATATTGTCATCTCTCGTAAAAGCCGTTTTCAAACATCGCATGCACCCTGTGGGAGTCTTGAATGAAGATATAGTTTTCTTCACTTGTTGCTCTTTTGCGCGACCCAAAACCCATGGACCTTTTAGTATAGACCACTTTCCATTGGGTTTAAGTCGAGGCCACATCTTCACATTCGACCCACAGCCTGCAGGTCATCTCTTTGGGCCTTGCTCTCCCTTTTTCCAGTGATGGTCTTCCAGCTTTTTAGCGGCTGGACGGGTAGGGGGCATGTGATTCCCTTCTGGCAAGATCTGCTCATTCAGCAACCTGACATTACATGAATAAGTCATCCCTTTGATTACTTTATATGAACTGTAATTTGCACTTTACCATGCTTAGGATAAATATGTTTACCTGAAAAGCTTTGTGACTGAGACGTCAGACCTAGCTCTAACCTAAGCTATAATCATTATGCCTAACCTATAATATTATCTAACCTAACGTAAAACCTATACCTAACATATCTTATAACATCTCCCTAACCTAACCGAAGTCCATTTGCGTTTTTAGAAGTACACAAGTCACTTCGAAGTCCGATTGCGTCTTTTGAAGTACACACGTCATATTCGAAGTCCGTTTGTATTTTTTCAACTATTATGTCGTCGATAGCTCTAACCTAACCTAACATATAACATAAACCTAACATAAAAACAACACAATGGTGAGGCGTTTAGCAAAACGACAAGCCGTAGATCTTGCCCACAATGCATATGCGATGTGGGCAAGCTCTATGGCTTGCCAATTTGGCAAACGACTCACCCATTGGGAAAATATGAACCCTCTAGGGGCCCTTTGGGATTAAGGTTAATTAGAGGCCAGCCAATGGGAAGAGGGTGGTGGACACACTCTATGCCGTCAAAAATGTAGGGGGACAAAGTAGTCATACACTTCTTAAATGGGCTCTTACCTAGTGAGAAGGTGGGGTGGGGGGAAGGGGGGCGGGGGGTGGGTGGGTGGGCCATATGGAACCTCCAACTTCCCTCCTTTTTGATCCGGATTTGAAAAAATCCCAAAAATTTAAAATTTTTCAAAGTTTTCAAAACTCAAATTTCATCTTCTTAAAACCCCCCTAAAACTATTTTATGGTCAAAAAAGCATTTTTTGACCTCAAAAAGTCAAAACGTGCACCCAAAAACCCTAAAATTCAAATTTTTTTTAAAAAATTTGAAAAATCTTTTTTTGCTATCTAGAGCTCCCCCAAAAGTAGTTCTTAGACAAAAAGTGATTTTCTCTCTTTAGAACCCCCCTTTTCCAACCCCTCCTTGGTTGCAACCATTACACTCATCCTCTACTCCAACACTCTCTCTCTCTACACCATCTCCATTGCTGCAGCAAGGAAGCTCCTCTTTCCTCCCCTACCACCTTCCATTGCCACACCAAGCAAAGGTTATCCACCTTCTCCTCCCATTGCGACACCAAGCAAGGGTTGTCCACCTTCTCCTCCCATTGCCACAAGGGTTATCCACCTTCTTATATCACTTTATCCTCTGTACATTGTAGCAATAAGCAAGGTCCTTCTCCTCCTCCTAATTTTCTTTGCTCAGCCATGGCCAACTCTACTTCGCAAAGGCGGCCAAAGGATGAGGTCACAACACTTGCATGCCACAACACTAGAGGTGTAGATGATGAGTGGGTGCCACAAGAGTTCACCAAAGGTGCTTGGGTATACATGCAACCATTTGCTATTGGCCGTCATCGTGTGTGGAATCGTGCAAACTTGGATCTTCATTGGAAAGGAAAGCTCCTTGGATTCAAGAACCGCAAAGACAAGGAGACCGTAGCCATTGTGCAACATGTTTTCTCAATGTCAACCATGCATTTGCAACAACCACCTCGATTTTCAACACATTGTAAGTACATGTTTTGAGAATACAAAGCTAGGTGTGAAATCACAGTGTAATGTTATTATGGATTCATACTTAAGATTTGTCATGCATTTACAGTCATATTTCCATCCACGTTGGTGGAGGAGCAGCCACTACATAGTCTCTCTGGCACATTCAATGCTATACATGCGGATATTGGAGCAATAATGTTTCCACATCTTGCCCAACCAAACTGGTTCAAAGAAGGATTTTCTTCTATTCTCACTCCTATATTGTCCCTACTTCTACACAAGCGTTTGGAACGCTTGAACCCATCAAAGTAACTTCCTTATGAAGTATGGAGTGGCCGGTTCTAGATTTGTGGTCGGTAGCATCTTTCAAGCAAAAGATGATAAATGCTTGAGCGTGCTATGCAATAGCACCAAATGTCCCTTAGACAATACGCCAGATGTCCTAGAAAGCAAGCTCTTACCAGATGGGGACTCTGTTGCTGACACTATTGCAGTTGTATGTGCGGAGGTCCTCGCAGCAGAGCAGTTGCACGTGGCTGATGAATAATTCCAAGCCACGCAAGCCAAGGTTGAGGCTGCTAGGATGCCTATGCCATTATGAAACCTCCCATCTGATGATCCAAAGGTCATATCTGTGGTGCATGGGAGAATTGACTTGGATGCAAAGGACAATAGGGAGGAGGACGACAAGGAGCAGGAGGTAAACTGTATCCTAAATTTCATGTTACTATTTTATCCTTCATTGTCTTTTTTCTCAACCTTCATCGGTTTATGACAGGATGTCGTGGAGGTTAATGATTTTGCTGCAAGGACGGGTGGCAAGCGGACGGGCTTTGGACCTCAAGCTTCCCTTGCGCATTACCTAGGACAACTCCCCCCTGGCGATGTGGCCATTATCCATAATGAATTCACTCCCCAAGCCCATTTTATGACTTGGTCGTTAAAAGCTTTGAGCAAGTTTTTGTGTTTGAGCACCATTTCTCAAACTGCACATCAAGTGTTCCTAGTGCGTAGATCCCTTGTATGCACAGCGTTTGGCACTGGCTTTCGTGGTAAATCTCTTGCCCAGATAGGGATACATGCTTCCATTGGCTCAACTGACCCAAAGGCCATAGCGCACTCCCTCTTGACTGGGGAGTTGCCTTACGCGCAAAATAGGAGCCAGGAAATGGTCAAAAAAATTATGAACTCCTCAGATACATGATGTAAAATCACCGTTTTGGAATTAATAAAAAATATTTGAAATTGTCTCTCTATCTTGCAAATTCTTTTGAATGTGATTTGTCAATCTTGAAAATTGTTTCAATTGGTGATATGAAAATTGTTTTGATAAGTGACTTTGTAATTTCAAGTTCTGTATGTAGTTTCAGTCAATTTCAGTAAATTTAGGTATTTTATGTTCCCTAGGGGGTAGATAAGCCTACCAAGGGCCAAAAAAAGCCTGGCCACAAGGACGCGCAAATGGCCCATTCATCAGTTTTGGATGGGTCATTTGCGCGCCCTTGTGGCCAGGCTTTATTTTGCCCCTTTTAGGCTTATCTACCCCCTAGGATACTTACAAAGCACAAACTTATTGAAATGAATTGGTTTTGCATCATTAATTTAGATGCACCCTTTCTATGGCAATTCCAGCATATGTTCACACTGAAGGACACTAGAAAAGGTGAAATCAATTATGAAATGAAGTTTCCAGCACACTATCACCTGCTTTAGCTCTACCTAGTACACCCCTGCACCGAAAAGTCCAATTACATTGGACATTTGAAAATTCCAAATTAATGTTGCATAGACACTTGGTTTCACAATATGTTATTTTTTTTGATATCCTATAGGGAATTCAAAGCTTGAAATGGCCAAAAAAGGGTGTCCACAAGGATCCATGTAAAATAATGTTGCAAAACCAATAGGTTTTAGTAAAGTTGTGCTTTTTAAGTACCCTTGGAGGTAGATAATCCTACAAGGGGCAAAAAAAAGCCTGGCCACAAGGGCGCGCAAATGGCCCATCCAAAACTGATGGATGGGCCATTTGCGCGCCCTTGTGGCCAGGCTTTTTATTGCCCCTTATAGGCTTATCTACCCCTAAGGGTACTTAAAAAGAACAAATTTACTGAAATTGACTGAAATTACATACAAAACTTGAAATTACAAAGTCATTTCATTACAAAGATAGTAGACACAGTAGACACAACTGTTGATCATATTGTCATTGGAAAGTCAAATCATTACAAAGATAAGGGTGTGCAATACAAAAAGAGGGGTAACTTCGGCTAATGCTCGAAGTCTTGTCGCAATTGACGTGCAAGCTGCATATCTTTTGGCTGTATTGTCACTCGCTTTGCATGTATGGCGCATAGGTTGGTATCTTCCAACACCGAAATGATGTGGGCCTCTGCAGCTTCTTGAATAGCCTCTAGTGCTATTGCTTGCATTCTATACTGATTTCCATAGATTTGAAGCACCTTATTCACAGTGCAAGAAAAGGGGGCACATCGAATCAAAAGCTCCGTCGTCTTCTGGTAGTGGCGGATTTCTGCAAATGCCCTTGCTATTTTTCGGCGCCCTGCGATTGTCTTGGGGGCACTTGTACATTTCCTAGCGGGCGGCATTTAGGCTTCTTGAAAAACTTAGACTTGCGTCTGTTTACATGCTTAGGGGCTGGTTCTGCAGCCTCTTCTGATTCTTCCTCTTCCCTTCGCTGCCGATCTTGTTGTGTGGGGAGAGCTCCCTGGCCTCCAGGCAATGTCTTCCCCCCAACGGCCACCCGGTGTGTGCGCGGTATTTTTTATCGCAGCCATGGTGGCTCAGTCTTTGATTCAGTGTCTGTATGGACCACCCGAGTCGTGGATGGTCCTGCTTGTGATTGGTGGCGCGACGGCTGCTCCCTATCGGACTCCCTCTTCCTCTCTCCAGCGTTGGGCACGTTTCTTCATTCTCCTTCTAGGTGTTATATCTCGAGAAGGTGGAGATTCAACAGTCCTCGATGACTCTCGTGCCCTACCACCATGCCCACTACTAGATGAGTTCCTGGAACGGCCAGGCGTTCGTGGCCGTTTTCTTGTGCCTTTAAGCCATGACGGCTTCTCACATCCTTGGAGGGTGTTTTTGTTGGCAGGTGGATGCTCTTTCGTGGTTTGTTTAGTGCACGCCATTTCGTTGGTAAGAGCTCACCTGTTCTTAAGAAATGAGTGGTTTATGAGAGCATGCAACATTTATAAGGGCCCATTTAAAAAGGGCCCTGTTCACACTATTTTTTTTTTTTAAAGTATTATTTTTTAAATAAACATGTCGCTAAGAGTTGGACCCTGCGTTCACGTTTAGTGACTCGCGCAGTATCCACTTTGATCCTTGTCGCACTCTACATCGCTGCCATGCAGCATGCTTGGTGGGACCTTGCGACATTTGCCACTTGTTGCTATGCTCTTGACGACTCCATTTCCGCACTTCAATAGCAATCTTGGATTGTTGCGCACGCTCCATTGTGAGCTTACGAGCAAATGTTGTGCGAAAAAACCAATTGAACATCTCCTCCAAATAATTGGATTGCACCATTCTACCACCATGTCGAGTATTTTTGAAGTACACTCACCTTGCTCGATAATGGGACTTCTCCATGTCTTGAGTGCTAGAAATTTCAAGCGATCCATACTTGTGCATAAAAAATGCACCATGCACAAACAAGATATGTTGTTCACATGAGTAAACTATCCACATTATTAAATAAAAACAATCCCTTGTAATGAATACACGATGTAAAATGACTTACCATGTAATGTGTGATGTTATTTTTACCCCAAGAAAGGGTGAAGACCTTGGTAAAATCCACTAAGGCTTCTTGAAATGATTGGCGTTGTTCTTCTGTTGTGCTGTTAAGGCCCATAAGCTTGACCATTTTATCAAAATGTGCCCAAACTTGCTTGCGCTTGTTTGCAAGCTCGCCATTTGAATCATTGTCGGTAAAAGCTTTGCATAACTCCTTCCAAAGCTCCCAAAGGTTACCTGCCTGCTGGTTGGAGTTGTTTTGAGCATCATATCGACTTGGCTTTCCTTGGGAAACTTTCTTCAAAAAGTGTCTAGCTTTTTGTCTACTCATTGACACTTGTTGAGCAATTTCATGGGCCTCCCCTGTGTTCTTTGCAGCAATGATAGACACATTTCCACCGTGACAGCCAATGGAATTCAAGAGTACCTCCACTCTTTTGATTTCTTCCTGGGACTTTTCCAACGGTTTCATCGTGAAATCATAGTCAATGTGGAGCTTCAATAGCCTATCAAAAATGCGCATGAATGCGTGTAATGTACAAAAATGTACATTCGATAGAGGAAATCAAAAGATTGGATTCCAAGCGTGGTCCTTCTGATCACGGTCTGGGGCATTGAGCATGGGACATCTCAGAATAGACGCTTCCCATTCTCTACCTTCATCTTCGACATCACGACAATCTAACCCTTGTTCTCCATGCCCTTGCCATGGAACCATGGATCCGGCCTTTGCAGTGCTCTTATGTGATTTTTTTCCATTAGGTTTGTACCCTCGAGTGCAAAATGGACAAGGCATGAGAGAAGAAGCCCCTTGTTTGCAGCCAAGCAAACACTTTATGGTCTTCAAATCCCCACCTAAGTGCCACTCCACATCATAACTACCAAAACCCTCAATATCCAACTTCTGAACTGCAATTTGGGAGTGTATTACTTCTGTGATTCATGGAGTTCTCTCAAAAATCCATGAAAGTACTCCATTGGTCTATTTGGGCACCTCAATAGCACCCAACCACCAAATGTCTTTCTTTGATTGCACGCTAAAAGATGGGGTGGGAGATGGCTCGACTGAATCCCTTCGCTTGGTTTGCAGAAGGGCCTTGTTCATTAGAGTGACACTTAGCCTCTCTAACCTTCGGCCTTTCACTATTTGACACTCATCGAGTTTCAGCACAAAAGCGACTTTTGTGCCAAGCACTACAAAATAAATAGTGCTAGGACCTTAAACTTCAGAGTCTATGATAAGAATAATACCAAAGAAAAAAGTAATGTGTGTCACTTTCTTCAGGTAACTTGTAAAATCTAAGCATGGCTTCTTGAAGCCTTCTAAGATCCACGAAAATATTGTTCGACATTGTGTAAGGAAAGCCCTTCTCCGAAGGTCTTATGGATTGTTTCTTACCTTTTCCCCTTGTCTTTGTTGCGCACAAAGCATAAAGGAAAGTTGGGATTGTGTTCTCAATGTGTAGGTATGTCCCAATGCGGGAGAACACATCTTCGTTTGTGGCCTTCTTTGTGAGCTTGACCTTGTGAGGAACGGAAAATAGGTTTTCCACAATGTCATGTTCATTGAGGGTATCCTTTAGGAGTTGGAAAATAGCCTGATAGGCTTTGGTGCTGATTCCAGCCCCATCACAATCTTGTTGAACGTCATCATCACTAACCACATTTATTAATTTACGCATAAGGTCCTTGGTGACTGCATCCTTAATGTGGTTACCTCCAGGTGATTGTGAGATAGAAATCACGTCCTGGGTATTGAGACAACTAGTGAGAAGGTTGACTCGATCATCTTGGCTTGTTCCACCGCATGCCTCGTGGATGAAGTTTTTAATTAGCAACAAATAAACATAAATGTTAGAAAATAGTGTGAAGTAAGAATGCATCATGCAAGTAAAGACCAAATCACCTTGTGGCTGTAACTCGTTGTTTGCGTGCTCCTCCCAAATGTGCAAGAGTTTCAATGGATGAATACGTGCGTTTGTGTTCCCTTGCACCAAGGGGTGTTTCTTTCAAGTATGTGATGGTGTTGGTAAGCTTCTGGATGTGGGACTCCTTTTCTTGCATTTGTTGTTCAAGAGTTTTAACTACCCTCTCCGAAGAGGCAATACTCTCTTGTAATGCCGTTGTCTTGAGGTGAAGAGCTTGACATTCGTGCATCCACATATGCAAAGAAGCACCTGCACCTATACACAACCGCTTGCAATAGCCTAACAAACCTGCTTCTCCCCTCCCAAGAAATTGAAGAAATGTGGAAAGGCTATTAAACGGTGGATGGAAGCGGTTTATAGGATCGTAAGGGTACAAATGGCCATCCACCCAAATGTCAACATTGGTCTCACAAGCGGTGCGACGTTCCTGTGATGACCTTTGATCACCTTCACTAGTAGTCTTCGGTGCAAATGCCATGGGTAAGCGAATATGTATGCTTTTGGTGTGCGGAGTACGTGGTGGTGGAAGCAAACCATTTGTGATGTCCGTGAGCACCATGGAAGCTGTTGTGTGAGGAAGCAAATGATGAAAAGATAGAGGGGGAAGGGTAGAGAGGTTGAGGAAGATGGGAGGAGAGAAGGAGGGAGGGCGGGAGGGAGAGATTGGGGAGGAGGAGGAAGGTAGGGGCGGGAGGGAGAGGAGAGGGAGAGGGAGAGGGAGAGAGAGAGAGAGGAGGGAGGAGGGAGGAGGAGGAGAGAATCAAATGTTTATTACTTTTTGGTGGAAAAGAGTTTTGAAAAAATGGACTTTCTAAGCTTGTGAGTTAAAAAATGGGTCAAAAAATGATTTTTGGATATGTATATATGTTGGGAGGGAGTTTTAATTTAGAAACAATTAAAAATGTTTTTTTCTTTAAAAAGTCAAATTTTGTCTCTTTGTGACCCACGTTTTTGCTGATGTGGACACACCCCTATGCTTCCTTCACTTTAAAAAAAGCTAGAGAGAGAAAGTAACCCTTTAGGTCCACATCCTACATTTGTCTCAAAAAAAGGCTAGAAAAGCCTACTCAAAACTACCTTCTTCAATGCCCTTGCCCCCTAAACCCCACACAACATTATCCTTAATCCCTAAAAATTAGGATTCCTTACAAGGCCCATGCAAGGTTCATATTTCTCCTAATGCATTGTGTTTTTTTTAGAGTTGTGAAGCGATTTTATGTCCTAAAAATTGCTCGCAGACATATATACAACACCATGGCAAGCCGTTGGCAATATGGCAAGCCATAGAGCTTGCCCACAATGCATACACCTTGTGGGCAAGCTTTATGGCTTGCCGTATTGCCAAACGGATCGCCATTGTGTTGTTTTTAGGGGCACGAGGTAATTTTAGCGCTTGAAAATCGCTCGCAAACATACAGACAACACCATGGCGACCCGTTTGGCAATACGGCAAGCCATAAATCTTGCCCACTATGCATATGCATTGTAAGCAAGATCTATGGTTTGCCGTATTGCCAAACGGCTCGCCATGGTGCTATTCTAGGACTTAAAATCCACTCGCAGACATATAAACAACACAATTGCGAGCCGTTGGCAATAAGAAAAGCCATAGAGCTTGCCCACAATGCATATGTGTTGTGGGTAAGCTTTATGGATTGCCTAATTGACGAACGGAACGCCATTGTGTTGTTTTTAATATGCACTATGGGTAAGCTCTATAGCTTGCCGTATTGTCGAACGTAGCTTAACCTAACTTAACGTAGCTTTACCTAGCCTGACTTAACTTAACCTAATTTAACATATAAGATAACCTAACTTAACTTCACATAGCTTAACCTAACCTAACCTAATATAACTTAACCTAACGTAGCTTAACTTAATCTAACCTAACGTATAAGATAACCTAAGTTAACTTAACATATAACCTAACATAACAACGTATCTTAACTTAACATAACCTAACCTAATCTAACTTAACTTATAATTTAAACTTAACTTAAAACATAAACCCCATTAACTACATAATTTGGAAAACGACATAATTCAAAAAAAAATCTTTAAAACAAGATTTTATCATAAACTTCAACAAATTTTTTTCATAATTTAAAATGAAATTTCACATAAAAAATCCTTATTTCTTTTAAAGCATTGAAAGTTTTAAGCATTCAAAGTTTAAAGCATGAAATTTTCTTTTTTTAATATACAAAGTAATTTAAATAAACTTAATATGCATTTAAAGGTTTGAGCACTCACATTAGTCCTATTTGAGCAATAAAAGTTGTCGCCTAAGTCGTAGAAACTGCAAAAATACACACACAAACACAAACACAAAGTTAAAACCTAAACCCTATGTCTACAAGAAAACATGAAAATAATCTTACCTTAGTGTTATGCGCTAACCCACAAGCAAGATTAGCACCTTCGACGGCGTGTATTGCAACAGATCTGTGAGAGAGGGTGAAGAGGAGAGCTTGAGATGTGGCACAAAGATTAGTAGAAATGCGGAGAGAAAGCCCGCGGTTTTGGTTTTTGCAGGTACCGATAGTACAACTGTTGGTATAGGCATCGGAACAGCCAACGGAAGGGGCGTCGGAATGCGCATTCGCGTTGGCGTCGGAACACCCGCCAAAATAGGCGTCGGAATTTTGAAAATAAAATTAAAAAAAAACCTTGGTTCCCTCCATAAATACACACACATATACCGACGCCTGCTAGTGACGCCGGTAATGTGGCGCCGGAATTCAAGTGACCTCTTGTAGTGTTGATCCTTTTCCCTTTGATACAATTGGTTCCCAATAAGAGCATAATCTCTTGCTTTAGTTTCAATTGATCTTTGGCAACATTTACTCATATCCTCAGGAAATGTTCGGCTTGATAAGAAAGTAACTAGATAGTTACTCCACTTAGGAACGAGTAATATTTGGAACAATGTCACATGAGGTATGGATGCTTGTTTTTGGCACTGAGGACATTTTTTTACAAATGAGTGAATATCACTCCTCATGGTTGGCCAAAATACTCCAAGTTTTAAAATCCGCTTGCATATCTTGGTATTCCACAAAGTAAAGTCCTACTATGGTAATATGTGCTTGACTTAGGTATTGGGTTTTCTCCTCAAGATTAATACACAAAAGCAATATTCCATCTCGATTTCTTTTGTATAGCCTTCCAGCTAGTAATTGATACATAGACGATTTCTCAATTCATCCAGGTGTAATAGAAAGTGGTATTTGTGAATCCACTTGAATAATGGTCATCAATGAAATCATATTTTTTTACCATTGGGGTATCATTTTCACAAAGAATAGATATGCATCTGGTAGATCATTGTCTACCCCTTTCGGTGGTTCTCCTAAAATGATCCTTGACAAATGATATGCTCTTTGGTGAGTGGTGCCCTTTTTTATAACCACAGTGAAATCAAATTTCAAAAGAATGATGAACCATATCACTATTCTTCTTGTGTTGCATGGCTTATTAACTAAGTACAATAAGGCTTGGTGGTCCCAAATAACACAAACTTGTTAGCTAATAGGTAATGTCTATACTTTTTTATGGCATAGGTCATTCCTAATCCTTCACTTTCGGTGGTTGTATAGTTTTTCTCTTCCACATTCAACTATCTACTAGCATAAGAAATGGGAAAATCACTTCGTCTCCTGGTTGAGATAGTATGCACCCAATGGAAAAATTGGAAGCATCTACATGTATGTGGAACATCTTATTCCAATCTAATGCTTTCAATATTGGGGCTGAAGTGAAAGCTTGCTTCAGCTTCATGAAGGATTCTTCACACTCATCAATCCATTCAAAGAGTGTAATCAAGCTGTGCATGGGTTTTGCAATTATAGCGTACACGTAAATGAATCGTCTATAATATCCACAATGTCCCATGAAGGCTTGAACCCCTTTGATTGTTTTTGGTCTAGGAAATTCAACAATAACATGGATTTTATCCATATCAATAGCTATGCCATTTTTAGACACTATATGTCCAAGAATTTTTCCTTGTCTGCCCATAAATGTGCATTTTTTCAAGATTTAAGCAAATCCTATAAAGTCTACATTTTTCAAATATCTTTTTGAGGTGTTCAAAATTATCAACCCGGATTGATAAATGTACACATAGATCATCCATATATACTTCCAAGAATTTCAAAGATATTCTTTAAAAGCATGGCTCATCAATCTTTGAAAGGTGGTAGGAGCATTAGTTAACCCGAAAGGCATAATCCAATAGGTAAAAATGCCCCATTCAGTTGCAAAGGTAGTTTTATGCTGATCTTTGGGGTCAACCAAAAGTTGATTGTATCCCAAAAAGCCATCTAAAGAGCTGTAAGCCTCTTTTCCTACAACTCGTTCTAAAACATGCTTAGTGATTTGAAGAGAAAAGTTGTTTCTAATGGTAGCTGCATTCACTTTCTTGAGATTGACGCACGCTATTAATTTTCCATTTTTCTTGGGTATCACCACAATTGGAGACACCCAATTTGTGTGTTCAATTTAATAAATGAATTCGACTTCCTTTAGCTTTTCTATCTCTTCTTTGATCTTTCTGGCAAATGTTGCATTATAAGTATATGGACTTTTTTTGCTTGGTTTTGCATCATCTCTCATAGGTATGGTATGTTGACAAATTTCTAGATCAACTCCCTTGAGGTCCTTATAAGACCAAGCAAAGATATCCCAATATTCTTTCAGTAAGCTTAGCAAAAGCTCTTCTTCTTCTTCAATTAGCTCGTTTGCAATGTAGGCACATCTAAGGTCTTCTCCTAGTTCAGTCGTATCTATCTTTTTTGATTTTTTTGTCCTTCGTAGGACTTGCCCCGTTTTCTTAGTTCCCTGGCAGGCTGTTCAACTATAATCTTTTGGTTTTGGAGAGTATATTTCTTGTAATGGGAGGAACACTCATTACACCTTTACCCTCTTTCTCAGTTGTTTCCATTTCAATGGTCTACATCTCCGCTAGAGCTTTCTTCAACTCTTGATACTTCTTTTTTCGTTCAATTAGTGTCATGGTGGAATCCTTGTCCTGGTATTTAGGTTTTACTTGAGTTTTCTTTATTGTTTTTCTTGATGTTTTTGATATTTATTGCTTTTCGTCCGAAGGATATCTACCCGTGATTTTTCTTTGACACAATCATGTGCATCTATTTGCTTCAAAAACTATGTTCTACTAGAGACTGATGGCATGGGTTTAGATTTCAAGTTCTTGGTGTCTCTTTTTCTTCTATACCATTTATGTCTTCTTGGTTTCTAGTTTGGAAAGTAAAAAAACTTTTCCTCTCCTCCTTTCATGAGTAGTTTAGTTCTCACATGTTCTTCTTTTGACCTCGAATCATCAGAGGTAGCTGAATGTTCTTCTAGCTCGTCTGTTGCATCATAATAGAGGTCTAAAAAGTCTTGTTGAGCTTTCATTAAGTCCCTGGGTTCTTGAATTTTGTCTTCAATGTGAAGGGTTGAAGTCATTTGTATGGGAGTTATGTCATAGCCGTCCTCATTGTAAATTTGAGTAGGGATAGACGTATTCACACATACATCCATTGTTGCCAAACTTTGAGTCCACTCAAAGGGCTCAAACAAACGCTCCGGAAAGGGTTCAGGTATATAAGCTTCATTTGTGCAATCCCTTTCTAAGATACATTCTTCTTGTTTTAAGCTCCCGTTTTCTGAGGCTTCACACATTCAAATAGGTGTGTCTTTGTTTAACCAAGATGGAAGCTTCATTTTAGTCAAAGAGACTAAGTCAAATTCTTGTATGGGTATTTTCATGAAATCTCTATAAGTATGATCTTTTAGATTAACCCTTATTATTGATCCCACTTGCTTCAAGTACAGGTACTTGTTTCTCCAATCCTAAATGAGTTGTACTTGTTGCATGAAAGGTCTTCCCAAGATGATTTAATAATTAAGTTTCTTTTAAAAGTCCACCATATTACAAAAGTATGTTGATAATCAACTCCAGAGGAAGTAACTATCACGTTTTCAAGCAGTCCTAAGGATCTTTCGATGTGTCCATCAGCCAATTGCAATTTCATTTGAGTTTTTCTAGTGGCTGGTTTTTTCCATGATTCCTATACTGCTTTCGTGGCTATGTCTATGACTGCCCCACTATCCAGTATTGCCATGGTTTCTATATCATTATATCTCACTTGAAGGGTTGTGTTTCCTTCTTCCCCTTCGTAGTATTCTCCGACTTTGTTCATTGGGACGGATCTAATCTCTTTGTTATCCATTTTGTGTTTCAATTTTCCCAAACTTTTCACGATTAGATCTATTATCCCCATCTTCTCTAGAGTTTTCTGTAGATCATTCCATAAATATGGTCTGATTTTTAACAGTTCTCCTAAATTAAGAGTGCATTGAATGGGTGTAGACATGATTGAATGTATATTGTCTACCTCTAGGGGCTTATCCGCTCTTTTTAACTGAGTGGTTTTACAGACTATGGATTCATCTTTGTTATCTCCCAAGTAAGAGGGTAGTGTTTTCAGAGTCATTGGTTTAGACATTCCTGAAGCTTCAGAGTCGCAATCCCCTTACAAGGATTGTACATCCATGTCCATATTAAGAGGTAGATTTTCTAACAAAACTTCCTCTATAGGAGACAACTTCAAAGTTAGGCTTCCATCATTAATCTCTCTCACTTTTTCCCATAAATGTCTTGGTCAGTCTTCTTCTACGAATGGAATTCCATCTAAAGCGTCTTCACTGTCAGAAACTATGAGTTATGGCTCTTTAGTTTCAATGTGGGGTTCTACCACCACTTTGGATTTCTCTTTACTGGTTCCTACCACAAGCTCCTCAGGTTTTGCTAAACTCTCAAGCTTGGTTTTTTGCTTTTCCAGCATCTCTTGAGTAATTCTTACCAAATTTTGATAAGCTTCAAGCTTAGCTGCTTCTATATTTGGAGAAGGATAGTTTTTCCATTTGTTTTCCATGTTTTGGCTTGCTTTAAGTCTCGCTTGGTAAGCTTCCAAGGATGTATTAATTGACTCAAAAATTTTATCTACTAAAATTGATCCTCTAGATTTCACCATGGTTTCTTTGATTTCACTTCCAATTTCATTCACTTTTTCTTGGAATAGTTTCTTGGCTTTATCCTCAATTTTAGTCCTTTGTTTCTGTTTTCTTATCTCATACCTCTGGCTTCTTCTTCTCTTGGTATTTTGAGAGGAAGTTTTAATATTCTCCGAGTCATCAGAGGAGTTATATTTGTTTTTCTTAGCCTGGGCTCTAGTGATTACCTTGATTGAAACAATAGGTTCACTCTTTGATGAGCTAATAGGAATCACTTGGACTACGTTCACTACAGGGTTACCCTTGTTTAAAGGATTTTTTGGACAATCTTCAGGGAAGTATCCTCCTTTTTTGCAACATTGTATAGAAAAAGCTTCAACTGGCTTAATATTCTTGTCTTCCTTCGGGTATTCATTTTTCTGGTGATCATTTGCACCATAGCTATGGCAGTTTTCAGTCCTTTCCTTAATCATGGGTCTTACCATAGGAGGTCTAACACCTTGATTAGCTACATAGTACATCAATGCGAGCTCTGGTGTAGCATAATTCACACGTTCTTCCATTGGTGGTGGATGTGGATTATCCCACACTCCTACCATTATTGTAGATAGACTAGGCTCAACATAGGGTGTAAGAGGCACTAGCACTTGTTCATCTATGATTCCCTCTGAATACATGTACTTTATAGGCACTGTATTATGTCGAGGATATGGAGGTTGTTGACCCAACACAGATTGAGGTCGTTCCATACCCATCGGTGGTCTTTGAGCTGGGGCCATATTAGGCTAATGTCTACACATGGGGTGTCCTTGTGGCCTCATAGACACATATTGAACATTTCCATCATACTTTGGTCGGTAATAGCACTCATTGGTCTCATGGTTGGTCCATTTACCCTCCATTGCACACCATTTCTGCGGCCTAATTGGTTGTCCTTGTTGAGTATCCCTTGCCCTTGTCCCCTCTGTTAGACAAGGGGGAACTAGAACCTAGGAGTCCACCTCCCAACCACCCACTATATAGCATGGCTCCTAGCCCTTTGCCCTAGTTGGACTCCCTTTCCACACTGCCTAGCCCGGCCTTGCCCTTGTCTAGTCCGGCCTTGCCGTTGTCCTGACATTACTCCCCCCTTAAAGAAGATTTTTCGTCCTCGAAAACAAAAGTGGGAAACTTCTTCTTAAGAATACTAATTCCCAAGTATCATCTTCCTCAGGTTGATCTTTCCACTTGATTAAGGCTTGTTGACATACATGATGACGCATACGTAAATCATGATAGTTGAGAATGCGTTCAGGTTCATGCGGTAAGGTAGGAGGTTCAACGAAATCAACCAAAATTTGCTGGTCAATGACATTGTTATCCCCATGTAACCGCTTACATAAATGGCTTACATGAAACACCGAATGAATACGAGAATGTGTAGGTAGCAATAATTTGTAGGCACGATCACCTACTCGCTTGAGTATTTTGAAAGGCCCACAATATCGTGGAGATAGTTTAGGTGTTGGCCCAGTTTTGAAACTTTCTAAATGTTCTGGCACACGTAAAAATACTTCCTCCCCTTCCTCGAAGTTAACTTGCTGACATTTCTCATCAACGTACTTCTTATACCGATCCTACGCTTGTCCGACATTCTGACGAGTGAGTTTCAACATATCCATGTGGTCTTGAAGAAAATCCTTAACCTGTTGAAGCGTTTTGGTTGCCAATCCCACCGTAACAGGTGACCTAGGTTGAAACCCATACATGAGCGTGAAAAAACTATATCCAGTGGTGAAATGCTTAGCACTATTGTAGGCAAACTCGAGAATAGGTAAATATTCTTCCCAGTCTGACTGTTTCTTTCTAACATATTCTCTTAGCATATCCTCTAGCACTTGGTTAACTCGTTTAGTCTGACCATCTGTTTCTCAATGATCGACTATACTGAGGTTTAGTTGTGTACCCAATCGTTTGAACACAGCCCTCTAAAAATGATTGTTAAACTTGGGATCACGATCATTGACAATGTTACTTGGCAAACCAAACAACTTGTATAGATTGTCGACAAATAACTTGGCTAGTTCTAGAGTCTTAATCGTTGATTTGGTTGGAATAAACTTACATAGTTTAGTCAACCGGTCTACGACCACCCATACTGAGTCATGACCTTGTATAGTGGTTGGTAAACCCACAATAAAGTCCATAGAGATACTTTCCCATTTTCCATTGGGAATCTCCAAAGGATGTAAGAGTCCTCCTGCTTTCAGGTGCTCTGCTTTGTTAACATGACATTTTTGGCAATGCAAGACATAATCTTGAACAAAGCCATTAAAGCTAGCCAATAAAATTGTCATCGGACGAGAGCATAAGTCTTTCCAATACCCGAGTGCCTTGCACTTGGACTATCATGACATTCATAAAGAATTTGGCACTGAATGTCTGTGTCCGTCGGTACACAAACTCTCCCTTTATGGAGTAGGTACACATTGTCGATGGTGAAATGCTTCCACCGTTGTAGTTCATCACTCGATAGAGGAGAACTATATATGGAGGTTAACATTACACTACCCTCATCGGAGTCACTACAATAAAAATAGGTGCCTTCGATGCAGATTTCGATGAGAGCCGTCGAAAACTGTGTCAAAATCTTCGTCCCTATGAAACCGTTGAAATACGTGTCGATATCTACGTTGAAGGAACCTGTGTTCGATGCGTATTTTGATGCCTGTATCGACGTATATTTCGACGACCATATTAAGAAAAAATATTTATTTGGCAGAGGACAGGCAGCCTGGCCTATGCCCAGTGAAAAGATGGACACAGCCACAGCTAGACTGCCTGTCCTCTACCCAAGAAAGCGAGCAGCACCAAAATCAACCGTGCTCCCACAGAAATTTCGGCAGAGTTTCCTTTGTTTTAAGATAAACTTTTTTTAAAAAACCATATGTATACGCCTCCTACATGATATTCATGTAGGATCTCACATGAGATTTAAGGCACAACTTGATGGAAGAAATGAAACGAACTTTGTGCAAAGCCATAACCATAACGAACTTCATATATAACGAAATTTGTGCAAACCATTACCAAATTAAAACCATAACCATAACCATATTGATCAAAACCATAACCATAAACAAAACAATAACCATAACCATAACGTCCATAAACAATAAACAATAACCATAACCATATCTATACAAGAAAGAAACACAGAGATGTGTCTGTGTCTCACAAAACATATATAGAAATCCACTGATGACTCCCGTGTCACAACCTGCAAATAAAGGGACAAGTCAAAATTAGTATGATATTACTTCACATATACTTAATTAATTAAGTCAACTTACACATATTATTTGTCTCGATCAAATGTCTCACCTCAATCAATCAACGAGACTCTAAGGACTCTCAGTCTACAGGCTCTCCTACGGCAGCAAGATCATTCAATACTTCATAAATGCCTCTCCGATATCCATTTGTATCCTCCTGGCATGTCGGGGCTCAATGCATTGCAAGATTCTGCGTTTATACAAAAACCAAAGTAATTAAGAATACATGATTCATCGCTCTTGAAAAAAATGCCATAGCTAGTATTGGATTGGAAACTCACAAACTCATAGCGAAAGGTGTCGAAGTCTCCGCTACCCAGATAAGATGTGCCCCTGGTCATCCTACGTACCTCCGCAGTGAGAGGCTACTATCTGAACCTCGTGTCCGTTGTCTGCTCATCCTCCATGATCTGCTGCCACGACTCGTGTGAGATGCTCGAAGGCTTCGGTGAGCCCTGCCTGAAAGCTCGACGAGCTACATCTCGACGCTGTTTCACGGTGTCCCGTGCAACATTCGTGATCCACCTCCTCGGAAGCTCCTCCGAACTCGGAGCAGGCTCATACTCTCTCATGATGGTCTCCACTATATAATTGATTTTGTTGCGATCCTGATGAGACTAAGACGTCATGATGGTGCTAGAAAACTGCAGCTCCGCGAGCTGGCGAACTCGCTGTCTCATCTCACTCCCGACACTATCCATGTCAACCTGTCCATCTGCCCGTACAGTATAGACCTTGGAGGCACTAGGATCGTGTGTCCCCCAAGGTGTCCAAGGTGTGCTAAGAGGTGTGTCGAGAGGTGTACCTGGGTAGGATGGGGTTCGTGAGCGAGGAGGGGTTAAAGCATCTGTGGACCCTCCTCCACAGCAACCACCACCTCCACATGACGATCATCGAGATTGGCGAGTGCGCTTGTGCTGCGGAGATGCTGACGTACCCGCCTTTGTCGTACCCCTAGGTGTCAAAGCGGCCGTGATCGGATACCTCGCAGGCGTCGTACCCATAGGCGTCCCCCCCCCCCCCCCCCCCCCCCCCCCATAGGCATCCCTCCCATAGGCCTCCCTCCCATAAGCGTCGGACCCTCAGGTGTGAAGCCCGAAGACGTGGTACCCGTACCTCTGGCTATCCAATACTGAGACGCATCTGCCATCTGAGTGGGCATCATCTGTGTGATGAAGCCCATAAATGCATCCGTACTCATAGAAGCGGGATCTGGCGCGACTGATCTGCCATACTAAAGTCCTGCACAAAGAAAGTAAAAGAAAGCGTCAGAACACCTTTGTTTAAATTAATAAAGAGCTTAATTTTTATTCAACATTTTCACACAAACACTTACAGGCCTCGACTAGTGAGGCATCATGGATAAGATCTTGCACCGTATCATCGTCTATCTCTAACTGCAGACATAACTCTACCCCAACTCGTTCTAGCGGTGGATTGTCTTCATCCATTGCGTCTTCATCTACAAGTGTCATATCTGCCTCCTCTACATCATCCCTTGTATATCTGTCAGCTTCCTCTGCCATACCTTCGTCCATCTCATCTAATGTCACAATAGTATCTGTGTTATCTGGCCGAATTTCCTCCAGGAGATCTTTCCCTTCAAATACTTGTTTATTTCTTGGAGCAACCTGAACCACAAACCACAATTGTCGCTCTCGAGGGTCCGATACAAAGACCACTTGCTCGCAATGTTTGGGAAGAGCAAACGTGTCGCTCGCATCTGTCCAAACCTTTATAGAATCTATCTGCACAAGGTTGTTTCCATCTCTACGTACTGTTGCATTGCAACCAGAAGTAACCACCTTGAACCACTTCACATCCAACAAAAACATCTTAAACTGTCTGAAGCCGACTTTCAAGATATCTGACACCAGACCACAATAATCTAGGTTGCTAGTGCTCTCATTCGTGTCTCTGGCACTGGCCCTGCTCTTTTGCATGAAACTAACCATTACCCCACTGTCAAATGTGTTTCTTCTGCTGTCAATTTTTTGTGTTCTGAAATGCTTTCCATGTGACCACAGTGCCATGTATGTATGATACCTCCAGTCACATCCAATAGCCAGCTCTTTCTCTTTTGGAGATATGGGTTCTCCGATATGTCGAGTTGCTCTCACTGTCTTGTCCAACCATGCCATTATAGGGAATTCAAGTAGAGGAGCAAGACAGTCCAGCAAGGGTAAGCCTCTAGTCGTTCGGCTTCGCCTAAAATCGTGTCGCTCCTTATTGCATCAGTGGATCTATTCGTAGAATTCCACCGCATCAACTTTGCAGTGGAACCACAAAAAAACATGCTTTTTATCCTCGGAATAATAGGGAAATGCCGCAACACTTTAGCTGGCAGTGACCCGCCAACCGCATCTTGTTTGTAGCACATTGCTCCACACTTAGGACACGACAAACAATCTGCAAATTCATTGCGAAAAAGAATGCAATCATTTGGACATGCATGAATCTTGTTGTAGTCCAAGCCAACTGAGGTCAATAGTCGCTTTGCGTCTGGCCTGGAGGGGGGTATTTCATTGCCAGTCGGGAGCAGTTTCTCCCGTAACAACCTGTTTAAGCCACATTAAATTAAAAGCTCCCCAAGCACGTCACCATTGCAATCAAAAAATCTCTTTTGTAAGTTATGTACCTAAACAAAGCAGTGACGTTTGCATCTGACCACCCGTACATTGACTGCAGATTCAAAAATGACAGACAAGTACGAAGCACAGATATTTTGGCGCCTTCATAGATTGGTTGACGTGCCAACTTTCTCAACATGTCTTCAAGAGATAGATGCACGTCTTCTGGTGCTGCTTCGTTAGAGTTCTCCTCGCTTGCCTGGAAGAAGGCATCCAACATCTCCTCCATGCCATTGTCTTCTGTCTGTAAGCCCTCCTCTGCTTCCATCCTTGGCTCTAAATTGGTCGCACCATCACGCATAATCCTTTCTCTCTCTCTCTCTCTCTCTCTCTCTCTCTCTCTCTCTCTCTCTCTCTCTCTCTCTCTCTCTCTCTCTCTCTCTCTCTCTCTCTCTCTCTCTCTCTCTCTCTCAGATGTAGGTGTTATGTCGCAAAAATCAATGCCTGTTCTGGAGGATTTGTATCGTAGATTCTGTATGGTTTCTCTAGAAAACTCTCCATACTTGCGCACATGCTCATTACATATCCTACGCTTGCGCATGATTTGATACTTTCAGAGCGTGAATGAGCATGCAATCTTTTCCTCCATGTTAGTTGATGGCGTTGCCATCTACAATGATTATGAATGTTGTTCCAATATATATACTCCTCACAATGTAAACTACCTCGCATTCTCTAGCCTTGCCCGATCTCCGCACACCTCGGTCCAAAGGTGTACACAGATCAGGACCACCGGGTCAAAATCTCGTCTTTATTGGTCAAATCCTATATGGGTAGACATATACGTGCTCTCCCAAGTGTTTGGCGAACGAAGCAACAAGCCGCCGTTTCCAGAGAAGGATCACATTTTTCTGAGAAACCGTTGTAAAATTCTTTTGTAAGGAAGCATCTCTAAGCTGAGAATTTGTCAAAGGATGTATGATTATTCCTATGGGAGCAATTGTATATTAGAGAGCCAGTTAGATGTTTATGAGCTTATGGCCGGACAAGCCCTTTGTAAAGACCTAATCTATAAAGGTCATTTTTTGTAAGTTGGAGAATAATCTTTTTGATGGAGAACTGAGAAGACAGCGTACGTTTGAGAGCTCCTTCTTGTTCAAACTTGTAATCTTCGCCATTGTGGCTATGGTAATCCAAATTCAAATTCGTTTATTGCATTGTGTTCCTCTCATCTTGCTCTTCCATTCAAGTGTACAAACCATATGAATACAGATCCAAGTCAAAAATTGCTAAACTGGATTAGAAATTGACTTTCAATAGACCAAAACACATCAAAACTGGGAAGGAATCATACAGAGGGATAGCGTGTACACAGGACAATCCCACTTATCTCTCAAATCCCAAATCAAACATCAAAATCCAGTCAAACTGAGAAATTGGGAAAAATAGGCACTTCCAACCAAGAAATGGTAAAAACTTGACCTTTTTGAGTCCAAATACAAAAGTGTATGGGAGGTAGTCTTAAAATAGCCTAGTGAACAAGCTGGTGAAGTTTCATTTGATTTGGGCTCAGAAGTACGATCGCGATTGGTGTACCTCTGGCCCAGATCTAACTCATTTTTGACCTGTTCATAGACCTAGATTATTTAAGATACCAGGAGTTGTCAAAACTCAAATTGGACATACTGTCAATAATCTGCAAGAAAAATTGTGTTGAGATCATTTTGAAGTGTTGAATCTGCTGACAGTTGGAATGACACACTGATCTCATAGCCATCGAGTGTATTCATTTGCAGAGACCGATCAAGTAATAGTCCATGCAGTCGCAGAAAATGGAAGATCTTTCCATCTCCAGGTAAGAGGTTTGGATTCAGTCAATATCCCACTTTCTTCATGTTTTTGAGATCGGGAAAATAAATCAACACCAGACACCCAAATTTAGCGGATCAAACGAGTGTTGCATCAACAGAGGAGAGTGTAAACCAAGGGATAGTACGGCCGTTAGAGCCGATCCTTGAAGGAAGTTATCTCCGATACTTCTTCAGAGAGATCTTCCGAGTATTTCACAGAACACTTGGGAGTCAGGACAAATAAACTAAACGGAAGAGAAAACATGGCAGCAGGACCATCATACCCCTCGGCCACACTAAAGCTATTGTTCATCAAGTATCAATATGACAACAAGCAAGGTGCCAAAATATACAAAGATGGTATGGACCGCTACTGTGTGAAAATAGAAGATAGACCAAGTGAGTTCAGGGACTTAGTACCTGTGATCTATAGCGGAGAGAGGTACCTGGATGACGAGGGTATCATGTACTTGGTAGTCCTGAATCCTAACATTGTAGACAAGTGGGGATTGATGGGCACAAAAGCCAAAATAGACGAGGAACATGAGGAAAAGGCACCAACAATGAGTTTGCCTAATGCGAGATTAAGGTGAGAAAACAAAACGTTGAGAATCAACACGGATAATGTCTACTTGGGGTTATACAAGTACAATAATGGAGAGCGAGATCTCTATTATAGATGCGAGGAACCCTACGTCGGGGAGATGACTGAGCGGAAAAGACTTTATGTCTTCACCTACACAGAGGGAGCGGAAACAAAAATTGTAGCATACGACAAGTATGGAAGACGATATGCAGCAATCGATAAAAAATAATTGGAAGGATATACGTCTTTGGGGGACCACTTCTTCACTATTATGTCACTCCAAGCCCACTAAGACAAGCACCTACAACTGTCATGCCAGAACCGTTGACCACAGGTGGAGGGAGGACTCATGTAGCTGATTCTTTCAGTCGACCCCATTATTCGATGCCAAGCCCCATGGGAACATTACATTCCAGAGAATCAATGGCTACGAATCGAGGTAGTGCAGTTCCTATCTCTACACATACGGGTGTAGGTCCGACATTTGCAGCCATCCCATCACATTTTGCCTCCTAGTAGTAGATTTGGGGCGGGGGAGCCAACGAGAGCAACCTACGACCTCCATGATGCATGAGAATGATTAAGTTGAGACACGGGAGCAATGAGATTGACTGCAGACCATAGACGGATCAGGCCATCCCAAGTAGCGAAGTGCATGCCGAAGAAGTATAGCGGATCGGGGGATCCATATGCCCATGTATCTCTCTTCAAGCAAGTCTTAAGAGCAGAACAGATCACTGATTTCCATACTCAATACGAGAGATTCGGGCTAACCTTGGAAGAGATAGCCTTAACATGGTTTCAACCTTTAAACCCTGAAACTTGTCTGAATATTGAACATGTATTGTGCGAGTTCGCGGAAGAATTCTCAAAACGGGTATAAAGCATAATATTGTATCGCAGATATACGCTTTTAAACAAAGGGAGAATGAAAAAGTGAAGGAAGCAACCTTGAGATTCAAGCAATACATTGAGAGGTGCCCGAGGAGGGAATTACCGCAGGACGAGAGATTGTTTGTGCTCTTCGTTGAAGGACTTAGGAATGAAACCTTGAAAAAGGACCTTCACTTGAAGGCCTGTAGTACATTTCAACAGGTTACAAGGGAAGCGTTATATCTTGTCGATAACTGCAAAGCATATGGGAAAGTGTCAAAGGATACTGATTCAGTAACCAGTGGCTCTTCATCGATTAAAAGCGAACCCTCTACCAAGAAAGATGCTCAGGCATTCATGATGCCGACAGCTGATCAATTGATAGAGGAGGTCACGAAGAGAATGCAGCAACATATGAGATCAAATCCAGTGATGAGACAGACTCAGAGGAGGAAGTGTGACATATGCGAGGGGGATCATCCGATGCCGTGGTGCACACAACAGCCGAAAGCACCAGTTGCGAATGGACGAGTACTGAAATGGTGCGCCATAGAACAAAAATGGACAAATCATAGCACGGAAGAGTGTTTTCATAACAAAAACTATATGAGGGAAAGACCGTATGGACCTCCAGCGGGACCATCTCAACCAACTCCTCCAAGATATCAAGGTTGAGCAAATATGAATCTGGTAGCAGGAGCAGACAAACCTCAACCTGTGTTGGGTCAACAACCTCCATTACCACAGGAAAATAGGGCCATGATTAGGTATGCTCAACCTTGTGAAGCATCACTAGGAACAAATAGTACACTTCAAGTTTCTTATTACGAGGAACCGAATGAGCCTTACGCAACAGAACCTGAATCACAAGTATACGCAGACGAAGCCTATCAACCGTGGGGAAATGGCGAGGGTATGGCACCACCAACGTATGTAGCACAACGTTCGAAAGATCAATATTTGGTAGACAAAAGAACGTTAATGTTCATTGCTAACCAGAATTACAAACCAAGAGGATATCGTAATAGAGCAGGACAACCTATGGGACCACCTCCTCAAAATCAAACACCAATTGGATAGTGCTATAGCTGTGGAAGTACGGATCATTGGGAGCGTAACTGCCCATTCAAAGGCAAAAGAGTGAAAATTTTTGGGTTTTGTGACGGATGTGGTGTGGATCACATATTGCTAGATTGCCCAAAGAATCCGGACAACAAGGGAAAAGCGACTATGAATATTGTGGGAGTGATACCAAGTGCAAGCAGCGGATCGAAAACCGATCCCATGATCCAAATCAATGCGATAACCAGAGCCCAAGCCAAGGAATTAAGAAAAAACGAGTCCGTGGAGGAAAGGGTAGAGTTTCCTATACCCACAGAAAATGAGAGTTTATCCGTGAGAACCCAACAAAAATCCTGGAAGGAGAAATGAGACAGGATGAAAACAAGAAGGGTGAACAGCCAAATTGCCATGCAAAACAAATTGCATGAAACGAAGGAGCAACTCAAACAAGAGAGAGAGAGTAAAATTGCTGAGGTTAACAACAAGCCGAGGAAAGCGTCCTCAGGAGGATCAGTCTTGGTTGACAAGGTGCTAGAGTCGTTAGATGCTCTATTACAAATGTACGAAGCAAGCCTAAAAAAAAACCAAACTTTAGAGCAAAGATGGTTAACTTATCCTCAACCAGAAGTGGAAACGAAGCGTTTGGAAATGTGTAAACACCTCATTGAAACAGCCCAGGCGTTGATGGAACCCAATATGGTTAGAACCCCAGGACAAGAAGTGTTGATTCACAAAGAGCGAGAAAAACTAAAAATCAATGAACCAAAACAAGTAAACGAACCCAGGCCTGAAACGATATTGTCATTGGATCAGCGAGTGGTGCCGAACACGACTGATGACGCTAAGTCAATGCCGATAATGCCAATTCCAAAAGTTGAAGAATGATGGCCACAACATTTATGGGAAACCATTAGAAACATAAAGAATGGAAGCGCGACGTTACAGTCTGCTCCAATTTCTGAGATTAACCTGGATAACGGATTTTATCCAGCTTATATACAATCGTTGTATGGGGATGCGGAACGGAGGTTTCGGTGGAAAGCAAAGCCCAATCCTTGAAAACCTTGCCTTCATTTATAGGTGAACATGAGTCACAATCGGAGATAAGGATAGTTCCATCCCAGATGAGAACTATTCCACATATGGTTGACTCAAAAAGTCTTCAAGAGATGCTGTCGACACCCGTAACATGCACAATCACGATGTCCGAACTCTTGAGAGTCAGACCACACTTATGGGAAGACATGGGGAAACATTTGAAGCACAGAGGAGTAAAGATTCCTCTTCCGACAAACCCTACGGGAGAAGAAAACAAACGAGAAGGTCAACCCAAAGCCCAACCAGTGCCCATAAACAAGGTCAGAGATTACTGGTGAGGAGGGTAATATCAGGAGTGGAGCAGGAGTGGAGATTGCTACAAAGCAAATCTGGGAGAAATGGGGCCGTCCAGCTCTCAGGAAAACAAGAATGAAACTGCAACTCGCAGATGGGTATGTAGAGAGACCATTGGGAATCCTGGACCAATTAGTTGTAACTGCGTGTGGAATTAACTATGAGCACACCTTTGCTGTGGTGGATTTCGGGAAAACGAACAACTTGGACATTATTTTGGGATGACCATTTATGCATCAACTCAAAATGATACAAGATTGGGGGTACGACCAAATCTACCTAAGGCACGAAGAGCTAATAACGAAAATCAACATGAAGGATCATAGCTATAGAGACGTTGCAAAGACACCAGTGCAAGAACTCAATTCGACCACTGTAAATGAAAAAGAAATACCTGCATGGATGCAAATGAAAGCGCATGTCTGGATGTGTGGAGCATCTGATTGTGGCGACATAATCAAAGAGGAATGTGTTTTGGAAAGATCCGTAGAAGACGAGGCGTATTTCCCAGAACCCTTCTCGGAACATTTATTTGAGCCATTCGGGTGGACTCAAATATTTTCAACCTTGGACGTATGTGTTAAAGAGTGCACACCTACAAAATTTTGTGACGCGAAGAAGGATACGACCTAGTAACACTGCAAACGGCTAGCATCATCCTTGAGTCAGGATCGGAGAGCGAGGAACAAAAAGAACCATCACGTGAGACCGAGTGTAAAAGAATAATTGATGAGATATCTGTAGTGAACGATAGAAATCGAACACAGGAGGAAGTCACGAATTCACTAATCTGTGACCTTCCATCATCACTGGACAATGAAATCCAACTGATAGAGGCTGATGATGAAAGATCAAGTGCATCAGAGACGAATAGGAAATATAGGTCGACGCAGGACAGGTTTTACGAGTTTTCTAACCAAAAACCTAGTCGACAGGAGCGGTATAAATCCATGAGAACGAGAAAATCGAGGGCAAATAAGCATAATCCAATGCCTCTTGTCAATTACAGAACGGGATATCTAAAGCTTGTCAAAGCTGATGATTGTGTCAAAGACGAGGTCACTGGCCGGTTTATCAAAACTAAACTGCGAAAGAACAACAAGAAGAACAGACACGAAAAGCAAACAACTAAGTCACACAAAAGGGGGACAACAGGGTCTGGAATGACCAAAACAAAGAGAAAAACTGAATACAATAAGCTCAAGCGAACCCTCAGAGACATATGGACGACTGACTTTGAAACAAATGAGGACACGAATTCTGACAAGATGGATGCACCGTCCCATTATACGAAGTATACCATACAAGATAGGAAAATCATAGTGCAACCACCAGTGAGGGAATTGAAGCAACCGGGTACATCGTACGACGGTCCTGAGAAAGCCAAACGAATAGATCTAGCAAAGCCAGGAGAAGATCCAAAACCTGAGAAGATCCAAAACCTGCATATATTGCCACGGATCTTACTAAAGAAGAGGAAAAGCTTTTGGTAGCTACTCTTAAACACTATAGAGATGTGTTTTCATGGTCATACAAAGATCTTAAGGGTGTGGATCCAAGTATCTGTCAACCCACAATACCCCTTAAGAATGACGCCAAACCCAGCAGACAACGTCCCTATACTTACAATGAAACGTTTGCGAAAAAGATCAAGGAGGAGATAGATAAAATTAACGAAGCAGGGTTTATTTACGAAATTGAGCACACCGATTGGGTTTCACCGATTGTGGTGGTCCCGAAGAAAAACGAAAAGTTAAGAGTGTGCATCAATCTCAAGAAAGTAAACGCTGCTACGATTCGAGACAACTATCCCCTACCCATTACTGATCATGTAATAGAAAGGGTGGCAGGCAAAGAGGCTTATAGCTTCTTAGATGGCTTTTCGGGTTACAACCAACTCGTGATAAAGCTAGAGGATCAGCATAAAACGGCTTTCGCAACTGAATGGGGTATTTTTGCATTCCGGGTAATGGCTTTTGGCTTAACGAATGCACCAGCCACATTTTAGAGGTTGATGGGTCATGCTTTTAAAGAATATCTAAGACAGTTCTTAGAAATTTACATGGATGATATGTGCGTTCACTCTCTTGTAAGATTGGAGCACATAGTAGGGCACTTGACCAAGGTGTTCAAAAAATGCAAGCTGTATCGGATTTACCTGAATCCAGAAAAATGTGTCTTCATGGTAAGACAGGGCAAAATATTGGGACATATAGTGTCCAAAAACGGTATTTCGACAGACATGGAGAAGATCAGCGTCATTGTTGATCTATCACGACCAGTAAAGGTGAAAGAGGTACAGGCATTTATGGGCCATTGTGGATATTATCGCAGATTTATCTACTCATACGCTATAATTGAAAAACCGCTTTACGCGCTGATAACTAAATTTGAGTGGACGGATGAGTGCGAGAGCTTTTCAAACTTTGAAGCAGAGATTAATTTCCGCTCCAATTTTGAAGGCTCCAAATTGGGAGAAGATATTTCACATCCACGTAGATGCATCAACGTATGCAATAGGATGCATACTTGCACAACTTGGAGAGAACAACATGGATTTTCCAATAAGTTACTCTAGTAGACAACTGAACAATGCAGAGAAGAATTACACGACAACTGAAAGGGAGGGATTGGGTATGGTCTATGCGGTGAAAAAGTTTAGACACTACTTACTTTCCAATAAATTTGTATTCCTCGTTGATCACCAAGCACTGTTGTACTTAGTGAACAAACCTTGCAGTACGGGGAGAATTGTTCGATGGTTCATCATACTGCTTGAGTTTGACTTCATGGTAGTAGTCAAAAAAGGAACTACACACCAAAGAGCGGATCATTTATCTAGAATGATGCATGGAGAAAACCCTGTAGGAGTTGATGATGATTTGCCAGATGCATATCTTGTCAACATAGAAATGGTTCCAAGATGGAGCGAGGATGTAATTCCTTTGCTGACTATCGGGTCATTGAATGTGACAAGACAACCATCTACCATTGCAACATCCAGATCATTGGTAATGTTGGCGGGTAGGCTATACAAACAGGGATCGGATCAAATCCTTAGGCTTTGTGTTGAATCGAGTGAACGGAAATTGTACCTAAACCAAGATCATGTACAAACAACGGGGATTCACAATGGACATGCACAAATGTATCAGAGATATTCACAATGGACATGCACAAATGTATCAGAGATTGATGGAATGGGTGTGTATTGGCCAAAAATGTGACATAGTGTTCATATGCATGTCAAATCTTGCGTTAAATGCACACTTCAAAAGACATTAGATCACGTGAATCTATTTAGATTATCAGTCGCACCCTGATGGAGTAACTACATTGTTGAATACCTCACCACCAGGATACTGCCTGAGGGGATGAGTAGATCACGAATCAAAACGATCATGAAAGAGGCAGAAAACTATGTACTGATTGAGGACACTCTTTACAAGAGGGAAAAAGACAATCAATTGAGAATGTGTGCGACTGAAGAGGAATACATTCCTATCTTAGAGCAAGCACACAGTGGACAAGCTGGTGGACATTTCTCGGCTGACAAAACAGCCAAAGCAATTCTTATTGCAGGCATATGGTGGCCTAAACTATTCATGGAGGCTGATGAGTTTGTGAAACGATGTGAAGATTGCCAGAAAACAAAAATTCCTAGAGCACAAGATGATATGTCCTTAAGGCCAATGATGGGGGCAAGAGCGTTTGCAAAATGGGGAATAGATTTTGTAGGATCGATAACACCTCCGGGATATAAAACGCATGCTCAATACATTATTGTGGCAACAGATTATCTAGCAAAATGGGTGGAAGCTAAAGAAACAACCAAAAATGATGCAAAAATGACAGTACAATTTTTGTATGAGAACATTTTCACTAGATATGGCTTACCAATTGAGCTAGTGAGCGATAGAGGAACTCACTTCCTCAATGAGGTGATCGAATTCCTATTGGATAAATTCATGGTAATTCACAGGAAATCCGCTCCTTATCACCCACAAGCGAACGGCCAAGCCGAAAGTACGAATAAGATTTTGGTGACAATTCTCACCAAAATTGTTGCAGAATCGAGAGCTGACTAGGATCAGAAGTTGCATTCAGCCTTATGGGCATATAGAGTAGCTTACAAAACGTCAATGGGAACGACTCCGTTCAACATGGTTTATGGAATTCAAGCGATTTTGCCACTTGAATTCCTTATCCCCACACTCCGAGTCGCTAAACAATTAGAATGGACGGGCCATGAATTATCCAATCAGGTGGATGCCCTGGAAAAACTGGATGAAACTAGATTGATAGACGTTGCATCAATCTATGCGCAAAAACGAAACATGAAATCATTCTTTGATCAACATGTTATTAGCAAGGAATTTGCTACTGGGGATTACGTCTTAATGTATACCCTGAAACAACATTCCCGGAAACTCAAAAAGCGAGGAAATGGACCCTACGTGATTCATGACATATCATCTAGCGGTGCCATTAAACTTGCGACATTAGAGGGAGAGGAAATGCCTAACTGGATTAGTGGTTGCAGACTAAAGAAATACAGCATACCACTCACCACAGAGATGCTTGCCAAAATACAGGCTGCGAAGGAGCGCAAGAACAAAGCAAAGGAAACAAAAGCTCAAGCGCAGGAGGAGGCCAAAGTCAGGATTTTAAAGCGAAAACAAACCTTACAACAACAAAGACTTCCTCAACTAGCAGATACGGCTCAAATTCCCTTGTCTATAATTCAAATTGATGAGCAATGGGAAACAGGAATCCATGTTCGCATCAATGGCAGACTCCCGCATGGCAGATATCAACGAGCATTGATTGACACAAGAGAAAGAGTCAATGCGGTCAACTTCTCCACTTACAGGATGCTTACAGATGAACCCCTCATGCAATCCACACATGATCTACAAGCAGCAAACGGTGCAACAATACCAACATTGGGGATAGTAAACTTACCAATCAATCTTGATGGAAATAGTTGTCCTCATCAATTTTTCGTAATGAAAGACGGAGAAATCAGAGAATCAATATGCTTGGGAGTTCCATAGATGAGAATGTACAATGTAGTCTGAATGGTCAGAACATGCGTTAAGATACACACACGACTCTAACGTGTACATGACTCCATTTTCCAAAACAGATCACTCGTGGCCGAGCATCCCCATCGACAAAAAGCAATCGGCTAATCAGCCAAATACACCACAAAAGGTTATTTGGAAAGTATGGATAAAGAAAATATTGCTGACCAACAAACCAAGCAAGATATGGCTACCTAAGAACAAACTCCAGACGGCAGCAACATCATCTCAAAGACCTTCAGAAGTTACTCCAAAGTGGAAATGGAAATCAAAACTGGAGAAAACTAAAGATTCGGCGACAGAGCTCGAAAGCAAACCCAAAACTCAAAACAAGAAGCCTGAACTTCCAAAATGGCACTGGAAACCTGTCGAAACTAAAGCAAAATCTGTAAAGATGCAACAAACCACATACATATCGGTTCCAAAAATAGTTACCATCACAACACCCACAATCAAGGAAAGAGCAATTCAAGTGCAAGCTCTTCTCTTCCATAAACAGCTACCCTCGCCATCAAAAGCCATTGAAAACTACATTCAGTTCTCGCATCTTGCATAGCCCATTGTTACCCAACGCATTGTCTCAAACATCAGAATAGGGCCACATTACACGGCCATGCATAGACACAAATTCCAAAACCCATGCACATGCACATGCACCCAACCTTCGTCCGGGACAACTCAGACAAGGAAGGGGGGAGTGATTGATGAATCTAGCAACAGTCAAGGCCATTAAGGGGTCCAACGTGTATATATGTACATAATGTGTGTGTTTTTACATTATTTAAGTGTTCAATTTCGAACATATTCGATCAAAACCTGGCAATTTTAGCGTTTTTGTATCATCTGACCAGCATAATAATGAGCTGTAATGACAAAATCCGTAGCATTGGGATGCTTCTAGAGAAAATATATGCTTAGGGGTGAGTATAATAATTTTGGCTAATTTTTGCCAGTTAATAAGTATTTTCAATTTATTATGTTTGATTTTCGTTAATAAAACATCAAAAATTAAAAAATCTCGCTCACAAGTGTCGGAATCAAGTTCTGGAAGCAAACGCCGAAGTATCATGATAAGGTTATCAAGCATGGAAGATATGAAGCTAATAGGAAGATGTCAAATTTCAGCCTTAATAATCATGACTACATTTCACCAAAATCGCATCAAATGGTCATACGACGCCGGAACGACAAGCGGTTCGACCCACAGATGGTATGCAGATTATATCGGGATCAAAGGTGACGAAAATCAGCCCTGTGTCACGAAAATCTCGGGAAGATATAGGCCAGGTAGGCCAAACTCTAGCTCATTGTTCATTTTCACCTTTTGAGAGAGAAGGAAAGAGCTTTTTGACCTAGAGCGAGCTGCCACGTTTCTACCCCATATGGACGGTCGGAGCCAGCATTTCACACCAGATTTCACAGGTATGTTCCTTATCAAGTAAAGATCAAGTCTATTACGCATGCAAGCGCGAATCTTTGCACAAACGGGCGAAGGGATCAAATCAAAGTTGGATCGGTACAAAGAGGTCAAGGGCCCTTAGAGGCATCCAAAGAAAACTTTTTCAGGCACAGAACACATCAATGTGCTCCCCACAAGGTTAGGAACAAAGCCATATGGTCAAATTACAATTTGGTGGTGGTACACCGATCGCGATCGGTGTACCTCACTGACAAAAACTAGGACAGAACATGCAAAACACCTCCCCTTAGCCTCGCCTACAATCTGCTGGTCTCAAAATCAATTTTGGCCTCCATGGTATGATCGTGATCGGTGCCCCCAGATGCAGGTTTTGCAACTTTTGATCTGGCCCAGGCTAGGAACTCCATTAAAAGTACACTCTCTTGAATTTTCAAGGAAAATGCACAAATTGTGCTCATGGAATGGGCCTAATTTGTCAAACACAATAGAAAAGGGAAAATTTGACCTACAACTACCAAAATCTGGTTGAAAATAATGATGGATGGTCTGAAAGGTACACTTGTCCGACTAAGGGTCAAAACAGTTGTAGAAAACCTCGAATGGATCTCAAAATCTCCTACAAGTACAGATATAGTCATTTCAGTCTCAAATGATCACACCAAGATGGAATTGGAGCCGAGCCTATGCCAAAAAACAAAAGGTCACTTAGGGATATTCAAGCATCACATGGATATCCAAGAAATGCATGAAAAATTCACAAATCTGGAAAACCTCCTAAGACAGGGTACAATGTGCCTGATAAGGTCAAAATCAAACAATGGAGTAGGCTGATGGTAGCAAAACCTCATGGAAGCAGTGGGAGCTCTAAAACTAACTTCAACTAACTCCAGGATCCAACCAAATTTCATCAGGAAAACCCAATATGGCTAGACTTAGTAAAATATGGTCAAACAGTGAAGAATTGCTCTAATTTGTTCATTTTAAGTCCAAACTTGGAAATAAATCATCAGTGGGCTAGGCAGGCATAGGGGTTCATGACCATCTAGTTTTTACCCAAAAAAGGCCAAGAACACCGATCGGGATCGGTGTACCTCAGCACCAGATTTGGACAAAAACCTATCAGATCCCTTGTATACATCTTGTTCAAGTCACCAACCAAGTTTCAAGCCATTTGGACATCAAAAACTCATAAAAAGTCAGAGTCTAGTCCAAAACTCCCTTGTAACCCAGAATTGGGACCTGTAAACTCAAAAGTGGTTCAAATGAAACACAGAGTGGACCAAAATGACCCTCCAACTATCAGCAACCCACTCATGTGATCAAATCTAATTTTGGCCTCTGTACTACGATTGCGATCTGTGTACCTCAGCTCCAGAATTGGCTCAGATTTTTATCAGTCATAGTTCTAGTCTTCCTAGTCCCACTGGTGAAATATAGACAAGAATGGATGAAATTTGTTGAAGTATAATCAGTTATAACTTTTGAACTGTTTTTTGCTAAAAGTCTAAATGCGATTGATTGCGAAGGGAAAATCCTGACAGCTTGTGATTCTCCTAACACAGAATGCCTCGCCAAAAGAAAGAAAGGCAGTGGAGAGTAGCACCATATGAAGTAGAGGAGCTTGCTACAAATAAAAAGGCTCACATCTCGGATGAAATACTCGCTCAAATCCCTGCCCACATATTCATCTGGAAGTTTAAGGATGCGGATGGTGACTTGGTAAAGACAACTATCATGCCACGAGAGATATGGAACCTCCATCGAAGGCCGGAGGTAATAGAGGCAATGCAAGCAGTACACTTGGAGCAGTTTTTCATATTACAGCCATGGGGAACAGATTACATGAGGGCCCACGAGCTCATGAGCTCAATACAATATGATGGGCAGGCATTGCTCATGGACAAGGATAGATCGAAGGTGAAAGTAAAGATCATGAAGGAAATCATCAACGAAGCTTTGCATTTCCTCCCAAGGCAACACGATTTGCTAGCGAAGACAAAGTCACTAGACAATGAGAAGGCATTCGTCAAAGCAAAGGGAAACAAATAAAAATATAGTGACATGATATACGGAGAGCTAGAATTGCCGATGAGATTGATCTCTCAACATTTCAGAGTACAAAAGCCTCCTTGCTACACCAAGCCAATCCTGCACATTGCCGTGGTCATGGCTCTAGCAACGGCCGAAAATAGAACCATTTGCTGCGACTACGGTTCTTACATTCTAGAAAACCTGATTGAAGCAAATTTGAAAAGATCGGCAAAAAATAAAAGCTACATGAACGCAGAGCCAATGCTAACCAGAATAGCATACTAGGCTTTGGGAATGATTGAAGATTTGCCAGCTGCCAGCTCTCAAACGGTCCTGATCCAGAAAGCCAAGCTAGTTGCTCATTCTATAAGGACGACCCCTGGCGCGACATCATTGCGCTCAGCAAAGGCCACCAACAAAAGCTCGAGTGATGAAGAAAAAATAGAGACAGATGATGAAGGAAAATCTCAAGAATCTAAAGACAAAGGGCCGTCAGAGTTTGAAGAAAGCGACGAGGAAGACTCCACAAAGCCGCTCGAGAGAAGTGCAGTACCTCAATCGGACCTGCAAAAAGCATATGCGGAAGCTCAAAAAAGAGTCGAGGAAAGAAGAACAAAGTTAAGGGCTGACAGACAGGCTAGAGCAGCTGCAACACAACAGGCACAAAAAAGAAGATTCGAAAGGGAGAGGCAAGAAAGAATAGATAATGCAACTCGCATACGCGCAGAGAAGCAGAGGTTAGAAGCAGAGCAAAAGGCTGCGGAAGTGGACATCTCTTCGCAGTCCACTGAATGAACAAAAGAGAAGACGTTGCTGATGAAACAAACCAGGCATAGTAGTTAAAGAAGATCCAAAGAGAAAGGAATCTGGAAGCACGACGGGCGGCGGATCTCACCCGCCAAAGAATCATCATAATTTTAAAGAAAAGAAAAGCGGAAGCATCTGCTTTGCAACAAGGGGAAGAGACTTCAAAAAAGAGGCATGTACGACAAGAATCAAGCCCACCTCCTCCCTCGCCCGAATCACCTCCTCCTTCGCCCAAATCGCCGTCTCCATCGCCCAATCACCTCCTCCCTCGCCCAATCACCGCCTCCCTCGCCAAAATCTCCTCCTCCTCCCCCTTCTCCATCAAACAAAAACCAGCCAACTCCTCCCCCTTCAACCTCTTAAAAGGAGTTTATACCTCCTACAGAAGCATTCGGATACCACGAAGCCTGCCAGGCAGTGGCTGGTTTTGATTACAAAAAAACTCTAAGGGAATTGGAACGGAAATTCCAGTGTCAGCACGTGGTGCTAAGTGAAAAGTAAAGGCAGGTACAGGAGGCCCAACAAAAGCAAGCATCTGGGCAAGAGGAGTTAGAAAGCCTAAGGGTGCAACTGGAACGTATAACGGAGGAGAGAGACCATGAGCGACAACCGGCTCAGTCTCTGATCAAGGACTTTGTGGATGTCAGGACAGACTTGACCGCGAAAGAAAAGGAGTGCCAAGAAGTGACGACAAAAGTACAGAAAGCAACGGAGCAGCTTGCCTACGAGAGCACAAGATTTCAGAGGCTTAGCAGTTCCTACAATACTATCAAAGGCACTCTGACAACTTTGATGGCGAATCAGGAACCTGCAGGGGCATTGGTCTCCACATCTGACGATGCCACCGTAGTGAACACTATAGTAGCACTAAAAGCAGAGCTAGAGCAAGAAAAGCTTCAAAGACAGCTGCTCGTATCAGGGATGGTGGCCCAGACGGCAGCAAATGAGCTAAAGCTAAAGGAAATGGAGCAGCAACTAGCTCAAGCCAGAGCCGAACTACAGATTCAGAAGCAGATCGATGACATGCTGCTAAAAGAAAAAGAAGATCTGCTTTTTTAACAACAAATCAAAGCAGAAAAAGCCCAGACTCAACCACAACTGCTGCCCAGACAACAAATGCCAGATTTGCCTGAAACGTCACACCAAGGGCAACAAGAGCATGAATTTGAAGGGCCCGATCTGGATATAAGAGATGAGCTCAATGAGAGCATTTAGGACATGCCAGAGGGGCCAACAAATGAGTACATGCGCTATGAAAAGAAGATACTGGAGTCAGCAATCCCTGGCATACTTACAACCAGAAGAATAGGTGGAAGGATTTGGCCATGAGTACCTCCCGTTTTCTCTGCTATGCCATGAAGCAATTTTGTGGAAAGAAAAGATGCGGCCAGCCTTGCCACGAAACAAAGTGGGGGTTACGAAGGCATTGCACTAACAGCGGAAGAAGCTCAAATGCTTGTCGATGACCACCCCAAGTGGAGGCAGAAGTGTTTGGACAAAAGGCCACAGGATCTAACGAATTACCACAACGCTCCTCAACATATACAAATAGATCCTACATTCTGCCCAGTCCCTCGAAGACGCACTTGGAAAGACTTCACCACATGGAAGGAGTCAAAGCCGCAAAAGCTAAATTACTCGGTTTTGACAGCGCAGCAACCCTCTAAACAGGCGTGATGTGACTGGAGAGTTTTGTAGGAGGACGTAGGCAGATTACTTGGCGGTAATGCATTTGATTTGCTAGTAGAGTTAGTAGTTGCATCTCTTCGAGTTCACTTCATTAGTAATGACACCCTAGTGAGTTTCCATGCCTCATCCGAGTCGCTTCCCTTGTATTGATAAATATGTTGATGCTTGAGAGCTATGCTATGGACGTCCGTCGCGGCGACCCGCAAAACACCGGGTGTACATGACAATGCATGTAGCGGGCAAAACCCCTTTGCCTCTTTTAGTTCCATAGTTTCTTCTAGAGGGAGAGAGAGATATAGAGAGAGTTTCTATCCTTTTCACACAATTGGTCAGCCAAGCTAACTCTTTCACCACTACTTTCTCTATCTACTACTCTCTCTCTCTCTCTCTCTCTCTCTCTCTCTCTCTCTTTCTATCTATCTCTATCTCTATCCATCTCCGTAGCTATCTCTAGTTAATTCTCTCTCTCTCTCTCTATATATATATATATATTTACCTCTCTCTCTCTCTCTCTCTCTCTCTCTCTCTCTCTCTCTCTCTCTCTCTCTCTCTCTCTCTCTCTATATATATATATATATATATATATATATATATATATATATATATATATATATATATATATATATATGTATCACTCTCTATTTCTCTCTCTCTCTCTCTCTCTTTGATTTCCTACACATACACACACAAACATTTCTCTCTCTCTCTTTGATTTCCTACACACACACATTTCTCTCTCTCTCTCTCTCTCTCTCTCTCTCTCTCTCTCTCTCTCTCTCTCTCTCTTTCCTACACACACACACACACACAATGTAGATTGAGAGAGAGAGAAATGGAAGGGGGGGGGGGGGGGGGGGGGGAGAGAGAACAATACATGTGCTGCAGGTTTCCAAAGGCTATATCTGTGTACGCGCTTGCAGGCAAAAATGACCGCCTGCGCGCGGATTCGGTTTTTTTCCCCCAAATTTTTTTTCGTCGATACACGCATCGGTATACGCATGGAAATATGCGCCTTTTGATAGGCATTGCCACATGTATTACCACGTCTATATTGACGCGTATATCAACGAGGGGTATGCCCGTCGAAATGCGCGTGGAAAGGTACGGTGCATCAAAATATGGTGCGTTGAAAAACGCGTAACATGTTGTAGTGAGTGAGAAGGATCCCTCATTTTTACATGGCTCCACACTTTGGAATATGCTTCATCATGCTCATATTTGCCCTTTAGAGAATCCAAAAATTCACTTTACGCAGTTTCGTGAACAAGAGAGAATTGATCTCCGGCATACGACTTAGAGCGTCAGCCACCACATTGTATCGTCCTTTATGATACCGGAGCTTGGCGTCATATTCCTGAAGAATCTCGGCCCACCTGGCTTTCTGACCCTTCAAATTCGTGTTTTGTGTAAACCAAATACGGACTTGGTGATAGCCTAGCTGCAAGTCTATTTTCGTAAAAATGTGAGCATGAGTGAGTTTGTCGAAGAACTCATCCACACATGGCAATGGGTACTTATTCTTAACAGTAACCGCATTTAAGCCATGATAGTCTACGCACATGCACATACTGCCGTCTTTTTTCTTCACTAATAGGATAGGAGAATCCCATGGTGAAGAACTGGGTTGGATAAACCCTCTGCTAAGGTAGTCAGCAAGCTGACGTTCCACCTCAGCAGCTTCAGAGTAACTCATACGGTAGGGCGGTTTATTGACAGTTTTACTGCCTGCAACCACATTGATGCTATGTTGCACAATCGTGTCAGCGGTAATGCTAGTGGCAAATCATTAAGAAAAACATCGTGAAATTCCTTTAATAAATTTTGTAACTCACTAACAAATTTTGCTTGTTTGGAAGTAGCCATTGGTGGAAGAGATGAGAGAGAAGCATGCGGAGTTGAGGAATGTTCAGAGAAAATGAGACAATAGGTAACACAATAAAACTTGATCTATTTCATTATCAGAAACAAGCTGCATAAGCTCGACTGTACATATCAATGGTGAAGAAGGTACATCCTTCTCTCCTAACAAGAACACATGTGCGCCATGGGATTCGAACATCAAGCTGTTGTGCTCATAGCTACACTTCAATGATGGTCCTAGGCTATGCAACCATTCCCTACCAAGGACCACGTCTCCCCTCTCCATGTTCATAACCTGAAAATCCAAAGATGTGAAGTAGACTTGTACTTCCAACGGAACAACTCGAACTTGAGTATCCCAGATTTTGGTATCATGTCCATTCATCATTGCTACCTTGTAGCGGTGGGTACTCAGAGTTTGAGTCAATTTGAGTTTTTTCACCAATCCATAATTGATAAAATTGTGAGTAGCACCGTCATCTACCAAGATGCGCACTTTGTGCCCTTGCAGAGATCCGTGCATACGTACTAACTCATGTGGTCCAAAGGTCTGTTGCCACATGGAAGCTGTGGGATAGCATTCATGCACCACCTCGGTGTGTGTTACTTCCAATATAGAGAAGTGTGAGTAAGACTCAAGACACAGCAGTTGCAACATGTGCACTGCTTTCTCCTTGCCATGAGCAACAGATTTTTCCTTGGGACAATCCTTTTTGCCATGACCGCTTCCTAAACATTGAAAACATAATTTCTCTTTCTTAGCTTTATCAAAGTCCTCATGAGAGAGAGGACCTCTGGACCCCTTGGGTTTTTTAGATGCTTCTGAATTGGCTACTATAAATTTCCTTTTATTGTGCCCATACTGTGTGCGTGTATTACCATGTGTATTAGCAGGCACGTGACTATGATGTGATTTCTTCTCATCTGGATCATTTTGAATATGTGCTTTCACTATGGCTTCTTCAAGTGTTTTAGGGTCTTGGGTCTTGATGTGCTTTTTAAGCTCTGGTGTCAGACCATGTATAAACCCCCCCTTTCTTAAAGTTATCTAAGCCTTCCAACTTGAGGATAACATCCCAATAGTGAGATATATATTCAAGTAATCATGGGTATTGGCGCATGGAACACGTGTCCTAAGCCGTCCAATTCCGATCTGCCTCATTTGTAGGCAAAATTCATGGGAAACATAGCTTCAAAAGCTTCCCAACTCTGTGGTATGATATTCTTCTCCTTGAGAGATATCCACCATTTGTAGGCCTTGCCTTCCATAGTTAAGATCGTTTGTAGTGCTCTGACTGCATCCCGAGTACGTCGTAAGGCGTGAATTCCATCCCACTTGCTGAGAAAGATATTCACTGCATCCTTATTGCGGTCTCGGTCTTCTCCCTTAAAAGTCGGTGGTTTGGTGTTTTTTCAACAACGCATCCACCTCTTTTGTAGTGAGAGTGTGCAAAGCATCGGCAGATGGACATTGTCCATGATCAGAAGGGCCTTGCCCCTATGTAGCAACGTGCTCATGCATGTGCATGTCAGCAGGACCCTTGGACTGGTGTTGCATTAATTGGATCACTAACATGGATAATTTAGTGACGTTTTCATTTAAAGTTTTGAAATTTCCTTCCATGACTTATATGCGTGTCTGAAGTGCATGAAATTCTTGAATATCAAGCAATTCATAAGTGTCGTCACCTGCCGTAGCATTGCGGGCACTCTCCGTGAGAGCATCTGGCCGTGAGCCATCATGGGCAAGATCAGGTGTATTTTGCTCAAAATAAAAAGTCATATTGATATCCGAATCCATGGCGACACAGTGTAGTGCAAGGAATAGCAAGAAAAATACCTGATGTACCCTAACCGGTAAATACTCATAAAGAATCCCGTTGATACTTGTAATTAGCCTTGCTAATTTCTTTCGTGCTCCAATTGTTGTTGAGGATGTAATCTTGCTCCGGGTTCCAAGAAAACAATCGGATAGTGTAGGTTTGTTTGCCTTTAGCACCCGTACTGCACTGGTCTTTGTATTTTGGATAACTTGTCGATGACTTGAATGAAGATACGAAAAAATAATATGCAGTATACGCAGCAGAAATAGCACCTTGCCCTTTGTATTTCCCGGCCTTGCCCTTGCTTGGCTCTGTCGGTATGCCTAGCTTCCCTGAAGCTTCACAAGAGGGAGGGGGTAACCTGTTGTGGGTACCGTCCCTTGGTTGGGAAAAAAATAGTGTAGCCACTAACCCCAGAGGGTTGGCCGCCCACCGGGTGTGCAAAAAGAACTCAACACAGCGATGGCAAGCTCGCAGGCAGCATGAGGTGGGAGATTTTTCTCACCCCGCCTTGGGTGGTGGTCGAGAGTGCCTGCCACAAGCACGTCGGAATTGCTCAGAGGGGTCCCAAGATGCCGTCAATCCCAAGAGGAGACAATTTGGTGCAGGTTGCTTTCCGGGCCCTTCTCCTCACAAGCGGGGTTGCCCACCCAGTCCTCCTCATCGTCCTCTCACAGGGGGTGAGCTCCACGGTGCTCTTGACCCCGACATGCAAAAAAACATGCAAAGCTTTGTGCGGCTCTCCAACACCACACCTGTCCCTTCCCAAAAATAGTAACCTTGCTCTTGATACCAATGTTAGACAAGGGGAACTAGAACCTAGGAGTCCACCTCCCAATCACCCACTATATAGCATGGCTCCTAGCCCTTTGTCCTAGTTGGACTCCCTTTCCACACTGCCTAGCCTGGCCTTGCCCTTGTCTAGTCCAGCCTTGCCGTTGTCCTGACACCCTCATAGGTGCTTTTTGCATGTTATTCATCATTTCATTCATACTTTTGAACATGTCTTCTATGGCTATAAGCGGTGCTGCAGTAGCCGCATTTCCACTTGCGTTGGTTTGGTGGATGCTGTTTTCTCACTTTGATTATCCTTAGGGACATCTTCTTCATTGAAAATATCACAATTTTCTCCCAATTCAATGGCATCTGATACACACTCTTCTAGGGTCATATGTTTCTTGCTATACAATATAGCATGAAGTTCTTTGTTAAGCAGTCCCTCTAGAAACAATGATACTAATCTTTCTTCTACAAGTATTTCTAGTTCTGGGCATCTTGCAATGTATTAACTCATTCTAGTTGCACAATCCCTAGCCTTAGTTATGCTTGAAGCTATAGATTTGAGCTACCGTATTATGTTTGATCCCCATTTTGGAACATGTAGCTACAAATCCTTGAGTTAATGTATTTAAATCCATGATTGACCTCAGTGGAATATTTTGGACCAGTGTCAGTGCTTTTCCTTCTAATGTCATTCCAAATCCCTCAATTGAGTATGGAAATAAAATATGCGTTCTACTCTTACCACTTGCTTAAAGCTTGCTAAGTAGTCATATAGATCCCTAGATCCACTGTATTTTCTATCCCATTTTTTAAAATCAACTGGTCTGACACGCCTATTTGGTTCAACTCCAGGTCTTCTGGCAGTTGGTCCTGTCCCGAGTCCTTCAAACCAGCCTGTTGGAAATAGTGACTCATGTAGCCCTGGACTGGCTTGAGTGTCACGCAGTTTTCTTTGCCATGAGGTAGGTTTGGCTCTTTTAAAATTTCTCCCAAAAGATCTCTCGTGGAGTTTCTCTCTTGGAATAGCTTTTGTTCCTTGGACCAATATCCAATCTATTATGGAGTACCCTTCGTATTTGGTTTGTTCCACCTCCTCATGACTCATCATAACAAGGTTATTGTTATAGCAATCCCTAAATAGGTAGGTTGGTAGATTTTCTGAACCCTTGTCTTTGATTTTGAAGATACAAATGATCTTCATGGGTGTTAACTATCCTGTCTCTTCAGTGGATACTCTACTAGTGGTATCTCTAAATATGCCTTGGTTTGCTAGTATACGACCAAACCTAAGGTTCATATAGACTTTTGAAGCCCTGGACAGAGTACTTACCGTCGGATTGACTTGTTATCAGTTTCTTCCACTTGACTCGAGTGCAACTCCTTTCAAGCTTTCAATTTCTTGTATGCAACATGATTCTCATATTAGTTCTAATAAAGTTAGCTATTCTTTCACAAAGAGTGTACAATTTTTGCTAGCTACTGTGGCTGGTCTATGTGTATCACTTCAAATTGAGCTAAGTGAGTCAGCAATGGAGACTTTCAGATACTACTTTGCAAAAAGCCAAAGGACTAATCTGCAACCTGGAAATCGAGTAAACATATACTAATTTGGATCCAATTGAACCCAAAATTGACCGGTGGCCTTATATTATGTTGTTTAAACACTCTACAAGCTCAAAAATTCAAAATTATGTCTCTGTGTCTCAGAAGTAAATAATCAATATTATTTACTTTTCTCAAATTTTTACACATTTTGGCTTGTTTTGCCAAGTATTCAACTTGTTATGGTCCCTGGACAATTTTCATCAAGTTTGAACAAAATTTGTCCAAGTTATCAACTGTTTTGTGTCCGTAGACTCAGTTTTCAAGAATCTGTCTTAAGTCTCACTTTTGTGATTCAAATTTCACCAAATTTGATTTGTGGACTCTACTTGATATGCTTGTCCTTGAGTTATGCTCCAATGTGCAAAAATGTTCAATTTTGTAGCAGATGTATATAATCGTGATTATTTACTCTTGGTATTTTTGTGCAACTTTTTGCCACAATGTTCACACAGAATAAATAAGCAGCTCAACTTAAGCCCCCTAGCGCAAGTTTCATCAAGTTTGGGTAATCCCTGTTCAATTGGTCTCAACAGTTTCGTATTTGCAGCGACTGACTTTACAAATTTGGCCACAATTTTCACTTCAATGATCCAAATCTCACCAAATTTGATTTGTGGGCTTAATATAATATGCTAAAACTAGTGGTATGATGGGTTGGTCAAAAAAGTTGAGAAATGAGACAAAAGTAAATAATCACGATTATTTACTTATGCTAAATTTTTGTATGTTTTTGGTCAACACAGTATGTACACTTGTTAATCAATTCAATATAAGCCTCTGAGTCAAGTTTCACCAAGTTTGAACAATATTTTCCCAAGTCACACCACTTAAGTTCTTGACAATTAGTACAAATTTCAATTTTTATCAAGGTTTTGGTATGTTTGGTGATCTAGATTCAATGGGCCTTTACAAAAGATGTTTGTACACATGCATAGAGTCTCTGGTATCAACCTTGGTCACTTTTGAGCTGAAAGTAAATAATTGTGATTATTTACTTTTGGCCCAAAACGAGCACTTTTTTCAACTTTTTCAGTGGACACTCTCTTTATGATCTATTTTAAGCCTGAGAGTGAAGTCAAAACTTAATTTGGCCTAAAATATCAAGAAAAAGTAAATAATCTAAGTATTTGCAAACTCTTGAAAATTTACCTCAAATACGTCCTTAAGCTTACCCATTGGTTCATACAACTTCTTAAAGCATAATCTCCAGCCGGATTCAGTGGTTGTCAGTCTTTTGGTGTTGTTTTCAACCGTAAACGTGAAATTTGTAACTTTACATAAACAACTCACAATTGATTCTTCTTGAGAGAGAAATGTCTTGAGATCCACCTCGAATTCTACTTACTCTACTCCTAGGTTCTATTGCAATGGGGTTGTGGAAAGTGTCCACAAACACTCGTTTTCTTGTTTTTTTAGGGTTTTCGAACCCTTGATCTTAAGAATTGTCTCGTCCATCAATTGTTCTCAAAATTCTAATCTAATCCTACAATCCTACAATCCTAAAAGGTACTTAGCAAGTACAACCGACTTCCAACCTACCACTACACAACAAAAGACGGCAATCTTAATCTATGCGATTTTAAAAAGAAAGTTTTGACTTTAGGTGATCCTAGAGGAAGTGAAAGGAAAACTACACAAGACGCTCATGTTTTTCCCTAGTTTAGGTCTATTCGATCCCCGGCAACGGTGCCAAATGTGGGACGGGTTTCTTACCTCACTCATATCTTATTGCAGACGTAGCAAGAACCACAAACATAATTGTCAATCTAGGGGACGAAGCTGACTCGACTGGTACATAGAGACTGCAAGAGGTTTTCAATCTCTTGGAAAACAATAGATAGCTCGCATCTAACTCAAGCTACACTCAAATGACCGAAATCACCAAAAGCTAGTCGCTTATTGGCAAACAAATCACAACCGTTACAGCATCAAATGACATCCAAACATTATGAAACTTCTAGGACACGTTTATAAGACCTAAGCACACATGCTTATGGTCTCAAATCTCACTTTAGGTCAACTAAAAAAATCGCGATTATTAACAACAATAGTGAGTTTTTGACCTACTCATTTTTGACCCAAAATGCATCTAAATGCTTAGCAATGATGCCCCAATACCCGCCTATATGTATTTTATGGTTTTCTAGCTTAAATTCCTACCTAAATTGAAATTAGGCCGCAAGTTGAAGATGCCAAAATCTACGAATTACCATAAATTGTTTACATCAACGCGTAGAGCTCTTACCTGCGATTGCAATGCAATAGACGACAATGCAATGTGACAATCGGGGAGGGAGTAGGAATCACGAGAAGGAGAGAAGTGAGCGTCGTTAGCTCACGTCGTGTTCTATTGTCCAAAAACTTACAAAATACTTATAAAAAATGGATTTTGTACCTTAGCCAAGGTTTCTTTGGTCGAAACTAATAATCTGGGAGCTCTAACTAAAGATAGGTTCATACAATCTAGAAGCTTGTAGCCCCGGCTCATCAATTACATTGTTTATCTGGAAAGTAGGAGTTACAACATTCTTGATTTATCAAAATAATAAGTGTTTTAACAATAAAAAGCTCCAAAAAATGTTATCCGAGTTAGCCTGCTACTAACACTTGCTGAATGTCTTTCACGTACTCATGGAGTTCATCGTTCAATACCCCCTGTATAACGTGCATTCGCAAGGTATTAAAAAAAACCCTCTTTTAACATTTCTAGATGAATAAAATGAGCCTTTATTTTAGGAAACGTTTTCAAAATTGAATATAAAAATCCCTTATTTTAATGTATCTCTATTAAATTGCCTAAAATTTTTGCATTTTAAAACCCCTCCTTTTGAACTCACATCATACATTAACATAATTACATAGTGTACCCCCCGAGTTCACGTACTTCTCTTGCAATGATGAATATGCAAGCATAGAGATGCTTTCTTGCTTCCCTTTCATTGATGAAAGCTCAATATAATCTTCAGCAGTAGCTAAACAATTTGTCTCTGCCATCTCCAATAAAATGCAGTAGCTCAGTGACATTACGAAAGGGCGGTGATGTATTGGTCATTGGATCGCCAGGGTAAATATGGCCATCAACCCATAAGTTGATTGCCTTGCTCCCAAGGTTCCGTAGCTGATCTCCATCATTGGAACTAGATGTGCCAAGTCACATAGTAGCGTACTCCTACTCTAAATCAGTGTTTAATTAATATCATTTTGTCTTGTTAGTAATGTCCTGTAGTGGTAGGGGATTGAATGGAATTTGTTTTAGCTAATAAAGAAAATTAGAGAGAATGTGTAATGGCGACTGCTACAAGCAGGTGAAAGTGGCTATGGAGAAAATAAGTGGGGGGTACTTAGAGATAGGATAAAATGATTATGTTGTGGAGGGAAGAAAGAGAGGGAGTGCAGCTCAATCTCCTTTGAATTAAAATTGTTGATCATGAGTGTAGAGAGAGAAATGTTGTTGCATATAGAGGTAATGGATTTCTCCATTGCTCTCAGCTGGAGCTGGGGTGGGACAAGCATGATGTGTGTGTGTGTGTGTGTGTGTGTGTGTGTGTGCGTGTGTGTGTGTGTGTGTGTGTGTGTGTGTGTGAGAGAGAGAGAGAGAGAGAGAGAGAGAGAGAGAGAGAGAGAGAGAGAGAATAAAGGAAGAGAGAGTGGGAGAGAGGGTAGATATGTACTCTATCAGGAAGAGGCAGCAAATAATATTTCTTAATGATTGGGAGGAAAAGTGACAAGAGAGAAAAGGGGGAAAAAGAAAGAGAGAGAGTTGGCTCACATTTTAGAGAGAGAATACAGTGAGAGAATGTGAAAATCTGCTTTTCTGGCGAAGGGGCTGAAAAGTGCCTCCTTTAATGAGATCTAAATGAGAGAGAGTGTTTTATATGTTAGAGAGAGAAGAGGGGTGGGAAAAGGACATTTTAAAATTCATTTATCCAACTCTCTTTTGGGTTACTAAATTCAAATATAAAATATGGAAATAATTCTTTTCAAAATCGCAGCATAGACCTTTTTGCCCTCTCTTTTAGGCTTGGTCAAACTTGGCTTAGGATTTAAGATTTCCCTTAAACTACCAAATAAAGAGGCCCTCTTATACCTTCACTTCCTAATGTATAGTACTAAGAACTAGTCTTGCACTTATACAAACCCGTGAACACTGTTATAAAGAAGTTGAGCCATGCTATATACAATTAAGCAGGGTAGGAAAGCACCACATTAGTAGATCAACACCATAGTGGTGTGCAAGACAACCAATACTAAGACAATAAAAATAATGTTATAAATTGTATTAAAGAGAGAGGGTAATCTTCGAAACTATGGTATGTCCAACAAATGAGTAGGATGTTTGACGTAAGTGTTTCTTCCTACGTGCTTACGGCAAACAATTTTTTTTCACGGAGAGACCCTTGTTTCAGTAGTCCAGAAGTTTTAAAAAAGTGTCTTTCACTTCATGGGTAAGGGTGCTCCTACATTGCTGTCTTCGGCATGTTGCCAATGTCAATGAACCATCCTCTTATTCTAGCCTCATGCGATGTTTAGCTGAGCAGAAATTCCTCCATTGGACTTCCAAAACTCTAGAATCTCTTGCAATTTTTAGCTTCTTTGATTTAGAAGACTTATTTTTTGTTTAGTAGAATCAACATAGCTGATCTTTCAAGAAAAGCTCATATGAGAATCTTGGTTGTTTCATAAATGTCAGGGTGTTTTTAATTTAACACTAGGCACTTCAGCCCTATTGTGAACAACTCCATATTCTTGGAAGATAACTCTCCTAACCTCCACTATATGCACATGTTTTCTATGCATCTTCTCTTCATTGAAGTATACGTCATTATTGTGAACCATAATTTTAGCCTCCGGATCCCATAGTCAAAATCCCATCTCGCCAGGATTTCCATAGCCAAGAAATATGCATTACTTCATCTTAGGAGCCAACTTGGTTCAAAACTCTTTTGGAACATGGAAATACGCTTCACAGCTAAAGACTCTAAGAAGCTTATACGAAGGTGGATTCTCATACCAAAGCTCTTCAGGTACCTTCTCATCTAAAGCCTTGTTAGGAGATCTATTAATAAGATGGATAGTAATTTCTAACGCTTTCGTCCAAAATTTATAAGATAGCTTTGCATTAGAGAACATGCTATGAAACTTCTCTTTTATGGTACGATTCATCCTCTCAGCAACACCATTTTGTGGAGGGGGGTTATAAGGAGAATTTTGTTGTCTTTTAATGCCTTTAGAATCACAAAAATTTTGAAAGGCTTTAGTGACATAGTCACCACCATTGTCCAACCTTAAGCACTTGACTTTCTTGCCAGACTAATTCTCCACTAATGCCACAAAACTATGAAATTTAAAGGACATAATCCTTGTTCCTAAGAGGATATACCCACATTTGTATTTAAAAGTCAACAATGAAAGTAACCAATGAGCATGAACCTCTCATGAATACGTTAAGCATAGGCCTACACAAATCACTATGCACTAACTTTAATGGCTCACGTTTCCAAATGCTTCCTCTTTTGCGTGGTTACTGTGTTTTTTACCATAAATACAATGCTCACAAATTGAAAAGCCTGAGAAGTTGAAGCCAATAACATAAAAAAAACGAGACAAAATTTTCATTCCCTTTTGAGACATATGTCCTAACCGGTGATGCCATAGAGAAACACTTGGTTGGTTGGTTACAGGGACTACATGGTTTTTAACATTGGATACACGTAGCATATACAAAATGCTAGACTTTGAACCATGTTCTACCACTAAATAACCTTTGGTGATCTTCCACGAACTATCACCAAATGTGCAATAATATCTTGCATCATCTAATTTTCCTCTACTAATCAAGCTTTTGGTAAACTTTGGCACATGTCTCACATTATTGAGCATGAATGAATAACCATTTTTAAATTTCAATTGCACATCACCAACACCAAATATGTTGCAAGAAAAATCATTGCCAAGAAAAACACGACCTTTATGGGTTGTATCATATGTATTGAACCACTCCATATGATGAGTCACATGATGCACTTGAGTCAAGAATTCAATCCTATAAAGCATAGTCATCAGTGGCAGCCAAAAATGTTAAATCCATGGCCGATGCGAGATAAATGTATCCATCAAAATATTCAACAAGAAAATTGTTGATCTCCTCAATCTTTATATTCCTTTCTTTAGTCTTTCCTTCTTCATATGATGAGTCGCATGATGCACTTGAGTCAAGAATTCAATCCTATAAAGCATAGTCATCAGTGGCAGCCAAAAATGTTAAATCCATGGCCGATGCGAGATAAATGTCTCCATCAAAATATTCAACAAGAACATTGTTGATCTCTTCAATCTTTATATTCCTTTCTTTAGTCTTTCCTTCTTCTTGCTTCTTGTCTTTACCTTTCTCTTGTTTCTATTTTTGACAATCTTTCTTCATGTGACCCTTTTTGTGAAAATGATAGCACTCAATGTCTTTTTGTCCATGTGATTTGCTACGAGAGTTTCCTCTTTGATTCTGCTTTCCCTTTTCTTGGGATCAACCACAAACAACAAGAGCATTGCTAAGGCCACCAGAAGCATCAAGATTCTTCCTACTAACCTCTTCAGTAAGTAAATTACCCTCAACATCAACACATGTTAAACCATCTGGAGGTGATGAGATAATTATGGTTTTTCAAAAAGTATCCTAACTTTTTGGCAACATAACTAGCAAAAACATTGATTTGATGGAATCGTCAGAATTGACTCCCTATGTAGAAATCTGGCTAAACACTGTGTTGAACTCATTGAGATGGTTGCACAAGGGTGCCCTCATCCGTATTCAAATCACTTAATTTTTTCAGCCAATAAACATGTGATGCTGCGCTTTGCTTCTCATATAGGTCATGTAACTTTTTCCACAGTCTTTTCCATGTTTACATTGAAGTACACATTCTTTGACAGAATCAGCATGATGGTGGACCTAGAAATCTCATCCAACTACTGCCAATTATACTCATCCATATCCTTAGGATTTATCCCCTTCATATTTATGGGCCGGATTTGCTCTTTTTGTACTAAGATATTGTAAAATTTCTCCTTCCAAAATGGGAAGTTAGTGCCATCTAACTTCTCAATGTTGAACAAAGAGTTCTCGGATGATGAAGCCATCACTTGACAAGGAAAAAAAAGTGGTAGATCCGCTAAACTAAACAAGATGATAGAAAATTTGAAATTTTTTGGCAAAGTCTCCCTTGCAAGATTGACTTCTGAACCCAAAAATAAATGTGTACAATGATTGAAATGCTGGTCAAAATGGATAAACTAGAAACATAGAATCTTGAATATTGTCACTGTTAGTGTCTTCAACTCTAGAAGAGTATCTCTGATCAATTGAACATTGTCAAACACATAAGCATAAAGATGATAGCAATGCCAATTATGGTAGGCTAGTAGATGCACAACATATTGCACTAATGGCATAAACACACATCCTATGTTGATGCCAAAACTATGGGGATGTTGGGGGCTCGCTCCAAAACATGTATCACCAGAAGGATCTCCACATTTGAGAATCCCTCAACTCAATAAAACCTTACCACAACCCTCAACAATAGGCTTTGCATATTTCCATCAATACATAAACCGCACAAGATCTTATATCAACTACATAAGTCCTTTTCTATAATTGACACAGCGGTTTGTTTGATTTAACATACCCTCAAGATCTTACATCAAATATGCATGTGATAGATATTGTAGAAAGAGACTACAACAAAAACGTGTACGCAAAAGAACTGACAAAAGTAGACCACCCTGCTGTCTCAAGTAGATATCTCCCAAGCCATGCAAAATTTGCAGAAATTTCCTTGTGTAAAGTTGTAGAGCATGCAGGAACGGTTTGGAATTAGGGGAACTGACTTGAAACACTGATTCTAACCAAGAGAAATTTGATCTGCAAGATCTAAAGATTGTCCTACACAACCTGCAGGCAGTCTGAGCAACGTATCTCAAAATCAGTGGGGATTTTGAGAAAACTTTCTTCAAAGTGGAAGAGCACAGAAAATCAATTAGGAATTGCAAAAATCATCCTGAATGGAAACCTTTTGGTAGACCAAAACAAATCTTCAAAAACGTGCTGAAATTTTTATTGCCTCCTCGCCTACTTCCTTGTTGAGCTCCAATGGTTCTCTCGAATCATCAAGCTTTGATACCTGTTGAAGTGCGTGAGATAGAGTGCGCATGTGTGTGTGTGTGTGTGTGTGTGTGTGTGTGTGTGTGTGTGTGTGTGTGTGTGCAGCAATGGAGAAGAGAGAAGAAAAGAGGAAACATAGGTTGTGGTGGACTCCAAATACAATGGTGTTTAGGTTTATGAGTCCTTATTGTTTTATGTAGAATGAATGGTCAGTGTTAGCTCCTGGTTAGTGTCCATCCACCCAACACTTAGGCGTGGCACATTGGAATTTACCACCCCAAAATCTCGGACCTTTGTGATTGATGGAGCTTGTGGAGGTCTTCTAGATCTCTTTTTTTGTAGTGTTGATGAATTGCATGGTTGTCTTGTTCTTTTCACCAATTGCTAAGTAAGCCACAAATATGGCTCTAAGATTCCAAAGTATTGAGTTGAATGTTTGGGATCTGAAAGTGAGCAACCTTGTGTAGAAAGCCTCCTCAAATTTTTTCATGTAGTATGAGGGTAGAAACATAAGCCGGGCATAAAATCCATACAACACTTCATTGAAGGGATGGTTGGATAGATCATATCACAAGCCTTTATTTCCCTCTAGGAAAGACATCCATGCAGTGTCAATTTTCTCTACTTCCTGGAAGGTCTCTAAACATGTTAGCAACATTCTGGCTATCTTGATGATCATGATGCAAGCTAGATTTGAAATTGTCTTGACACACATTTGCATTGCTTGTATGAGGGTCTAGACCATGTGTTATTCAATGGGTTTTCCATCCTTTGGTGATGCCACTCTTGGGTAATTCAACCAATTTAGATGTTTCTTCTAGATGACCTTATGGTATTTCCAGGTATGCATGTGTGGTATTGGGGGCTAAGAAGCTTTTTTTTAATCTTCTAGCACATTTATGTGAAGTATGAGATACCTTGGACACTTTGGTAGCCACATCTCCCACTAGTTGGGATGTGTTACAGATGGACCAGCCCTCTTGCTCTTTTGCTAATATTTTCTTGATAGAGAAAACCTCAAACTTGATGTGGATATGGAAGAGACTGCTGATGCCATTCAACATTGATCATTTTAGGAGTGATCATAGTAACATTGAGGGAATGGAGAGCTCACTCTTCCTATTGCATGGCTTCTTTTCCGATCTAATCATTTCCACTCTTTGGGTGGCATTGTCTTGAGCTTTCATTCAGCCAAGCTGCTTAAACTAGGCACTAAAGAAGTCCCTGCTTCAATAGGTGTGATATCTAACATTTGGGTGGACTCACTACATGGCTCTGGCAAGCATTGCACAAAATGTAGTGCTTTAGAATCCCCCATTGGTTGCTCTAGTACTTCATCATCTTTTTTTAGCTTGCTTTCCTTTGGCTCCCAATGCAGCTTTGAGTGAGGTTTTCAAGCTTTCTATCTCTTCCTAATAAGGCTATTTCTTTTTAAACCTTGCAGTTTTAAGACCATTGGATTGGCTTTGAGTTTTGCAAGGAACTCATTTTGACCTGTCACTCTAGTTTTTGCTTGAGCTACCTTCATGTTTGCTAGTTCTAATTGAGTTTGTAGCCAATGGGCATGTGCAATTGTGCCCAATAGAGTTTTGTTACTGGGTTCTTGTAACTTTCTTTCTTGATCTTTTGTAGTAGATGTGAGTTTTTCCACAACAGCTACCACTCCTCTGTGTGATTTTGTACTTTTCCTTGTATTTCCATTGCACACTAAGTAATACACTCTCTATTAATTAGTGTGCAATGGAAAGATGGATAGCCCTAGAGTGATGGGCGTATATACAATGCACGTAGGAAAAAACTTCCTAAAGAGGGAAAAAATGCCCGAGTGGTCCTAGTGTGTTCACACACATCACTACCACATGTATATGGTAACAAATCCCCCACAGAGTGATGTAGTGAATGAGAGTTGGCACACGAGTAAAGGGAAGTTCCATGCCCTGAGGACATGATCATCCACAAAGGGGAGTAAGCCCAAAGCTTTGCAGAAATCTTCGAGATTCTTACGAGACAATGCCTTTGTGAAAAGATTTGCAAGGTTGTCCTGCGTTGGAACATAAGCCAAGCTAATCTCTCTTGCTGAGAGCCTATCCCTGACATAGTGGTAATGCACCTCAATGTGCTTTGTGCGAGCATGAAAAACCGGGTTCCTCGTAGCTGCCAATGCACTCTGGCTATCAGTGTAGAGAGTGTTGGCAGTGTCCTGTCCAACACCCAATCAGCCATAAGGCATCTGAGCCATACACACTCAATCGTAGCTGTGAAGACTGGCGTGTACTTAGCCTCACAACTCAAGGTAGCCATAGTAGGTTGCTTCTTTCTCAACCATGATATCCATGAACTACCAAGCATGAAACAAAAACCACTTGTGGACACTTGCATGTCAAACAACCAATCCAATTTGAGTCCGAAAAAGCACGCAGGTCTAGCGGCAATGATCCCCCCTTGGGATAAAACAAGCCAAGCTATAAAGTGCCACTAAGGTAGTGGAAAATCCTCTTGACATCATGCCAATGCTTAGACCCTAGGCTATGCATAAATTTGCAAACCTTGTGAGATTGCAAACTGAATATCTCGCCTCGTGTTGCATACATAAATGAGGCATGAGACAACAGTTTGGTAAAGAGTGACATCTGCAAGATCACCAGCATCATGAAGAATCAATTTCAAACCTATGTCCATGGGAGTGGCAATAGGTTTGCAATCCTCAAGTCCAAACTTACATAGCAGTTTCTCTATGTAACTTTTCTGACACAAAGCAATACCACTATCACACTGCTTAAACTGTATACCCAAATAGTGATGCAACAGCCCCAAATATTTTATGTTGAAAGTAGCATTCAAATAAGCTATAAATTCAGCACTATGTCTCTCATTTGGTCCACTGATTAGCAAATCGTTTACATAAAGAACCACAATGAGAAGTACATCACCCTCACGCTTTACATACAAAGTGCTTTCTATTGGGACTATTACAAAATCCTCGTTTGACCAAATGAGTGTCAATTGTCTCATACCAAGCACGAGGAGACTGCTTCAACCCATACAAACCCTTCTTACATCTGCACACTTTGTCCTCTTGTCCTTTTCTTGACAAAACCCGTGAGGTTGCATTACATAAACTTCCACAAATATGTCACCATTCAAGAAAGCAGTAACAATGTTTGATTGATTACATCCCAACCAAAATGAGCTTCCAAGGCACGTAGAAAATCATATGACAAGTGGGATCAAAATTCTATTCATAATTTACACCTTTTTGTTGTGCATAACCCTTTGCAACAAGTCGAGCCTTATGGCCCAATCAATCTCACCATCCGCTTTCAACTTGTAAACCCATTTCGTATACCAATGGCCTTTTTTCCAGGAGGCAAATCACATAAAGTCCATGTTTCATTTTCTATAAGTGCATCATATTCTGATTGCATGGCAGCCATTCAATTTTCTGAATTCTGTGCTTCATCAAAAGAGAGAGGTTCCTCAACATCATGTAAGCTAGACACAACCAAAGCTAACAATCTGATGCATAAGATGCATGGCAAGATCCTGAACGAGTAAAACTAGACAAAGGTGCATCCAATTTACTATCACGCAATGTATGTACCAGCCATTTCGGCATACCTATAGCTTGCTCATTTTTAGCCCTTTCCTCATCAAGTACATCCTGTACATCTGCATCAATAATAAGCTGATATATAACATTTTTGGAAACCCCCATAGACTGTACATTTTCCTGATTGGATTTTATATTCAAACTTCCACCACTAAAAAGAGGCAACAAAGTGTCAAAAATGTCCTGTGAGCTTATATTATTGTCTGTAGTACATGACAACAAGGGCTGAATAGAATCTTCCACAAACACTACATCCCATGAAATCAGAATACGCTTTGTTTGCGGATGATACAACCTGTAACCTTTGCTTTCAGCACTATAACCAACTAAAATACATTTGACAGCCTTATCATCCAATTTTCAACATTGTGTTTGTGGCACCAAAGCATATGCCAAACATCCAAAAACACGCATGTGCTCAATAGAAGGCTTTCTATCATGCCATGCTTCATATGGAGTAATAGATTGCAAAGCTTTTGTAGGACACTTGTTAAGTACATAAGTGTCACACATGATGGCCTCAAGCCAAAATAAATGCGGCCAAGCTGACCATACATCGTGCCATTTCCGTAAGTGACTTGTTTTCCCGGGGCGGTCACTTTTTAGAATGTGTATGTTATCACGTGAGTTAACCGGAGAGGATTATTAAAAGACCAAAATGTATAAAAATGTATACATACAGAGGGGGGTGGAGGTTTTTTAAGTAGGCTCACAATGTAAGTATAGTATGTATATTGGGGTATTATTAATTACCTCTTGAACGCACATGATATAGGGGTCTTTTGATAAGTGACTGCCCAGGGCTTGTTTTTCCTCTTAGCAACACCATTTTGCTGAGGTGTATAAGACTCTGTACATTGGTGTTTTATCCCATGACTAGCGAGATATGCATTAAATTCATGAGATAGATACTCCCCCCTCAATCGGAACGGAGGGTGCCCATAGTACATTTTGAGACATTTTTAGCCATAGCCAAAAATTGTTTGAAGCACATAAATACTTCGGACATATGAATCTGCAGCAAGAGACATGCATGCATCATGGACAATAGGATTGTAAATGCGCTCTGCACTAAAAGCCCATTCTACATCAACATCAGCATCATAGTCTCCTTTCAAAGAAGATTCAACAATGGCTGCATTTGTAGTGGAACTAGCATTTGCGATGGAACCACCCTCTTTATTCTTAGCCTCTTTGGCCTTAAACTTAGAGAACTTCTTGATCAAGTGATCATTAGCTTCACAATAGTGGCAACACATCTTCTTTTTGCCCTTCTCACAGAATTTACCGATGAATTGTTGCCAGCAAAAGCATTAGGAACGTATGGTTTTCCACTGGTAGAAGAACCATAAGAAGTGGCTGCATTGTTGTTACCACCCTTTTTGAGTAGCAATAAAAGCATGTTCAACTACACGCTGTCTAGTCTTATTTTTTTTGGAAAGTGACTCTTGCAATAGCAATGTGCACAATGCATCAAACTTGACAACTTCATGATTTCCTTGGGTCATAAGTCTCCAAGTACTAGCAAAGGTCTGGTAAGAGTCTTGCAAGGCATCAAGAACAGTCTGCACAAGGGAACTGTCTGAAATGACTTCACCTACAAAAAACGTTGCTCATTGATATCCTTGACACCAACAAGAAAAGTGTCAATATCATCTTCTTCATGCACAATCTTCGATTCCAGATCTTTACGTAGAAAAACAATTTTAGCCTCATTGCGGCTTGAATAAAGACCAGCCAGAATATCCCAAGCATGTTTTGTAGATTTCATTGAACGAATGTGAGGAGTAATGGTGCGCTTCATAGACAATGCAATCAGTGCATGAGCCTACGCATCCTTTACATCCCAACAAGCTTGTTCTATCGTAGGCAAAACAACTCAAATAGCAGCAATCCTTGTAGCAAGACCTGCAACATCGTCAACCTCACCTACATCCTTTGAACCGGGACGTACATCAATGCCCTCTACAATATTCCAAACTCCCTTTGACACAAGAACATCTTGTATCATGTAAGCTGACATAGGGTAATTGTCCCCATCCAATCTGTCCTCACCAGCAAACATCTTGAACACATCTGTGTTGTTGTCAGCCATGGTAAATGCTACACCTGATGTGAAAACTGCCTCAAAAGAGGATAAATGAAGCAGGAACAACACGTGCTATATAGCACAAACCGTAGAAGACTGTAAGGGACCTGTTATGCAAAAAACATCACTGACAAAAATTTTGCACAAAATGATGAAATAGCCTACGCAGTACTGCGCGTGTAGTGAAAATGGAGGCAGACATAAACCCAAATCAAAATTTTGAGCAAACCCAAAAAAAAATTCGACCTTTTAACTCTTGGAAAAGCTCACTGAAATCAAAGAAAGTGAGTAGGCATGTGATGGAGCTGCTGGCGACTAAGCGCGGGAGGATGTAACCTGCTCTGATACCAATGGTTGGAATTAGGGTTGCAGGAAAACACATACAGCTTGAAGAAGACAAATGAAGCTCAAGGAACACAATAGAGAGTGTATTACTTAGTGTGCAATGGAAAGATGGATAGCCCTAGAGTGATGGACGTATATACAATACACGGGGGAAAAACCTCCTAAAGAGGGAAAAAATTCCCCAGTGGTCCTAGTGTGTTCACACACATCACTACCACATGTATATGGTAACAACAGCGATAGCGGAAAATTACTTCTTCAAGCAAAAATTTACAAATAGATTTTGTAGTTTTTGTCCTCAGTGCATGCCCTTCCACTTGATTTGTCAAGTCTTCTTGTGCACGTACTAAGTAGCTCATTTATCAAAGTCCTAAAGGCATTTTGACTAGATTTACCCCCATTTATAGTGCATGGATAATGGGTATGTAGGATGACATCCATCACAATGGTGTAAATGGGAATACATTTGGCATGTGACACAAGACTCCACAAAATCTGCTACATCCTTATACATGCCTTTCCACCAATATCTTTATTTCAATTTGGAAAAAGTAGCCCATACACCTAGGTGTCCAGCAATAGGATTTCATGAATCTCTTGATAATTTTGAACTAAGTAGGCTTATCACATACTACTTGCAATGGAGTCCCATACCTTCTTTTAGGATGTTTCCATAGGTAGCCAGCCCTCAAGAAGTATCCATATGCTTTCTTTCTGATTCTTTTGGATTTTTCTTCAATCCAATCAGCTTGCTTTTCTAAAGTACTCAGAAAGAGACCTACGAGCAGCCATTCATCCTCGTAAAACTCCTTCGAGAAGATCTCAAGTGAGGATACAATGCATATATCATCACACTTTGCATGAGAAATTATGTAGAATTTTGTGCCCACATCTTCTTCCTCATCGATCATGTCATCCTCATCTTCATACCTTGCCCTTGAAAGCATATCTACCATTGGATTATCTTTTCTTGCAATGTGATTTAATTCTAGGTTCAACGACTTTACATAAGCAATCCACCTAAGCATAGCAATGTCAGGAGTAGAAAAACTTGCAATCATCCCTAGAAGTGGTAAGCATTCACTTTCCAAAACTATGGATGCTCCAATCAGGTACTCTTTGTCACACTTTAATGCTATAACCACTCCTTTTAAGTCCCTTTTTATACCTGTGGATATGATCGTTGGCAAGAGCTTAGAACCTTGGCCCCAAACCTCACCGCATACTTGTGTTTCTCTTCACATCATCTTTTTTTATTGCCCATCTCATCCTCATTGGACTAGTGTCCACTATCACAATCACTGTTCTTCCACACTCATAGTTGACCTTCCTCAAAGTTGGTGAAAACAACAACAATTTCTTCAACTTTCTCATAGCTTTTACATGTACATCATTCCATTGAAACCTTTGGTTTTTCCTTAGCAATTGACAAAGAGGATCTGTGACATGTGCATAATGTTGAGTCCATATGAAATAGAAGACACATGCACCTATAAATCTTCTCACCTTCATGATATTTACGCATAATTCTTTCATCTTCTCTACTGCATCCACTTTAGTTGGACAAGGTCGGAAACCATGAGGACTACAAAGATGTCCCACTATCAATATTTCTTGAACCTCAAACACTGACTTTTGCCTAGATTATGTAAGGTTCACTTCTTCTAGCCTTGTTAAAATTCTTTCACAATCATCGATGTGGTTTGCCACATATTTGTGGCATCCCCTTGAATCTAGAGCCTCATCTTTTTTGGCTATGTCAAATCTTTTGATTGGCACATCATCAACAAATGGCATTGTAATTTGAGGTATGAAGTCACAAAGGACTTTGTTCATACCATTCATCATGTGTGCAACTGAGTTGGTTGCTCCATGCGGTGAGGCGTACATCCTTACAACACCCAAGGGTGTTCTCATGGTATTCAAGTCCCTGCTTTCCATTGCTAGTTGGAACTGATCATACCTTGAGTACAAATCCCCCATAGAATGTATTTCCCTTCTTGCAAATGCCTCTACAAACCCATCTACAATTGGTGCAACATAGAGCTCCATTTTTCTTTGGTACTATGAACCATCTGCTTGAGTAGGGGGCACATGAAGGCTCCAAAGTCCCCATCTTTATCTTTTCATTGAGTAAGTCTATAAGCTTTGGCAAGAGTGCTTTTGGCATTGGAATTGGTTGTATATTCCAAAGCACACGAGGTACAATGAATATTATCATTAGTTTGACTATAGAAGGATCCACACACCCTATATCATGCGGATCAAATCCAAAAAAGAATCCATGTTTAGAGTGTGTCTGCCCAAAGCATTTTCTTTCAACCTCTATCAATTGCTTCCAACTTTTAACATCTTCAATGACTCTTGTGTAAACTTGTGTCAAATTCTTTTTGGATCTCAGAGACTAGGTTGCAAAGCAGCCTCATCCATCTTTTCCTTGTAGTTTGTATGCAAAGGAAATGCCACTGATTTCACATTCTTTGCTACAGTCTTGTACTTTGTCTCCACTCGCACTTCTAGATCTTTTTGCACATTGAAGCACTCCTCATCTTTGAAAGATTCAATTATTCTATACATGTCCATAGAATCTACCTTCACCAGGTCATTTCCATGTCAAAAACTAGAACCTGCTATAGCGTTGAGATTACCCATAGTGTCTATAAAGAAACCTCTTCAAAAACACCTGAAATGTACTCATCCTTATCTAGTAGAACATGGGTTTTTTATTTTCTTTGTACACTATTTACATATTGTTTTTTGTCTTTTCTTTAAATCTCAAAGAATTGTAAAAGACACAGATTCATCCTTTGCTTCATCTCCATTTGGATCAAGTGAGAACTTTTTTCTTCTTGTACCACTACAATCTCGCTTTAAAATGGTACATGCCTAGAACCCCTCATATCCCTTTGATCACGAACTCCTTGCTTGGTTTTGGTAGAGAATGGTCCCTTAAGATGTCATGATTTCTCTCATGGTCAATGCAAACTATCAAGAATTGAACAGCTCATTTTCCATCTTTGCTTTTGACCCTAGCATAGGCAGATCCATCATTCAGTACTTTATTCTCCATTCTCACTGCCGTGATGTATGGTTGTCCAAGGATTAGTTCATAGCTTGTCATCTCTTGAACAAAATAATCTGATCATCTTTCACATCCCCTATGGTTACATGAAAATTTGGACAAGCACCATAAACATCCCGAGATGAGTTGCTTGTAGCCGTAATCATCCACGCATGGTCAAAATCACATATCCATTTTCCCTTCATATAGAGACTCTTGGACATGAGGTTAATCTTCAAACCATGGTCTATCAAGGCCATGTAATGCTCCTCAAGATCTCCCCCCTTAACCAAGGTTTTTGTTGTAGCCTTTGCCCAATAGTTTCTAGAAGAGTGGCTTCCTCTTCATCTTAATCTTAAAATTTACCATGCCTATTTCTATCGCCCAAAGACTGGTAACAACTTACAACATTCTTATCTTCATCCCTTTGTTGTACTTGTATCACATGTGTCTTTGAAGCACTCTCTTTAGACTTTGATTGGACAGACTCCGTTAAATCTTGTAACTTTCTTCTTATGATTTCAATGCTTTCCTTGTGAAACTCTCTCTTTGCAATGCCAAGGACTTATCCCAATGTAAACTCCATCTTGCTATTTATGATCCTTTCCTCTAAAACTATCTTTAAATCTATGGTAGCTTCAATATCTGATTGTAGCTTGTATGATGGATTTTTTCCTTTGCTCTTTTCTTTAACTTGTTTTTTGTTTGGTGCAACATCTCGCATGGGTACATCTTGTGATTGAGGTTCCCTTGCCATGGTCTCTTGAGAGGGACCCGAATCCTTTATTCCTCCACCTGTGGTAGCCCTCTTTGAGGGACCTTCATCCCCATTTTGTCTTCTGCATTTTTCTTTAGCAAGTTCCTTGTTGGCTTGATACTTTGCAATATAGGCATGCACTGACAAGGCATCTAAAGGTTCATTCCACCTAGTCTCAACACGAATACAATCTCCAGCTTCATGCAAGTTTTCTTTAGTTAAATTTACCCTTTTTAGCTAACCCCATCGCAGGTGGCCATACATTTTCACCATCCTCATTCACATCTTTAGTAAATTTTGATCCTTTGAGTATGACTTGACCAGCCTTCAAGCCAAATTTTGTTGCTTTAACCATTGAGATAGCATGAATGGTTGCCATGTCCTCAACTAGCTTGTTCATCCCTCCTTTGCCAATGTTGGTTGCCAAGGGATTTCCTGTTTCTAGATGTATCTTTCCCTCTTTGAAGAAGACAAGATCTTCACCCAAGGCAGCTTTAAAGATTTCACAATGCCTTCTTGGATGGTCTGGGCTATCACACCATATGAACTTATTTAAAAACCCCTCTCTATTTTGAGGTCTTTGACTTGACGATTGTCTAGATATTTTCCCCTTTTCTTCAAGCCTTGCTAGCTTTAATTTCAGCTCATGTATGCCCGTCACAAGTTTTGCAAGAATAGATCCATCATCCTTAGAAGCTACGATAGGAGGTTTTGGCTCCTTTTCAAAAATAGCAGGAATTGGAGTATCGTTGTTCACCACCATCTTGTCTCTTCTGCGCTTCCTTTTTGCCAATAGGGAGACTGGATCTTGTACATCATTCTACCTTGTCTTCAAACGTTGCTCTGTATCTTTGTCTTCCAGGAGAAACTCTAACTGTTCTTTGATTTATTTTTCTGCTGCTTGTAGGAAGAGTTCTACCTTCTCCCTATCCACCAAGGAAGCCTGTTCAGTTTGTGATACTTGAGCATAACGTCACTCAAACTCTCTGAGAAACTCTAAGAAAAAATCCCTTTGTGATAGCTAGGAAGGTGCAAAACCTCTTCCTTTGAGAGTTTGTGATAAGAGTCACAAAAACTTTAAGAAAAAGAGTGTATGGAAAATCACCAACTCTCTCTCTAAAGATGACTGAAAATCTAAGAGCCTTCATGACAAGACAATCACAAAACCTCTCCCCTATTGTGCTTGGGATTTTCTTGTTTTTGTAGGCAAGTTTGTGATGAAAAGGTTCACCAATTCACATTCAATTTCACTTAAAAAGAGCAATGAAGAACTCTAAAATTTCAGCCATGAAACCTCAATTCTCATACAAGTACAAATGCCTGTCAAAACCCAAACCTCTTTCATGGTATCATGTAGCCTCGCCCCCAATTACATAGTCGTACAACATCAAACAATTGAAAGGAATACACGATCTTCTACTTTCACGGCGACAACATTCTAATTTTATAGAGATTTAAGAGCTTCTAAATTGAATCCCACACACCATTTTGATAAGGGGAAACCCTAATTCATTCCCTCACAAGCTCACATACAAGATTGCGAAGAGGCGGGACTGCAGCACACATAGATTGGACAACCATAGAAGCTATTGCATGGTAGTGAAAAATTGCAGGTTTTTCCACTAAAAAGAATTCTTGTCTCTCTTACTCACTGATGCATCAATGTTTAGGACATTTTTTCCACATTTGACCAAAACTAGGCCATTTTCAACTCATTGTTTACCCTTTAAAGGCCATTTTTGATGCAAGAAATCACTCGCATAAGCATAAAAATCATAGATATCTCTTGGCTTAGAGGGATCAATTTGTGTTTGTATGGGGAATTGGATGGATGGTGCATATATATATATTCCTAGAATGCACTCAAAGCAAAGCTAAATGATCAGTTGGCCAGGCGGACTGAATCAATCTCACTCACCCCTCCCCAATCTTGAAATAGTTTATTAGGCACCTCACCCCACGTACATAGATTTATTCACAAGAATTGACCGCAACCCTTTGTCTAGTCATACTCATCGTTTAGATTCTTGCCATGCATCTTATGCATCAGATTTCTGTGCTTTGGCTATCTCCAGTTTATGTGATTTTGAGGAACCTTTGTCTTTTGATAAAGCACAAAATTCAAAAAATTGGATGGCTGCCATGCAATCAAAATATGATGCACTTATAGAAAATGCCCCATGGACTTTTTGATAGCATCAATCTTTATAGGCGATATGAGTGTGCCACCATGAAACACTTGGAATATGTACATCACAAAACCAAATTAGGAATCTTATCAAGTGGGAAAACATGCAAAGGCGCCACATCCAGGGCTAGTAATCCTCGAATAGGTATGTACATGATGATAGAAACTGTACTAGCCGCTTCATCATATATAACAATATGTACATGATTGGTTTTATTTCCATGCATCAAAAGGTGTCAAGCGTGAGGTGAATGTTTTATTTTGCACTATGTATGTGCCACGGCACGACATCGTTAAAATACTTTGGAAGATTTACCCTTTTGGATGTGGTGATTGTCAGTGTTGAAATACCCTTGATTTTTTTGGTTCAAGGGAGAGGAAGGGACCACACACTCATAGTAGCTTCCTCAAAATGTGAAGGCTTGTTGTGGGCATAGGTGAAGTAGGCGGAAAAGGTGGGGGCGTAGGCGTAGAGAACTCTGATGCTACTTGAAAGCTTACTGAAGTAACAATGCACGTGTGGATGTCGAGGAAGAAAATGATGGCTCCTCCTTTACTTTGGGTTGCATTCATTTCAAAGGTGTGGTTGTTGGAAATAGTGCGAGCATGATACAGCCTATGCCTTGCTTTTATGCCTGCAAGGATGATGAGAAATGTACACAGTTTTAGTAGGGAAAGAGGGTCTTACCACCTCTTTAACAGTGAAGATAGAGAACCCTAGCAAGAGTGTCTTGATGCTTTGCGTCAAGCTTTCTTCAAGCTCCTCCTCTTCAGTGGTCCAGATGGAGAATTCAAGAAGCCACTCATCCATGAGAAGAGATAAACATGTGTCTTGTAAACTAAAGATTTCAAGAGTCCTCCTCAATGGGGGCACCAAATGACAGGCGGTTTTGCAAGATAGACTTGGTGGCCTCAACATCAAGGCTAATGCATGATGGCCTCATCAGGAAAGGCAAACAATAGGGGGCACTGCCTAACTTGGGATGTGACTAGGATGCAAAGACAAAACTATAAAGCACACCACACACCATGTCACACAAGTATATAGTTTACAAGTTGTGGTGTGAAGTGGTAGAGGAACAAGTGGAGATAGATAGTGAGTGCAGATGCGTGGATTAGTGTTCACACAAGAGGTGACAAACCCTCACATCTCTACATGCAAAGCACAAGAGATGAAGGTAAGGAAGGTGGTGAGATGTATAGAACTTGCAATTTTTGGCGAGGGAGAGAGAGAGAGGAGTGAGTGTGGTTGTGAGTGTTGAGAGGAGGAGGTTAGAAGAGTTCAAGGTTGTACTGTGTTGCAAACTGGGCTCCATTGTCTGGGTGATATCTTGGCACTCCAATATCCATAAAATATATAAAAACCATAGGCAAAAACTTCAACTCACGAGCTATATTTTCATGTTTTGAATTTTTTTTCAAATTCCAAGTGGAACATGCCGCCAAAAATTCCACAAAAATGGGTACCTCTGCTACCATAAACGTCCTTGGTGGCCCTATCTTGGTTGAATCTTCCTCTACGCATCCCAAAAAGTCGTCATCCTTGTGTGAAAGCACCACCAAAGGCCTTGAATTTCCTCATGAAAATACAAATGAGGTTCCCTTTATTGATATTTAAAGACCTATCCCATAATGCAACTAGTCAATAACTATTACAAAAATATTAGGAAGGTGGAGTAATAATATCTACATTGTGGAATAAAATATAGTAAAAATCATTAAAAATTATGAGGAGATGGAAATGGGTAGATAAATTAGTAGTGGTCATCAAATTTTATTTATTTATTCATGAATGTAACAGCTATAAAGTGGAAATAGCTTAGTTGAAGATAATAATAAACATGAAGAAACTAGGTGAGGTTCTCTCGTAAGGGAGAGACATGGGAAAAAAAAGAATGAAAAGCGGACCTCAACAAAATTGTTTAAGCTGGAGAGGTTTCTAGCTTGCTTACACTCGCTTTGTACATATGTTAGGTGTTTTTGTGGTGTACAGAGAGTTCGCTTTGGACATGTGTTTTTTTTTTAGTGCAATAAGCCCATGTGTGGTTGAACATAAATGTTCAACGAGGGGGTGGGCAATGTTGTTGCAACCAAAGTTGTTCTATGCTGGGAAGTGTTCGCCAAGTAAGGGTTGCAGGCATGTGCATTGTAGAAGGCTAGGGTAGATATCAAGGTCCTGGACAGCCAAAGGGAAGTGGAAATGTATGCCCAAGGCAGTTTTTTTTGGCTAAAATAGCTCCAAGTTGGCTCAATTGGGATAGCAAATGAAGGTGTCCAAAATGCCAAGTTAGTGCTCTAGAATGTATTGTTTGATGTACTCTAGAAGCCGGTCCAGAAGGCTCGTCAAACACAGCCCCGGTGCTCAAGATATTGCAGTTCAACAATAGAATGCGTAGCAGATCCCCAACGGGCAGGGCAGCTGGGGACAGGTGGCCCAAGCTAATGTTAGTGGATGCATGTGCAGAGTTCAAATTATGAAGCATGCCTCTTTTCTTAGATTGAAGGTCGGAGCTCTGGTTTGCAAGTTATGGTCAGTTGAACTTTTTTCGGAGGCCACGTCTAAGTCCACTTGCCCACATTGAAGAATGCACCATATGGCATCTTTTTGGCCTTGACAAGGTTCTTGGAGATAGTGTGCATCATGTGAAGGTAGCACAAATTGATGGCACGTCAATCGGACGCTTGGTGAGCAAGGTACAACGGGATGAAGTTGGGAGCATTTGGTAGTGGAGAGTTTGCACATAATTTTCTTTGTTTTTTATGGCCGCAGATAGAAATCTCAGAGAAGTCAGAAAGCGATGAGATTTTCATGGCCCGTGCTTGACATGGTGTAGATTCAATACAGCTTTTCGGCTTGACCATGAGGCATGGAAGCAGAGAGAGGGAGCAATGGTGGTGTGCTGCCAAAGTAGGGGATGAGAGACTTGTTGAAATTTTTTTTGAAGGCTTGGGAACCCATGAGGGTGCAGTGGAACAAGGGGCCGACATGTGGCATGGGTTAATCCCGCATGCGCAGGGCCGCATAAATTGCACACACTATATGGGCTGGGCCATGTGGCCCTCTTGAATCACAAGATGGGAGTGTGGGGAGCTTAGTCTCCCATGATCTTTGGCGTGAGAGCTTGGCGGCGCTTCGAGCGCTATGCGCGAGCGGCGGGGGCAGAGCCCGCCGGCGTGTTTTGGCCAGGAGGTGAGACATAGGCAGTGGCATGCCCACGCATGGAGAGGGTGATGCTGGCGGCAGCTGGTGTACTTAAGTAATGATGTAGCAGACACCCGTATCCACACCTCAAGGGGCCCCCATTTTAAAGAAATGAGTCACCCCCCCCCCCCCCCCCCCCGCCCCCCAATAACAACATCTCTAATGCCAGAGGGTAGGGGAGGTTTCATGTGATCAAGGAAGAGAGAGGAGAGTTGGGGTAAAGCAGCTAGAAGCCAGTTGAAGGGTAGGTCATGGGGGTGTCCAGCGGGGCAGTAGAGTGAGCCAGAGAGAGAGAGAGAGAGAGAGAGAGAGAGAGAGAGAGAGAGAGCAGCCATGTGGACCAAGTGCAAGGGGCACACTTCAAGGCAAGGCAAGTAAAGGCCGACCAAGAAAAACCAAATGTAAAGGGGGATTCCCATGGAGGGCAGTTTCAAAGCCAGCCGAACAAGGGCAAAGGCAAGGCCGGGACCAAAGTAAAAGAGGAGAGAGAAATAGAGAGAAAGAAGGTTGAAGGGAGTCGGTGCCAAAGAGGCAGTGCAAAGCTAAGCTCCCAAAGGGGTAAAAAAGGAAGAAAAAAGAAAAAAATAAAGATGTCTAGGGGCAATAGCGACATTGCTAATGCCCCCCCAAGTGAAAGAGAGAGAAATCAAGCAAATGAAGCAAGGCGACTACCCCTTCCAAAAGATGCTAAAATTGAGATGCCAGATGTTCAAATGTGAGAGCAGTTTCCAAAGTTGAACACCCCCCCAACTATAAAGGTCATATTTTAATCAAATTAAGGGCTTTTTTTCGGGGTTTTTTGTGTCGTTTGAAGCCTGCAAAGGGGAGCTCTCTGACAGAGGAGTGTGCGTGTCAAATCCCTTTGTATTTTCTCGTTAAAATGGCCATGGTGATGGCATTGCTAGCCTGTGTACATGTTTTGTGAAGTGCAATCGAGCCACGGTTTCCCGTCTTGTTGTTGTTTCCCCTTCCCCCCTTCTCTTTCTCCTGCTCTAGTGTTTTCCCTCGGTGTCGACAGTGTGGAAGTGTGTGCCCCCCCGGACCGACGGTGTCTTGTGTGAGAGAGTGAGACTCAGCGACTGTGTGCGTGTGAAGGGTGGAGACAGACCGTGGCAGCAAGTGTGCATTGTGTGGTGAATTTGTGGAATGTGTGAGGAGTGGAAATTGAGCAGGCGGTGGTCTGTTAGTGTAAAGTGTGTTTATGAAGGTGTTTTCCGAGAGGATAGGGGTGTTGTGGATACCCTGAGCTATAGAGAGTCTAGACGGCTGGATAGTCACTATGTGGGGATGTCTTCTTAGAAGATGGGCAGCGAATTACTTAGTAATTACTACAGTAAACCCGAAGTGTATAAATAGGGCCCATTACATTGTTATCGGGTGGGCAATTGTTATCACTTGGGTTAGCGCTTTGGCTATAATTGTACTTGAGCATCATTGGCAGTACTTTCTCTCTGTAATCATATTCGCTGTAATCTTGATCTATAATCCCAATCATGGCATATATTTCAGTTATATTTACTTCTCGTCCAGTCTTCTGAATCTGGATCTGAATCTGGATCTGAATCTAAACCTTATTTCCAGTACATAAGTCTGATTCTTATTTCAGTATCCACATTTCAGTCTAGTCTCTAATTCCTGTCCAGTCTGCTATCTGAAATCTTCCCACACTAGTAGTAGCTCAAATCTTTCAACAATGGAATTAGCTGTCTCAAGAGATCAGCTCCAATTCCATTTTGGTGATCTCGGTGGCTTGAGCTGAAGCTTGTTAACTGAAAGACTCTTCTCCCAGTTGAAGTTTTCAGCAATGGCACCAAAATCCAATCGTGGCCGGAAATCTACCATTCGTGTGGACCCCATTACTGAGGAGTCAGGGAGAGAGTCTGACCCCAAGCAAGAGAAAATGACTGATACTGAGGCTCAGGAGGAGCATAGTCAGGCTGATGAGGCGCATGACTCACAACACTCCAGTCATTCTCGTCGCCGACGGGCATAACGGGAAGCACGAAAGGCAAAGAGTTCTAAGAGTTCTCAGTCTTGCCAGAGAGATGAGCATAGTCAGGCTGATGAGGCGCATGACTCACAACACTCCAGTCATTCTCGTCGCCGACGGGCATAACGGGAAGCCCGAAAGGCAAAGAGTTCTAAGAGGTCTCAGTCTTGCCAGAGAGATGAGCATACCAAGGGCAGTAAGGGAAGTCACCGTACTTCTAGCAAACAAAACAGGGAAGACACTGATACTGAGAGAAAGACAGAGATTAATTGGGATGCTGACACTGACAATTGCAAGAAGGCTCCCAAGCGTCATTCTAAAGCCAAGAAGAGAAGTGGCGGGATCAAAAGTAATCGAAATGATTACACAGTTTCCCTGAAGATTTCCTTTCCAATATTCAAAGGAGGGAAAAAGGATGATCCAAATGTTCACATACAAGCTTTCGAGAAGTATGTTGAACTAAAAAACATTGATGAAGATGATTGGGGGGAATATTTTCCACAAAACTTGAAGGAGGCAGCGAGGAAATGGTATTACCATTACCCTGCATGCCAGTTGAGATCATATAACAAATTGCTTAAGGCCTTCAGGTTGGAATATTCCGACAATCGAGGGGACGAGTATATTCTCTGTTAATTAGATAAGATCAAATAGAGAAATTTGTCAGTCCGCAGCTATGTAGAAAAGATAAAAGAGCTAACCAGGCAGTTGCAAGAACCGCCGTCTGAGAAGAGATTGAGGGCATGGTTTCTGAATGGGTTCAGAAGCAAGAAGCTTAGGGAACAATAAGTACCAACCCATACAAAAAAATTAAATGATCTGGTCCAAAGGGCATTAAAGCTGGAACAGCAGGCTAAGAAGGAGAAGAGCCACAAGAAGCGAAGGACCAGTAGCAGTAGCTCTTCTACTACTGAAACTTCTGATTCTAGTGAAATATCCAGTAGCTCCGAGAGCAGCTCCAATGAACGAACAAAAGAGAAATCAAAGAAGGGATCATGGACCAAGAAAATTGAAGAGATGGCTAGGAAGATTGTAGAAATTAGCCACACAAGACATCCAGTCCGAAAGATGGAGACTTGGTGTTCAAGATGCAAATCAAAGGACCACATCTCCACTAAATGTCCACAATGTACCTACTACAAAGCCTTTGGTCACCTACGAAATAATTGTGGCATCAGAATTCACCATTTTAAGAAAGGAAAGGATTTGTCAGTGGTTGCCTACACTGAACCAGTGAAGGTAGAACAAGTTAAAGTAGCTCAAGAGGAGAGACCAAGTACTAGTGGTACTGGTCAAGGACGTGGCAGATACCAACCAGGAATGGGCAGAGGAAGAGGAAGAGGAAACTTCCACAACAGGAGTATGAATTGCTATACTTGTGGGAAGTATGGTCATTTTGCATCCCAATGTCCAGATGCACCGGTAATGACTGCTACTGAGGCTAAGGCACCAGAGCCAGTCCCAGTCAGGGTGGTTACCAGGAGCAAGGGAGTAGTCATTGAAGAAATTCCAGACATTTCAAAAGTACTAGTAAATCCTTACAGCAGCAAGTGGGCTCAACAAAGGGAAGTTTGGAAGGCCAAAGGTAAAGAAAAGGTGGTGGATGAGTGGCAAGAGCAACAGGAACTAGCGGCTAAAATCATGGAGGATTTAGCTAAGAAGCTGCCAGAGCTGCCAGAAAGTTTTGAAGCTAGAGTCATTCAGAGGATACTAGCCCAATCGACTGATAAAGATCAGTCAGTACCGGCTATGACAGAGACAATGTTGGGTGTGGTACATGGACTAGCTGATGAAATGGGAGTGGATGGAAAGAGTAGAAGCACTACAAAAGAAGAGTGGCAGTGTGAAGATACCAGTTCTTCAAGCTCTGACAATCAGTCTGACCAAGAGCGAGAAGAAATTCATGTGAAAATTTGTGATAGAATACAGAAGCTGATTGTAGAGCTAGAGGATATAAGAAAGACCTTGCCTGAGGTGGCCAACTTTATCAGACTACGCAAGAAGACTGAAGCAGAGGCTAGAGCAGTGGACCTGACAGCTGTCCGGGATGATGAAGTTCCACTTATTCAGGTAGACTACAAGGTCAGGAAGCAGTGGGAACCTCTCTCAAGCGTCATACTGGATGGAGGGGCAGGAGTCAACATAATGGGAGCCCATCTTCAGCAAAGAATGGGTATCACTAATATGAAAACAACACCATTCAAAGTAAGAATGGCAGATCATCGAGTCGTACAAGCGACGGGTATGATTGAAAACATGCAGATAAGAGTTGGGAGGGAGAAATTCAAAACCGGTTTCCTAGTCCTAGAGTGCAGGGAGCATATGGAGGGCGCCCATGGTTAAGAAAAACACATGCTGTTCATGACTATGCAAACCAAACTTTGACCATAGAAGGGGCCAATGGTAGAATCCAAATCCAGACCAACAACACCAGGAGCTGGAAAAAGGAGCTGAGGCTGAAGGAGTTGTGCCAGAAGTATAGAGCCAAGAAAATGGAGCGAATGCTAGCGGCGGCTATGAACATATTCCCTTTGGCAGAAATCGATTTGAATGCAGTCTTGCTGAACAAAGAGCAGGCTGACAAGCAGAAGAGACAATTTCCTAATCAGTTTACCGAAGTCAATGTAGGGGAAAGAACAGTTCAGCTAATTGGAAGGATGGAGGAACCAGCTGATACTAGTATAGTAGAGGAACCAGTATGTTTTGAAGAGTATCCATTGGATCAGAATAATGATTCAGAAATGAATGGACCATCCTGGGACTACGCTGAAGAATCAACCAAAGGAAAAGGAGGCGGACCAAACTGGTTGCTTCCAAAGGATCAAGAAGTAGAAGAGTGGAACCTGGGATTAGAGGAAAATACCAGAATGATCAAGATCAACAAGCACCTCAATCCGGCAATGAAGGAAAAGGCACGGAAAATGTTCCAGAACTATAAAGATGTGTTTGCCAGGGAACATACAGATTTGAAGGGAGTAGATCCTGAAGTCTGTCAGCACTGAATACCACCGAAACCGGATGCTAGGCTAGTAAGATTGCAAAGATACCGGATGAACCCCAATTATGCAAAGAAGTTCAAGGAGGAGATTGATAATCTTCTCAAGGCTGGGTTCATTACGGAAGTAGCAAGCAGTGATTGGCTATTTCCCATAGTCGTCGTTCCTAAAAAGAATGGGAAATTAAGAGTTTGTGTTGACTACAGAAAACTAAATGCCCAGACTATTAAGGATCCATTTCCCTTACCTTTTGCTGAAATGTTGCTTGATGAGATTGCAGGGTATGAGATGTATAGCTTCATGGATGGTTATAGCGGTGACGGGAGCAAAGCGAACCTCGAACCCCGACGGCCTCTAAAACACCGGGGACCGAATGGCGCGCCTCGAGCCTGTCATGGTAAATCAAACAGGGGGCACCACCTAGCTTCAGCGGCTAGGACGCAAACAACACACCACCATAGCAAAGTTTTCATCCAAGAGAGATGGATGCTTGGGAGTAATGATGAAGAGGAAAGGGAATGAGATCAAGTGAGAGAGAGAGAGAGAGAGAGAGAGAGGGAGGGGGTATAGCGGCTTAGTACTTAAGCACCACAAAAGGATGGCAAATCCCCACACCCTTCACACATACACAAGCTCACTCCAAAACACAAGACTAGGTGGCGATTCCGCACACCTCACATGGGCAAAACATTGCAAGAAAACATACTCACAAAACCTCAAGCTTTATTTAGAGAATTAGGCGATGAAATGGGGAGCATAGGGTAGGGGAATGAGAAGGGAGAGAGTGGTAGATCACATGGCGGATAGGTGGGAGTTGATGGCGAAGACTCGCACGAGGATTATGGCCATCATCCTTCATTTAGTTGCCCTTCATCTTCCATAGCCAAGGGTGTAGAGGTCATGCTCAAGACAAGCATGGTGATTGCGGTGATGGTGATGGTGATGGTGTGGGTGTGTGTGTGTGTGCACTAGGCACACACAGTGCATAGTGTGTTATTTGGTGATGTTGTGTGTTTTTGTGTGATGGTGACCCCTCTTTATATAGGGGAGGAGGGGGGGGAGAAATTCTAGAATTTAGAAATGAAGAAATCATTATCTACATAGGCCATGTGACTGTGGGCCCCACTTGTCTGGCTGTGTGTATATGTGCCAGAACAGCAGTCTCATGAGAGAGAGACTAAGAGAGAGAGATGGGTTGATGAAAAAAAGTGAGAGGTGACATGGAGAATAAAGTAATTACAAGAGGGGAGAGAGAGGAGTGTGTCCAGAGGTGAATCTGTGTGCAGATGTGTGTGAACACAAGAAAAATCAGGTAACCCCGGGTGGGGATGGGTCTGTGGGCACCTTTTTTAGTGAAACTGAGTGTATGTGAGTGTGGGGGAGGTTATTTAGCTACAAGACAAGAGACATGGAGCCCTTTAGAGAGAGAGAGGGGGGGGTATTTGGGTCATGGGATATGATAGGAGAGAGAAAGAGGGGGTGGGGTATACTATTTTGGAAGATAGGGTAAGTTGCATGTGAGTTAGGGTGCATTATTGGTGAGTTATAATGCATTATTGGTGAGAGGTGGGGTAGCTTGAGGGGAGAGAGAAAGGAGAAAGGACAAGGGGAAGAGAGAGGGGATTGACCTTTTGAGTGGAGGAGAGGAAAAGGGACACCCGGCGGGGCAATAGTGAAGAAAAAGGAGGCAAGGTGGGGATGGGCTACCCCGCAGGCATGAGGTGGCCTATTTTACCTTTCTTATATATTTACATAATCATACTTTATTTTTTCCTTACTTTTTCCAATGCTTTTTTATCACTCCCTCCCTAAGAGGGGGTTTTCATGGGTGTTGAGATGTCAAGCTCTACACCTTGAGCTAGCATCCACTACGGGTCTTGGCCGCTTACGGCATTTACTCACTGGCGCGTTAGGTGACCGACACGGAGGATCTCTGCAAGTGATTCTACAGTTGGACTACACTTATAGTGCCAGCCTAGTATGCTTCTAGCGAGTTCACACTTAGTGACCGCATGTACATATGTGCTACTTTTCAGCTTTAGCACTTAGTCATTTTGTACTCTCTTTTTTGTGAAGAAGAAGAAGAAGCTTTCCATCTCTGTGTGCTTTGTGCTTGTCTTGTGTAGCTCTCTTGCATCCTCATTCTTTACATGGTATCAGAGCCTGGTGCAGGCAAGAGAGGCTAAGAGAGCAAGAGCATCACAATCCCTTCGTTCGCAATCCACGACCAGATGCAGTATAGGGGGTTTTTCGCACAAGTTTCTGAACAGGTCTCCAAAGTGCAGTATACAGAGATTTACTGTACAAGTACAGTGGTTGTATATACGCTTGATTGTGGACACTCGTTGAGTGTAGAAAGCGTTACAAGAACCACGATAGCAGGTTCAGCAGATTTGCAGGTTTTTGCAGATTGCAGCTATTTTGTCTTAGTGCTTCAAGATGTCTGACGGTTTCAGTCATATTTTTACTAAGAAGCTTGAGAAAAATAACTACCCTGCATGGAAGTTCAGAATAACAAATTTCCTAAAAGGAAAAGGTTATTGGGACTATGTAGAAGGAGACAATGAAAAGGAACCAGAGATTCCCGAGGCAAATGCTACAGCAGAACAAAGGAAAGCTTTGAGGGACTGGCAACAAGGCCAGAGCAAAGTGATGTATTGGCTTTCTATGAGCATCACAGATGGCATGATGGGCTATCTACGGGATGCTGAAACCCCCGCCATTGCATGGAAAAACTTAGGCAGAGTGTTCGAGGTGAACACCAAGGCCAGGAAGCTTCAACTAAAGTCGGAGCTAAATCAGGTTAAGAGGAACAACCTCTCAATCAATGATTATGCCTTGAAGATCAAGAGTATCATTGAGGCTCTTGGATCTATTAAAGTCTCAGTGGAAGACGATGACATTGTCCGTGCATGCTTGGATGGTCTAGGAGATGAGTATGTACATTTTAGGTCTTCCATGAATACAAGAGACGACATCCCCGTGTTCCAAGATTTGATTTCTATGCTTATTCTTGAGGAGAAGAACCTTGACACATCTTCTTCTCATGGCAGAAATAATTCTGAACAGGCCTTCTATTCTAACTCCAACAGAGGTAGAGGTAGAGGTCGTGGTCGAGGCCCAAGGGGTTGCAGGGGCCAATTTTTGGAAGGTCAATCAAATCAAAACAATACAGGTGGCAGGGGAAACCAGTCTCAAGGCAGGGGGAGTCAAAGAGTTCGTGGTGCAGGATCAAGCAGGCAGCAACATACTCCAGATAGTAGAGAATGTTGGACTTGTGGTGAAAGAGGTCACATGTCACGTGACTGTCCAAAGGGAAAAGCAAGTAGAAAGAGAGAACAGGGCAACTATGCATCTACTAGCAGAGATGCAGATGACAGCAAAAACGAGCGCATGTTTGTTATGCAACATGTAATGAATACAATGACTGCAGAGAATTCCACCCAAGATGATGTTTGGTATGTGGATTCAGGTGCCTCTAATCACATGACGTCTCGTGGAGAGTGGTTTAGAGATATGCACAAACCAGATGTGTCAGGCTATGTGCAGACAGGAGATGACACAGCTCACCCCATTGCTCATGTAGGGGACATACCTCTAAATACGAAGAGTGGGAAATCAAAGTACTTAGCAGATGTACTTCATGTCCCAAACATTACAAAGAATCATGTTTCTGTTGGACAAATGGTTGAGCAGGGTTTGCAGGTTCGCTTCAATCCAAATGACTGTTATGTAGAAGATTTCCAGAATGGCTGTAAGCTGATCACAGAGGGCAAATGTGTGGGCAGAATGTTTACGCTGAATGTAGACATGCCTGAGGTAAAAGCTGCATTATTTGCACAGGGCACAGGTGTTGTGGCCGATGTTGACATTTGGCACAAACGCATTGGCCATGTCAATGAGCAGAGATTGCGCAGCATGCAATCAAAACAGATTGTAAAAGGTTTGCCCAAATTCAAGGTGGATGGTATGCATAAAGTGTGTGCAGCATGCCAGTTTGGAAAACAGTCAAAGGGCTCATTTCCACATGAGCGCAATGTATGTAAAAGGCCACTTGAGGTGGTGCACACAGATGTTTGGGGTCCAAACGATACTGCAAGTATACATGGTTGCAGGTATTATGTCTCTTTCATTGATGACCATACAAGGAAAGTATGGGTCTACTTCATGCGTAACAAAAGTGAAGTGTTTGGTCACTTTCAAGACTTCAAAGTCATGATTGAGAAGGAGACAGATATGCAAATCAAGACATTGAGGTCAGATGGAGGGGGAGAGTACTTCTCCAATGATTTTTCAGATTTTCTGCGAATGCATGGTATACACAGGCAGTTTACATGCAGATATACTCCACAGCAGAATGGGGTCGCAGAAAGGAAAAACAGGCACATTGCAGAGGTTGCACGTGCATTGATGAATGAGAAGAACATGCCTCATCATTTCTGGGCTGAAGCTATAAATACAGCTGTGTACATTATGAACAGGACACCTACAGCTGCGGTGCATGATGTAACACCTGAGGAAAAGTTTACAGGTACAAAGCCTGATTTGGCACACTTGAAAGTGTTTGGCTGCATAGCTTACGTGCATGTACCAGATGAGTTGCGTAGGAAATTGGATCCTAAAGCAGAGAAATGTATTCTTGTGGGATATTCCCTTGAACAAAAGGGGTACAGGTGCTACAATCCTACTACACGAGAACTACGAGTGAGCAGAGATGTAGTCTTTGATGAGATGAGCAGCTGGTACAGTAATGCACATGGCACTATTGGGGCTGATGTAAAAGATGATGTGGTTGTACAAAATGTGAGGCCACAGTCACAGGTTTTGAGTGGACCACAAGAGTCCTCTTCTCGTGGCTCTGTTGAGAAACCATGGAATGGTAGACTACGTACGCAGGTTACTCCACCAACAGGTACAGGGAATGTATCACGAAAAGGAAAGGAAAAGGTTGATGAACCTCCCTTTATGGTTGATGCATCATCAGGTTTTTCACATGTAGACATGGATTCAGATGGTTCTGAACAAAGTCTTGATGAGGAATTTGGAATTCCGACTGTCAGGACACCTGGTGTAAGGAAAGTACAAGAAGATGCTAGAGGGCAAAGGAGTGACCCAGGACCACGCAGATCTAATAGAGTCAGAAATCCAGTTCAGAAATTGACTTATGATGGGTATCTAGCGCATCACCAAGCCTACATGGCTAAGGTGATACAGGATGTGGAGCCCACATGTTTTGAGGATGCAGTTGGAAATGTGCATTGGGATGATGCAATGAATGAAGAGATGGCTGCATTGGAAGCAAATGACACATGGGAGTTGGTGCCATTGCCAAGTGGCAAGAAAGCTATTGGCTGTAAATGGGTGTATAAAACCAAGCATAAGGCTGATGGTAACATTGAGCGTCACAAGGCAAGGCTGGTCGCAAAGGGTTATGCACAGACGTATGGCATAGACTATGAGGAGACCTTTGCTCCAGTGGCAAAGATGACGACAGTGAGAGCTGTCATAGTAGTGGCTGCATCTAGAGGATGGATTATGCATCAAATGGATGTAAAGAATGCCTTCTTGAATGGTGAGTTGCAAGAGGAAGTGTATATGGATCAGCCACCTGGTTATATCGATCCAGGTTACCCAGATTATGTATGCAGACTTCTCAAAGCTTTGTATGGTTTGAAGCAGGGCTCTAGAGCATGGTATGACAGGATTGCCAAGTATCTTGTCAGTATTGGTTTTAGGAGAGCTCATGCTGATCATTCACTCTATGTACGTGAGAGTGATGTGGGGATTGTGGTCATTACCATATATGTAGATGACCTTATTATTGTTGGTGACAATGCTATGGAGATTGACCATGTGAAGGGTCTTCTCAAACAGGAGTTTGAAATGAAAGATTTAGGCGAGTTGCGCTACTTTCTTGGCATTGAAGTGATCAGGACTCCAGAGGGTGTATGGCTATCACAGAGACAGTATGCTTTGGACATGTTGTCAAAGTATGGTATGGTTGATTGTAAGCCAATTTCTATTCCCTTGGATGTGAATGCAAAGCTGAGTGCAGAGAAGGGTGATGTTGTTGAGGATGTCAACATGTACAGGAAGATTGTGGGTAGTCTAATCTACTTGACTATCACGAGGCCAGACTTGAGCTACACAGTAGGCTTGGAGAGTCAGTTCATGCAGCTTCCGAGGAAGCCACATTTGGATGGAGTACGACGCACACTTAGGTATGTGCAAGGTACTCTTGACTACGCATTGTTCTATGCAGCAGATGCACCATTAGCATTGTATGGGTATACAGATGCAGATTGGGCAGGTAGCATTGTTGATAGGAGATCTACGAGTGGCTTCATGTTCTCTTTTGGGAGTGCTGCTGTTACTTGGAGCAGCAAAAAGCAGCCTACGGTTTCTTTATCGAGCACAGAGGCCGAGTACAGAGGTGTAGCAGTTGCGGCGTGCGAGGTAGCTTGGCTACGCACATTACTTGAGGACTTGGGAGTGCAGGTGGACCAGCAGATTTTCATCCATTATGACAACCTCAGAAGCATGCAGTTGGCTAGGAACCCAGTGTTCCATGCCAGGACCAAACACATAGAGGTCCATTACCACTACGTTCGAGAGCGAGTGTTGGCGGGCGACATCGACTTGGTCTACGTCAGCACAGAGGAGCAGATAGCGGATATCTTTACCAAGGCCCTCAGAGCTGAGAAGCTTCGACATTTCCGGACTATGCTTGGACTCTGCAACATGCAGAGCTCGAGGGGGAGTGTTGAGATGTCGAGCTCTACACCTTGAGCTGGCATCCACTATGGGTCTTGGCCGCTTACGGCATTTACTCACTGGCGCGTTAGGTGACCGACACGGAGGATCTCTGCCAGTGATTCTACAGTTGGACTACACTTATAGTGCCAGCCTAGTACGCTTCTAGCGAGTTCACACTTAGTGACCGCATGTACATATGTGCTACTTTTCAGCTTTAGCACTTAGTCATTTTGTACTCTCTTTTCTGTGAAGAAGAAGAAGAAGCTTTCCATCTCTGTGTGCTTTGTGCTTGTCTTGTGTAGCTCTCTTGCATCTTCATTCTTTACAATGGGGTGGGGACGAGAGAAGAGGGGTATGGGAGCTTGGCTTGTGAAAAGCCCCCATCATTAGCCCTCCCCTTTTGGCTAGAGGCATTCATGTCTCTAGCTCATCTGTTTGATCATTATCGTCGGAGGTGGCGGCTGATGGTGTGTCCTCATCTGGAATGTCAATAGGTGGAGCCTGGTCAAATCGAAGAAAATAAGGTTTAAGTTGCCAACCATTTACCCTGGTTTTATGAAGTTATCCATCAGCCTCCATAAGCTGGTAGCTTCCATTGGCATACTTTTTCCTGACGATGAAAGGACCTTCCCATCGGAGTAGGAGTTTCTTATTCTTGCGCGTGTTGAAGAGATTGTCGTAGCGGAGCACCAACATTCCTTTCTTCAATTCTTTTTTCCGGAGATGCTCGTAAAGCTAAGCCGTCTATGCTCTGCTTGTGCTGCATAATAATTTATTGCTTCTTCTCTGTCTAGCTGCAGTCTTTCCAAGTTGATGATGTGATCTCTCAAATGCATGTTGGGCTGTTGAAGCTGGCTTGCCATTACTCTGAGACTTTGTAGTTGCACTTCAATGGGCAAGATTGCTTCCTTACCAAATACTAGATGATACGGTGTGAATCCCAAGGATGTACGAAATGAAGTTCTGTAGGCCCATAAAGCTGGTAGTAGATACTTATCCCAGTCTCCAGGATGATTGTTTACCTGCTTGGTAATAATTTTAGAAACCATTCCATTTACCTTTTCAACTAGGCCATTACATTGAGGGTAATATGGGGAAGAGTGCCTCCTTGTAATGCCCAGTTTCTGCATTAATTCTCCTACCAAGTCTGCTCTGAAACCTGGCCCTCTATCAGAGATGATCTCTAAAGGTGTGCCAAACCTACAGCATATGTGCTCGTAGATAAATTTAGCTACCTCTACCGCTGTGATTCTAGTGGTGGCTGTAGCCTCTGCCCATCTAGTCATGTAGTCGACCCCCATGATAATGTAGAATTTTCCTAAGTTGGCCCTAGGTAATGGCCCAATGGCATCGATACCCCATTTTTCAAATGGGCCATATGAGAGAATAGGTGTCTATGGTTCAGGCATAAATGACCTAGTGCCGGCCTTTTGACACAACTTACATGTTTTGCACCAGTGGTGTACATCACGGTTGAGTCTAGGCCATATGAAGCCTGCCTGAAAGATTTTCCTACTTGTTATGTCTAGGGCAAAGTGACCACCACAAACCCCGTCGTGACAGCTAGCAATTAGTCCCGTGATTTCTTGAGAGAGAGGGACCTTCCTGAGTATTTGGTCCTTATCCTTACAGTACAAACCATCATTGATGAGTCGATACCTTGTGGCCTTCCGCGTCAGCCATTGCTTCTGTCCCTTTGTTAAATCTGATGGGCATTCCCCTGTTTCCAAAAAATGCATGATGTCAGGCAAGGCATCACTGCCTTGAAATAGAGGGAGCTTTAGTTTTATTGCTCCAACCACCACTTCCTGTAGTCTTTCACTTGCTAGGGCATCTGCTTCTTGGTTTTGAGCCCTTGGGATATGGTGTACTTGAACTTCTTCAAACTTACCCAACAAGGTTTTTACACCACTTAAGTGAGTCCTTAAACTAGGATTCTTGCATGTCCATGCTCCATTTACTTGCCTTACCAGAAGTAGAGCATCCCCAAATACATTAAGGCGTTGTACACCTTGCGAGACGCACCATTGTAGACCCTTGGTTAGTGCTGCATACTCAGCTTCATTGTTAGAATGTGAATCTAACAATTGGCCCAACGAAAATACCTTTGTCCCTTTGTCATCAAAGACCACTATGCCTGCAGCTGCTTTGTCGGACGCTCGCTTGTAGGCTCCATCAAAGTAGAGAGAGTATGCTCCTTCTACCATCGGTGGTACTGGAGGTAATCGGACTTCTCCTTCCTTAGATTGCTTCTCCTTCCTTTCAAAGACTTGGTAGGTCATGAGTCCCCCCAAACTTGCCCTTGTCGTGCTTTCTACCTGTACCGTGTAGTCAAACTCTTGCAAACGAACTAGCCATTTAGTAATTCTAGCAGACACATCCATGTGTTGTACAACATAGGGAAATATTTCATCCGTGGTTAGAATCACAAATTGCTTAGGCAGAAAATATGACCTAAACTTTGTAGTTGCAAATCTAAGAGCTAGGACTAAGTGTTCCACATGGGTGAAACCTGTCTCTCCTGCTGTCATCATTCGACTAGAGAAGTAGATTGGCCTCATGAAAGATGTCATCGTATCCTTTTGGAGTAGCACAGCCCCCAATGAGTCATCACCAACACTTGAGGTGACATAGAATTTTTCATCCCACTTAGGTGGTGAGATAGTTGGCAGAGTGGCTAAGACCTCCTTTACCTTGTTGTAGTGATGTTCGCTTTCCTCGTCCCAAGTGAAAGTTGATCTTTGAGTGAGTTGTTGCAGTGGTAGAACAAGTTGTGATAGTAGATGTATGAATCTACTTAAGTACCTCACCTTCTGTAGAAAAGAGACCAGTTGACGTGCAATCATTGGTGAAGGTAGGGCTATGAGTGCGGACACCTTACTTGGGTCGGCGTTGATACCTTTTGCTGAAATTTCATGGCCTAGTAGAATGACTTTACTCTCCCCAATGTGGCATTTATCCACATTTAATTGCCCACCTAGGCTCTGCAACCTGGCCAAACCTTCAGTTACCCTTTCTAAATGTAAAATACGGGAGCTATATATACAAAAATCATCAATGAACACTCTTATGGATGTTCCAAAGAACGGTTGAAAAACATATGTGACATATCTTTGGAATGTGGCAGGTGCATTTGTGAGACCAAATGGCATAACCCTGTATGCAAAACAACCCCATGGCGTGATAAAAGTGGTTTTTAGCTGATCTTCCAAGGCTATGCGTATTTGAAAGTATCCAGAATAACCATCACAGACGGTATAGCATTCAAAACCCGCTACTTCATTCAGAATTTCATCCAAGAAGGGAGAGGAAAGTGGTCTCTCTTTGTAGCTGCATTTAGTGGTTTGTAGTCAACACAGACCCTCCACTTACCATTCTTTTTAGGCATCACCACTACGGGTGACACCCATTCTGAGTTTTCTACAGGATAGATGAATCCCGCCTCCAGCAGTTTCCTTACCTCGGCCAAGAGTGCCTTTTCTTGTATGACCCCCAATCGTCGTAGCTTTTGCACAACTGGTTTTACCCCTTCCTTCAGTTTAATATGATGTTCCACCACTGTAATGCCTGTGATTCTTTCATAGTTGTCAATGAACAGGTTAGGAAATCCCATCAACATTTGCAAAAAACTATCTTTCTCCTCAGGTGTTAATTCTGTAGACAACATACCCTTCAACCTAGTTCCTCCTAGGCCAGGTGATTTTCTCCCCTCTTCATTGGGTTTCCCTTTTGGTGATGGATCACCAGTTGTGCTTACCCTTTGTGGATCCTTCATAATGATACCCATCACATCAATGGAATTGTCACTTTCGTCGGTGGGTGTGGTCTCCTCCTCAGAACTGGAAGATTCCCTAGTGGTTTCATCTGCCGATGTTTCCAGATTCATTTTCTTCTGCTTGTCAATCCTCATGTCGTAGTAGATTGTCTCCCCTTTCTTACCGGTCATGCGTAGAAGGCCAGTACCCCAGTCCTGTTTTGCCTTCATGGCCATCAACCATGGCCTTCCCAAAATTAGTGGATAGCCCTCCCCCTTAGTAGGCATTACAAAAACATCTACCTCTACCTCAGTGTTGAAAGCTTTGATTTTCACGGCACTTACCACACCCACACACTTTACTTTTGCGTTGTTTGCCATCTTTGCCTTGCATGGAGAAGGCCTGTCAACCTCGAGCCCTAATCGAAGCATCATAGCTTCGCTCATTACACAGATTTGTGCACCTCCATCAATGTAGGTGTTTCCAACCCTCTTTCCTTTTATTTTTGCATCGACAATTGGAAGGATGTCATCCATGTTGCATCCCGAAATTGCTCCGGCTACCTTTGTTTTGGAGCGTCTTGTACTTACCATTTTAGACCATTGTCGCCTTACTTTTGGTGCAAGATGTAGCAGCTGTGGCCATGTAATCTTCGGTCCTTGCTCTGCCACATCCAATGTTAGATCATAGGGCTTAGAACTTTCCCCTAGCTGGAAGTCAGTGATGCCCAATTTCCGTCGTGGCCTGGATGGCCTCTTGCTAGTTTCTCCTCTCATGCTTCTCTCATCATCTGATTGTGTAGCTTTCTCCCTCCTAGCTCTTTTCACAGTCATGGCTTCAAGTGGTTCTAAAAAGGTTACCTTCTCCTTACCCTTGTCCCTCTCCTTTGCTCTGGGTGGATCCACTACTATGGCTTTTCCTTTCTCTTCTAGCCTTATGATGCTTACAGGGCAATCAGGTGGTGGGGCTGGTGGAAGAGGTGGGATGGATGCTTGTAGTGGTGTCTGGGGTGGACGTAGAATTTGTGTTGGTGGGGGTGGTGCTCTGGGTGGGGGTGTTCTTTCTCTAGGGGGTGACAATTGGTTCCTCCTACCTCCTCTATTATAGTTTTGTCGTGGTTTGGGATAGTAGTACATACCGTGACCGTCTTCTCCGCAGTTGTAGCAATGATACTCCCTGTTTTTTCGTCGTGATCTTCCAGGGTCTTGATCTCTTTCTTGACTCCTCCCTTGTTGTATTAAGTGGACAGACAAATTCTGCAGTTGGTCAATAATATGGGCCAACATATCTTGTTGGTCATCTCTTACCCCAAGAGCCGGTGGTGGTGGTGGAATGGTGGTTGTCGTAGTTGTTGGTTGACGCAATGTTCCTGATTCTGTTGACTCGGTTTCTTTGGCTTTCATTCGCAGCTTCTTGTCTTTAAGGAGAGCAATCTCAACGGCTAACTCGTACGTAGCCGGGAATCTACCTTTCACCTTCTCCTTGAGAAGCGGCCATAAGCCATGCGTGAACCGATCTTTTTTTAGGAAAGCGAGTGCAGCTTCCCCCCTAGCCAGTGACTCAACCCACCGTTTCCACAAATCCACAAATTTGGACTCATAGGTGGCATATTCTAAAAGACCCTCCTGCTTCAAGTCTCTCAACTTGTCCCACAACTTTTCTGAAGTGGTACCTCCCCCAAAGCGCCTCTTAAAAGCAATTTTTAAGGGTTCCCAGCCATCCTTGGTTGCTTGTGGAAGTGCATTGTACCATGATCTAGCTTCTAGCTTCATGAGATGCTTAAAGATTCTAACCCGGGATTCATCCGTATCTTTGTTGCTCACTACACATGCTACTTCAAAGTCATCTAGAAAGTCTGTTACCAAATCCTCCCCCTTCTTTCCTTTAAATGTTGGAAATGCTACACTTGCCATGATTACTGAGAGAGAGCTAGAAAGACACACTGCTTAACTTGCAAAAGTTTTTTTCTTCTTTACAAGGAGGCGTGTATACCCTCTTATACTAGGACATGGATTAAAACTTCAAACGGTACATTGCCTTGTACCAAAGGTAAGACAAATGGTTGATCTGATGCCAGAACCTCCAAAAGCCGCTCCCCACCCAGCATGGTGTCAATGACATGCTGGTAGTGAGCCTTCAAATCCAGTATTACCTTGATTGAGCGTACACGTGTTGGTATGTGTGATCTGTCTTGAGGTAGGTTGTACTGATTCATGTGAAGCTTAGAGGTGCTTAGTAACTGTCCAAGCTTGTGGGAGAGGATGGTGTTCTTTCCTGAAACAAACTCAGTAGATCCCTAGTTTCTCTAGTGAGAGTGTGAGCCAATGCTTCCGTTATCTGTGCTGCAGCATCAGGTGTGACTTGAAAACTGACTGTGATAATTACCTCGGTGACTTGAGTTACCCGATTCTCAAAGTAGAATAGTGTTGATTCTCTATTGTGTAGAGCTCCTTCCATTTTGTTGTTGTGGGTTGGTTGTAGGTTGCGGACATGGTTTCGACCTTCTCCTTCTTCTTCTTGGCACTTGGCCTATGTATATCCACTGGGTTTGGCGTGTTGGTTGACTCTCCCGCTGCAAATCGATTACCGTTACGCCTGGCACTCGAGCTTCGATGGAGATGCGGAGTTCGTCTAGTTGTGCTTGGAGCTCTTCTTCTTTTGTCGTCCAATTAGCAAATCCTGCTAGCCATTCATCCATTCACAATAGTTTAAGGGTTTTAGTCTTGTAAACTGAAGGGTTTCATGAAAAGATCCTCAGTGGGGGCACCAAATGACGGGAGCAAAGCGAACCCCGAACCCCGACGGCCTCTAAAACACCGGGGACCGAATGGCGCGCCTCGAGCCTGTCATGGTAAAGCAAACAAGGGGCACCACCTAGCTTCAGCGGCTAGGACGCAAACAACACACCACCATAGCAAATTTTTCATCCAAGAGAGATGGATGCTTGGGAGTAATGATGAAGAGGAAAGGGAATGAGATCAAGTGAGAGAGAGAGAGAGAGAGGGAGAGAGAGAGAGAGAGAGTGAGGGAGGGGGTATAGCGGCTTAGTACTTAGGCACCACAAAAGGATGGTGAATCCGCACACCCTTCACACATACACAAGCTCACTCCAAAGCACAAGACTAGGTGGCGATTCCGCACACCTCACATGGGAAAAACATTTCAAGAAAACATACTCACAAAACCTCAAGCTTTATTTAGAGAATTAGGCGATGAAATGGGGAGCATAGGGTAGGGGAATGAGAAGGGAGAGAGTGGTAGAGCACATGGCGGATAGGTGGGAGTTGATGGCAAAGACTCGCACGAGGATTATGGCCATCGTCCTTCATTTAGTTTCCCTTCATCTTCCATAGCCAAGGGTGTAGAGGTCATGCTCAAGACAAGCATGGTGATTGCGGTGATGGTGATGGTGTGGGTGTGTGTGTGTGTGCACTAGGCACACACAGTGCATAGTGTGTTCTTTGGTGATGTTGTGTGTTTTTGTGTGATGGTTACCCCTCTTTATATAGGGGAGGAGGGGGGGGAGAAATTCTAGAATTTAGAAATGAAGAAATCATTATCTACATAGGCCATGTGACTGTGGGCCCCACTTGTCTGGCTGTGTGTATATGTGCCAGAACAGCAGTCTCATGAGAGAGAGACTAAGAGAGAGAGATGGGTTGATGAAAAAAAGTGAGAGGTGACATGGAGAATAAAGTAATTACAAGAGGGGAGAGAGAGGAGTGTGTCCAGAGGTGAATCTGTGTGCAGATGTGTGTGAACACAAGAAAAATCAGGTAACCCCGGGTGGGGATGGGTCTGTGGGCACCTTTTTTAGTGAAACTGAGTGTGTGTGAGTGTGGAGGAGGTTATTTAGCTACAAGACAAGAGACATGGCGTCCTTTAGAGAGAGAGAGGGGGGGTATTTGGGTCATGGGATATGATAGGAGAGAGAAAGAGGGGGTGGGGTATACTATTTTGGAAGATAGGGTAAGTTGCATGTGAGTTAGGGTGCATTATTGGTGAGTTATAATGCATTATTGGTGAGAGGTGGGGTAGCTTGAGGGGAGAGAGAAAGGAGAAAGGACAAGGGGAAGAGAGAGGGGGTTGACCTTTTGAGTGGAGGAGAGGAAAAGGGACACCCGGCAGGGCAACAGTGAAGAAAAAGGAGGCAAGGTGGGGATGGGCTACCCCGCAGGCATGAGGTGGCCTATTTTACCTTTCTTATATATTTACATAATCATACTTTTTTTTTTCCTTACTTTTTCCAATGCTTTTTTATCACTCCCTCCCTAAGAGGGGGTTTTCATGGGGTGGGGACGAGAGAAGAGGGGTATGGGAGCTTGGCTTGTGAAAAGCCCCCATCAGCGGCTATAACCATTTACAAATCGCTCCTCAAGATAGAGCTAAGAACACTTTCATCACTGAATGGGGAGCTTTCATGTATCTGGTGATGCCTTTTGGCCTGTGCAATGCACCAGCTACTTTTCAACGGTGTATGATGGAGATGTTTAATGAATTTCTTCATCGGTTCCTCGCCATTTTCATGGATGACTTCACTGTCTATTCAGATGAGGACCAGCACCTTCTATTCTTAGAGATGGTTTTTAAACGCTGTCAAGAGAAGAGGATTTGTTTGAATCCATTCAAATCTGTTTTTCTAGTATGGAAGGGACAGCTACTGGGACATGTGGTTTCCCGCAATGGAATAGAGATGGCCAATGACAAAATACAGTGTGTCCAGCAAGCTAAAGCACCCAGAACTGCTTCAGAGTTGAGTTCTTTCTCGGGTTATGTGAATTTCTATAGAAGATTTGTACACAAGTTTGCTTCTCAAGCAGTACCACTATATGAGCTTACAAAGAAGACCAGTAAGTTCAACTGGATTGTTGAGTGTGAGGAGAGTTTCCAGAATTTGAAAAAATCCATTACCAGTAAACCAGTCCTTAGGCAGCCGAATTGGGATATTATTTTTCACGTGCACGTGGATGCTTCAGGATTGGCAATGGGGGCAATATTAGCTCATCCAGATGGCAGAACAGACTATCCGGTTTATTTTGCTAGTCGCAGATTCAGTCAGGCTGAACAAGGCTATACGACTACTGAGAGAGAAGCTCTCGGAATGGTTTTTAGCACCACGAAGTTCATGCATTACCTATTGGGAAATTTATTCCATTTTTATGTGTACCATCAAGCTCTTCTGTTTCTGATTAACAAAGTCATTATTCAAGGCAGGCTGATAAGATGGATGATGTTCCTTATGGAATTTGAATTCAGAATTTTCCATAAGCCTGGCCGAAACCACTGTGGAGCTGACTTTCTTTCAAGAAGTACGGAAGGATATTCAGAATCACCCTTGAGAGATGAGCCACTGGATGCTGATTTATTTCAGTTAGAGGCAGAAGAATCAGTGGATCCTGAATGGTATGATATTTATCAATTCCTTTCCCAAGGTGCGTTTCCAGAGTATTGGAAGCAGAATCAGAAGAAAGATTTGATCATCAAAAGCCTGAAATTTACTATCATAGGAGGATTACTTTATCGAGATTGGGTGTGGATGGTATACTTCGACGATGTGTCCCTATGGAATGAATAATGCAAGTAATTTCAGAAGCGCATAATGGTGAGTCTGGTGGAAACTTTTCCAACGAAGTAACCTACAAGAAGATTCTACAAGCTAGTCTGTGGTGGCAAACACTGATTTCTGATGTCAGAAGTTTTTGTAAAACTTGTGACATATGCCAAAGAATGGTCCGACCAACAGCTGCTGTAGATATGACTCCCTTTATGCCAATACAACCATTGGGAGTATTCATGAAATGGGGACTGGATTTTATGGGACCTTTTAAGAAGGTGACTCCCAGGAAGAACAAGTACATAGTGATGGCTACTTGTTATGTTACCAAGTGGGTTGAAGCTAAGGCTCTTCCTGAAAACACAGCCAAGTCAACTGCAAGGTTTCTGTTTGAGAATATTGTCTGCCGATATGGATGTCCAGTAGAGATTGTGACCGATCAAGGCACACATTTTATCAATGACACTATGGAAATCCTATTGGATATGCTTTCAGTCAAGCATCGGAAATCTACTCCTTACTATCCTAGATGCAATGGACAAGCTGAAAGTAGTAATAAGACAATAAAGACTATTCTCACTAAGGTGGTGCAAAAGAAACCAGAGTAGTGGGATTTGAAACTTCAGATCGCTCTATGGGCTTATAGGACAGCTTATAAAGTAACTACTGGAATGACACCATTCAGAATGGTGTATGGTACTAAAGTTGTGGTTCCTATGGAGTTTGTAATCCCCAGTCTGAGAATGGCTGTGAAGTATGGATTAGACTTCAACAATAATCTTAAGAAGCGGCTGGATGAACTGATGCAATTAGATGAACTCAGGCAAAGCGCTATATTTGAACAAGAAATTGTTCAACAACGAAGGAAGCACTGGCATGATCGCCGAATTAAAATTCGAGAATTCCAGAAAGGGGACTTAGTGCTTCTATATCAGTTTAGACTGGGTCCAAAGAAGCCGAACTTGAAGATTGCCTGGGCAGGACCTTTTGGGGTAGATTGGGTCTTCCCCAATGGCACAGTCAGATTGAAAGGTTTATCTGGACTGATGTTGTCAGGAGTATATAATGGAGCAAAGATCAAGCTCTATTATTCAGAGACCAGAGAAACTGGGTCGGAACAAGGTACTAAGGAACTAGAGGTTGCTGATCAAGAAATACCGGAATCATATATTTTTGGACTTTTTCATGTGCAACCAGTTCCAGTTTCAGAACCAGTACCAGAAGAACTAGATCGGGCTGACCTTAGAATCAGTACCAGTATGGTCTAGCCAAAGTGGAAATCAATTCAGAACCAGTATGGACACACTTTTCAATTTTTAAGCACCCAACGGTCAAATGGCACGCCAGTGGTAATTATTACAAGGATGGGTTGCAGTCTTGTCCAATGCATGTTTTCCACGACAGCAACGACGCACACAAGTCTAGGAGCGGCGAGTGGTGGAGCTTTTATGACCCGAACATGTATAATAGTCAGGGGAGTTATCATTTTTTCTCATAAATCCCCTGTGCGACGCTTTCATCATGTCAACCATTCGCCATCGCCGAGCTCCGAGGTTTCTTCACTACAGCCGCCGCAAACTTCAACCTCTGACGAGACAGTTGACTGTCAGATAGTCTTGCCAGCGACACCAGGAAACGGCTTCGACACAAGTAAGTCATCTTCTCCTTCGCTTGTTTCATCGTCATCGACCTCACAATGTATGGGTAGAAGGAAACGCTCAGAAAAGATGCAGGTCTCTCTTGAGGAAACCCAGGCTATAGTTGTTAAGGCAAAGGCAAGCCTTCCCATTCTCCAATAAAGTAAAATCCAACGTTATGTATTTAATGATCAAGCAATGACTCTGCTACAACTATGGGATCTTCGAGTTTTGTTGCAAGCTACAAGGATTGCTTTTGATTCAGATATCATCAAGCAAGTTCTTGATTCCTTTGATGATGAAAGTGGCAGTGCCATGGTAAATAGTAGGAAGGTGTCAGTAACACCAGAAGCCATAGCATTTGCATTCCGGATGCCAATGAGCCCAAACCTTCTGTGGCAATTGTGCAGCAAATAAGTATCTCTCTGAAGGAGGATGAAATGGCTAGAAGGAAGCGCAAGGCAAGTGCTCAAGGAGTTCCGGTAGCAGGACTGGAAGCCTCCGATGCTTATAGGTTTGTAGCTGAAGCAGTAAGCCTTAAGAACAACCCAACGTATGTATCCGAAAAATTGTTTGCTATGTTGTTGGCCAAGATACTGGATCCACAAGTCCATATCAACCTTTGTCAAATTCTCTCACATAATGTACTCCAGCAGACTGCCAAGCTAAAATCTCAAATTGTTTTCAAGGCATGGTATGTTTGGCAATTCCTGTATTGGGCTACTGCTGCAGATGTTAATGAGCAGGTAAAGCAGGCTTGGAGTGAGAAGCCAATTTCTGAACCAAAGAAAATTGAACTGTCCTCAGATGACGAGGAAAAAGATAGTCAAACCATTTCCACCGACCTGAAAAGAAAAGCAACTGCAGATGAAGCTAGCAGTTCAAAGAAGCCAAAAATTACACTGACTAAAAGCAGTGAGTTTTTGAAACAAATAGAAAGCCAGGTCAAGGCAATAAGCACTGAGAAAGCTGAAGTGAGTCCAATTGAGCAACAATCTGCTCATACAACTGTGGCTGACAGTCAGTTGTAAAAAGTACAGTTGCTACTCGGTCTCGGAAAGATTATGTCAAACCAGTCAATGTTGAGAAGATAACAGACCAGTCAGGGGACAAGGGCAAGAGTCAACTGGACAAAGGGAAAGGTCCAGCGTTCTCGACTCGGCTTGGTGGAGTTCCTATAGATACTCGAAACCCTCCGCAACCGGTAAAACAGGATAAGTTGCAGCAAATGTAGACTCAACAATTGAGAGGGCATCTTATGCTCAGCAAAGCTAATTATGAAACTCTACCCTACGTGGCTCCAGTGGCAATATATGAGCCTGTTGATTCTGATCCAACCACAGTCAAAGACAGATGTTCAGTCCTTATACAGTCTTCGTGGAATACCATTGTCAGTTGTATGGGACAACTGGTGGAGGCTGCTGGATCAGAAGAAGAAGTCAAAAAACTCAAAGCTGACTTGGCAGAAGCACAACAGTAGATTGCAACGCTCTAAAAAGCCCAAGAAGTGCAGAACATCCAACACAGGGTACTGGAAGCTCAATCAGAAAGGACTCATGAGTTGTTAAACAAAAAGATAGCTAAGGCTGAGTCTGAAATCATGATCATCAAAATTCAAAGGAATGAAGCACTGAGAGCTGTTGAGCGAGCTGAAATAATGCTCAAGATGAAGCGAGCGGAATTCAGAAAGCTGCTACTACACCATACAGCTCTGAAGGCTTCGCTGACTGAAAGATACATCTACAATAGCTTGTCTCAAATTTTAAATCCCTCAGGCAATGATGTTTTCAACTTAGAGAATTTAAAGTCCTTGATGGAAAGTATGCAGAGCAATTTGCAGGACAAGGTGGGTAAGTTCAATAATGCTTTGATGAACCAAGCTATAATGGATTATATTGAGAAGCAAACTTCCCCGGATGGGGATGAAGAAGACGAAGAAGATGAAGCTGATCAGGAGGAGGGTGATCAAGAAGCTGGGCATACAAAGGATGATGATGATGTCCCACCACCATCTCCACCTCCAGGACCTGGTACTGGAGGGACAGGGCCAAATGAAGGAGGCCAGTCCTCACAGCCAGACCAACCAGACCAAGATGAGGGCCAGCGAGAAGGACAGGACAAAGATCACAAGTCGGGTAATCAGCAGACTGAAGAGCAGTAGCCCAGTAATACTAGGAATCGGCCAACTGATCAGTTCCATCTCAGCAAAGATGCTAAAGGGAAAATGAAAGTGCAGGATGAGGGACCTGTGCTGATCATCAGCATTCACTGTAGCTTATTACCTTGAATAGGCAACTGAGACATCAACATGCCTCCATCACCAGACAATATCTGGAGGATGATGCTCTCTGGACTAACTTGGGAAGATTTCAAAGACTATATGTGGGAGCCAGGGAAATGGTAGAACATTGGAAATAAGCAGCTTTCCATGATAAAGAAGCTTGCCGACTACCTGCACATCCCAGTACAGTCCAGCTCTGCTACTGGAACGAGTTCCTGAATGGATACTCAATGCTGATGAGAGAGTGGTAAACCCGCGCTGGCAAAGGCAGTCTACTGCAGATTATCGCTCCCTAGCGCTGGAACTGGAACTTCTGCTGGGTAACAAACCAACTTACCGCTGTATGAAGGATGTTAGGGTTCAACTCAAGGAAGTTTTGATACAAATGCAAACTGCCATAGGTGTTTTGGATCAAAGAGTTAAAGCCATTCTTCAGGACCAGACAACCACTAGCAGAGCACCTCAAACGCGGATGTCAGTAGGAGCACAGGAAATTGCTCTCCGAACACTGTTCCAGCTAGTGAGAATCACTAGAAAGATGATGCAGCAGGAGAACCAGGCTGTTCTCAACTTCTTAGAATTTGTGCCTGATTCTCTAGTTCTCTTATATGCTGTTCCAGCAAGAGAAACCGAGCTGCCAAGATTCTTTTCAGCGCTGTATCCTCAACATCAAGAACCAGTTGATCGTCTCACTTACTTCAAAATTAATGATGAGCTTCAGGATTGGTATGAGCGGTCAAATGTAGAATGGAAGACTTGGCAGACATTGCTCAATGATGCCCTCCAAATCAATGACATTCAGGCAATGACAGAGGAGCTGCATAGGATCCAACTGTGTATGTGTATGGGCCAGTGGAAGATTCAAGTCAGAGGATTGACCAGGATTACTAATCAGCTGCTACAACTTACGGTCGAATCTTCCAAATTTCTTGAAAAAGACATTGCAGCAAAGCTGGGTCTAGCACCATAGTACAGGGAGATGGCTGAGATTCTTTTTGAAGCTCGAGTCAAAACTAATCAGCCTCTTCCAGAAGAATGGATCCATACTGCTTCGCATTGTCATAAGCTGGCCAAAACCAGACTGAGTAAGGGCAGGCGTACACTCTATGATCTTGACACCAAAACCTATCATTCTCTCACGCCTTATGAGGTAGAGATGACCACCGACGGGTGAGCTCATCTTGAGCAGGAGACCATTTACCGACTGATTCAGAAAGAGAATGCTGGTGCTGAGACTTCTCAGGCACCGTCCCGGTCAAAGAGCAAAGGCAAACGGAAGACGGTCCAATGGAAGGATACTGGGTAGTTCCATCTCAGAATTCAGTGGCGATTTTTCTTTTCAGCGGCCAAGGAGAGATGACAGCTCTACCTTGGCCTGGTGAGAGCTCCACCTTGGCCTTTTCCGCTGCCTCTCGCAATCCCTGGTCCTTCTTTAACTCCTACTTGTAATCTTTGAATGGCCAATCTCTCAGTGGTCAAGCTGGCATCCCAACATCAAAACCAGACGATGGATTTTTCAGTCTCACATCAGATTCAGACAGGGGAATTTTTCAGAAATTTTGGAATCTTGCCAAAATTCAAGAAAGAAGGGAAGGATGTAGAGGGCTGGATAGTCACTATGTGGGAACGTCTTCTTAGAAGATGGGCAACAAATTACTTAGTAATTACTAGAGTAATTACTACATTAAACCTAAAGTGTATAAATAGGGCCCATTACATTGTTATCGGGTGGGCAATTGTTATCACTTGGGTTAGCGCTTTGTCTATAATTGTACTTGAGCATCATTGGCAGTATTGTCGGCTGTACTTTCTCTCTGTAATCATATTCGTTGTAATCTTGATCTATAATCCCAATCATGGCATATATTTCAGTTATACTTACTTCTCATCCAGCTTTCTGAATCTGGATCTGAATCTGAACCTTATTTCTAGTACATAATTCTGATTCTTATTTCAGTATCCACATTTTAGTCTAGTCTATGATTCCTGTCCAGTCTGCTGTCTGAAATCTTCCCACACTAGTAGTTGAAATCTTTCAACACTGGAATTAGATGTCTCAAGAGATCAGCTCCAATTCCAGAGAGGCCCTTGTGTTTGTACCGGGCGTGTTCCCTCATTCCCCCTCTCCAACGTGAGTTCAAAAGGAGGGGTTTTAAATTGCAAAAGTTGTAGGCAATGTAACAAAGATACATTAAAATAAGGGTTATTTTCAATTTTGAAAAAAATTCCTAAAATAAGGGGTCATTTATTCATTTAGACATGTTAAAAGAGGGGTTTTTTTAATACCCCACGAATGCACGTTATATAGGGGGGTATTGTATGGTGAACCCCCCGAGAAAGGTTGCCAAGGTAAAAAGCCGCAAAGCAAAGAAAGAACTAGAGATGGATTAAATGCATAATGCGAAGGCAGTTTGCGTACCTAGTCCAAGGCGAATAGAAGGGCTTCAAAAGGTAAATGTTCTTCCATTTGGTGATGTGCATTTGGTGCAAGGTGGCAAAAACTTGAGGGATGCACCTCTTTAGGAAATTATTCATATAAAGGGCTTTAAAAAACCCCTTTACTTACATGCTTAAAAAATAATAAAATGACCCCTTTTTCTTAAAAAACTGACGAATTTTTCTCTTAAAAATCGATTCAAAAACCCCTTCTATCAATATAATCCTGTTTAAATCTTTAAATTTTGGCAATTAAAAAATCCATTCATTTGAACTCACATGGCAACTTACATGTTGAAGAGGTGGACCCCCCGAGGGTAAAAATGATGGTGGGGAAGATAAGGTACCCCATGTACCAGTAAGGCCTCAAAAGTGGCAAGGAGGCTTGTTGAGGGCCCCCCCTAGTGTGTTTTCCCAAGAGGGTTTGAGTGAGAAGGTAGTGAAAGATTGTGAAGAGAAACCAAGTGTTCTAGATTAGGCCACAAGGAAGGTGGTGGAAGGGCCAGAATCAATGTGTTTTGAAGAGGAAGGTAGAAGTAGATCCAGTTCCCATGGTTCTTTGGACACTGATGGTACTTGTGGGAGACAGATTCAACATCTTCACGATATGATGTCTATGAAATTTTGTATGTGAAGAAGATAGCAGGTGCTATGGATTCCAAGGTGCTAAGGTATTGTGAGGTCCATTAAGTGGTAGATGAAGCCAAGGAAACTATACAATCAAAAGACATTGTTGAGGAAGTAGGTAGGAGACAAAAAGTTGTTATGAAATGGAAGAGGGTGATGGGGAGGACAAAAGAAATGGGCAAGCTGTTAAGTATGGAGCCTGATTTACCCTTGTAATTTTCTGTGGTAAAAGCGCACATTTGTAAGGCCTCCATTATGAGGAGAAGCCATCGTGTGTGAAGGAAAATCACTCACCGAAAACCAAAATTTTCACGGACAAGAATCAGGGGCAACTTTAAAGGCCTCGGGGGTGGAATATTCTTTTTCGCCGGAATATTATGGCCGGACGGCGGCCGAAAAGTGGTCGGAAAACAACTGGTCGGTTGGCCGGTGGTCGGAAGTCAATGACCGGTGGCCGGTGGCCGAATTCAATGGCCGGTGGCCGAATTCAAAAGCGGACTTGTCTTTTCAAGGGCGGACACACATGGGCGGATTGGAGGGTCCGATTTGGACTTATTCGCACAAGGGTGGCTACACATGGCTGTCTCTCATAAGAGAGGGCAGCCCTTTTGGCCTATAAAAGGAGGCCATTTCTACACAAATTTCATAGTGTGAAGTTGATGCAACAAGGTGAGTGTGAGGTGGTGAGAGTGAAGCAAGGCTGGAGCTCCATTAAGGGTATAATCCCTTTGTAAACTACTTCTTGTTTTGAAGTACTAAATCCATTGAGTGGCTGCTTTCCCGTGGACGTAGCCCACATTGGGTGAACCACGTATATCGTGTGTACTCTCTCTCTCTCTCTCTCTCTCTCTCTCTCTCTCTCTCTCTCTCTCTCTCTCTCCACTCTATAATCTCGTGAATATAAATTTGTCTCTCTCCATTAAGTAATCTACTCAATTATCTATTTAGCTACGTCTTATTTCCTAGAAACTGGTATCAGAGCAAGGTTTGCTCGTAGCTAAATTATCTCAAGGAAAGGATTCCTTGAATTGAGTGGGAGTTATGGCAAAGGAAGGGAAGCTCAAGATTGAGAAGTTCAACGGCAAAAACTACCAACATTGGAAGATGCAGATTGAAGACTATCTCTACGAGAAGGACCTCTATTTGCCACTAGGCGGTCTTGCGAAGAAGCCCGCAACAATGGCAGATGAAGCATGGATTGTCCTTGATCGAAAGGCACTGGGAACAATTCGATTAAGCTTAGCGTCAACGGTGGCCTTCAATGTTTTGGAGATGAAGACCACGGAGGACTTGATGAAGTCACTTGACGACTTCTACGAGAAACCATCGGCATCCAATAAGGTATTTCTTATGAAGCGCTTGTTCAATCTAAAGATGGCAGAGAATGGTTCAGTTGCAGAACACCTAAATGACTTTAACACAAACATAAGTCAACTTAGATCAGTGAAAATCAATTTCGATGACGAAGTACGAGCTCTCCTTATACTATCATCTCTACCGGATAGTTGGGACAGCCTTGTGATGGCTGTAAGTAATTCTATCTCTGGCACAAATACTCTTAAGTTTGATGATGTTGTGGGTGTTCTCCTAAGCGAGGAAATGCGAAGGAGAAGCACAGGAGAATCATCAAGTGCTGCACTATCAGTGGAAACAAGAGGAAGGCTTAAGGAGAGGTTCAAAAACCAAAAGGGTCGTGATCGCTCAAGGCGGAGCAAGTCACGCACAAAGTCAGTTCTTGAATGTTGGAACTGCGGCAAGAAGGGCCACGTCAAGAAGGATTGCTGGTCCAAGAAGAAGAAGGAGACAAAGTCTCAAGACAACAAGCCAACATCGGAGGCCAATGTGGCAGGTAAAGTAGAGCAAGATGCTCTAATTCTCTCATTAGAAAATGTGTCTAATTCTTGGATAGTAGATTCCGGGGCTTCATTCCATGCGACACCACACAAGCAACATTTCCAAGACTACACCAAAGGTAATTTTGGGTATGTATACTTGGGAGATGATGAAGCTTGTGAGATTGTCGGCAAAGGTACAGTTTCTGTCAAAATTGCTAACGGAAATGAATGGAAGCTTAAAGATGTTAGGCATGTTCCTTCTCTTCGCAAAAATTTGATCTCTACAGGACAATTGGACGATGAAGGTCACAACATTGCATTCGGAAACAAACAGTGGAAGATCTCAAAGGGATCTTTGGTGGTTGCCAAGGGTGAAAAAGTTGGTACACTTTACTTGTGTACTGTTAGCACGCAACCTTCAGCTTGTGCAGCAACTACAGAAGTTGACAGTGCGGTGTGGCACTATCGACTTGGGCATATGAGTGCCAAAGGAATGCAAATCCTTCAAACAAAGAAGCTTCTACCAGGTTTGAAAGAAGTGGACTTAGAGTTCTGTGAAGATTGTGTTTATGGTAAACAAAAGAGGGTAAAATTTCAAAAATGAGGAAATGAAAGAAAAAATAAAAAACTTGAGTTGGTTCATTCTGATGTTTGGGGTCCTGCAAGTACACCATCACTTGGTGGCTCATTGTACTATGTAACATTCATACACGATGCGACTAGAAAAACATGGGTTTATGTCATGAAGAATAAATCCGATGTATTTTCCATATTTCAAAGGTGGAAAGCCTTTGTGGAGAATGAAACAGGTACCAAGGTTAAATGCCTCAGATCCGACAATGGAGGCGAATATTGCAGCCAAGATTTTGAAAGCTTTTGTGCTAGCAATGGCATTGGAAGGCAAAGGACAACCCCAAGGACACCTCAACAAAATGGGATTTCGGAAAGGATGAACAGGACAATCATGGAACGAGCACGAAGCATGCGGCTACATGCAGGCCTACCGCTTGAGCTTTGGGCGAAAGCTAGAAGTACGTCTGTGTACTTAATCAATCGGTCACCCTCAACGGCATTGGATGGGGGAGTTCCAGAAGAGGCATGGACAGGTAAACCGGTGAATTATACATTTCTCAAGGTGTTTGGGTGTGAGGCTTTCATGCACATAGATAGAAGCCTAAGATCAAAGCTAGATGCAAAGTCCAAAACGTGTTTCTTCATTGGCTATGGAGAAGGTGACTTTGGGTATCGCCTATGGAATCCTGAAGATGGTAAAATCTTAAGGAGTAGGGATGTAATTTTTAACGAACAAAATATGTATAAAGATTACTTGGAAAGAAAACAAACAAAAGAAACAGGTGATGAGTACATGGAGATTGAGGACGGTGAAGACTCAAGGACTGCAAACGGTGACAATGTGCAACAACGTCAACCAAATGAGGAGCCTCAACCTATTCCCCGAAGATCTACAAGAGCAAGTAGACCTCAAGAAAGGTTTGTTCCTTCCTTCAACCATCTCTTGATCTCAAATTCTAGAGAGCCGGAATCATATGAAGAAGCTATGCAACATGAATCCAAAGAAGAATGGACGAAGAGCATGCAAGTGGAGATGGACTCACTACATCGCAACCAAACATGGGAGTTGGTTGAGTTGCCTAAAGGTAAGCGGGAAGTTCAAAACAAATGGGTGTACAAGCTAAAGGAAGAAGAAGGTGGGAAGAAAAGGTACAAGTCTAGGCTTGTGGTAAAAGGTTTTTCTCAAAAGAAAGGTATTGACTTCAATGAAATATTTTCTCCTGTTGTAAAAATGAACTCAATTAGGCTTGTCTTAAGCCTTGTGGCTGCTCATGATCTAAATCTCGAGCAAATGGATGTAAATACGGCATTCCCTCACGGTGACTTAGAGGAGGAAATCTACATGCTTCAACCAAAGGGGTATGAAGAAAAACGTAAGGAGAAAATGGTTTGCAGATTAAAGAAGAGCTTGTATGGTTTAAAGAAAGCATCAAGACAATGGTACTTGAAGTTTAATCGATGGATGTTGGATCATGGATTCACAAGATGCAACTCGGATCACTGCGTCTACACGAAGAATTTGGGAGATGGGAAATTCATCATCCTAATGTTGTATGTTGATGACATGCTGATTGCAAGTGCTAACATGCAGGACATCAAAGACCTAAAAGAGGAGCTGTCTAAATCTTTTGCAATGAAAGATTTAGGTGCTGCAAAGAGGATACTTGGTATGAAAATATCAAGGGACAGGACGAAGAAGATAATAAAGCTATCTCAAGAAGATTACATCAAAAAGGTACTAGAAAGGTTTGCAATGCAAAATGAAAAACCAATTTCTACACCTTTGGTTGGTCATTTTAAACTAACAAAGGATATGTGTCCAAAGACACAAGAGGAGATAGCCTATATGTCTAAAGTTCCATATGCTGCAGCGGTAGGTTCTCTAATGTATGCTATGGTCTGGACAAGGCCAGACATTGCACATGCAGTGGGAGTTGTGAGTAGGTTCATGGACAACCCAGGTAAAGAGCATTGGCAAGCTGTGAAGTGGATACTTAGGTATCTAAAAGGGACAACAACAAATGCTTTGTATTTTGGAGGAACTGATATTTTTCTAGGAGGGTATGCTGATGCAGATATGGCAGGTGACAAAGATACTCGAAGGAGCACTACTGGCTATGTGTTCACGGTTGGAGGCACAGCAGTAAGCTGGGCTTCAAAGCTGCAGAAAGTGGTTTCACTTTCTACCACGGAAGCAGAGTATGTAGCAATGACGGAGGCAAGCAAAGAAATTCTGTGGCTTCACAGATTCTTAGAAGAGCTTGGATTCAAACAAGACAATTGTGTCTTGTACAGTGATAGCCAAAGCACTATCCATCTTGCGAAGAACTCAGCCTTTCATTCAAGGACAAAGCACATTGAGGTGAGATATCACTTCATACGCACTCTTTTGGAAGAGGGACAGCTAAAGCTAGGAAAGGTGCATATAAGTGAAAATCCTGCGGACATGTTTACAAAGGTGGTCAACAAGGAGAAGTTGAGCTTTTTCTCATCTTCAATCGGTATTCAAGGATAAGAAGCCAGAATGGAAAGCAGTCACAAGTTTGGTTTGGAGATCAGCCTCAAAGTGGGAGATTGTCAAGTATGGAGCCTGATTTATCCTTGTAATTTTCTGTGGTAAAAGCGCACATTTGTAAGGCCCCCATTATGAGGAGAAGCTATCGTGCGTGAAGGAAAATCACTCACCGGAAACCAAAATTTTCACGGACAAGAATCAGGGGCAACTTTAAAGACCACGGGGGCGGAATATTCTTTTTCACCGGAATATTATGGCCGGACGGCGGCCGAAAAGTGGTTGGAAAACAACCGGTCAGTTGGCCGGTGGTCAGAAGTCAATGGCCGGTGGCCGAATTCAAAAGCGGACTTGTCTTTTCAAGGGCGGACACACATGGGCGGATTGGAGGGTCCGATTTGGACTTATTCGCACAAGGGTGGCTACACATGGCTGTCTCTCATAAGAGAGGGCAGCCCTTTTGGCCTATAAAAGGAGGCCATTTCTACACACATTTCATAGTGTGAAGTTGATGCAACAAGGTGAGTGTGAGGTGGTGAGAGTGAAGCAAGGCTGGAGCTCCATTAAGGGTATAATCCCTTTGTAAACTACTTCTTGTTTTGAAGTACTAAAGCCATTGAGTGGCTGCTTTCCCGTGGACGTAGCCCACATTGGGTGAACCACGTATATCGTGTGTACTCTCTCTCTCTCTCTCTCTCTCTCTCTCTCTCTCTCTCTCTCTCTCTCTCTCTCTCTCTCTCTCTCTCTCTCTCTCTCTCTCTACTCTATAATCTCGTGAATATAAATCTGTCTCTCCCCATTAAGTAATCTACTCAATTATCGATTTAGCTACGTCTTATTTCCTAACACAAGCCTCTCGGGGGGTTCATTGTTTAGTACCCCCTATATAACATGAATTCGTGGGGTTTTGAGAAAACCTCTATTTAGCATTTTTGAATCAATAAAATGACCCCTTATTTTAGGATTTTTTTTCAAAAATTGAATATGAAAACCCCTTATTTCAATGTACTTCTATTAAATTGCCTAAATTTTTTGCATTTTAAAACCCCTCCCATTGAACTCATGTTATACATTTACATTCTTACATAGTGCACCCCTTAAGGCAAACCTATCTTGCACAACAAGCAGATGAAAGTGCAAGTATGAGGGATCATGATGTGCAAGTTTTTTCTCAGGATGCTATGGAAATAGTTTAAGCTATTGTTGTGGATGATTGGGCTTTTTTTTTTTTTAGTTATGATTATGTATCTGGGGATGATGTGCCGCATACATGCTCTTTTGATCCGGTATTCCTGGATGAAGGCTGACTGGTGGGTGATGACCAAATGGTTGACATAAAGGAAGGATCACACGTACTTGTTGAGAAATCATTAGCCACGATACAGGTTTTAAAGGTGGCCTTGTGTCTTGCTTGCCATTTGATGAGGGGAAGTTTGAGGAGCCGGTACAGGTGGTTGATATACAAGAGGTGATGGTGGATCCCTATGAGCAGTCTGTTGAGATAGGGCTTGAGGATGTTGGTATTAATGATGGTGCAGATATGGAGGTGAATGTCAACCAGGGTGCCTAATATGTTGGAAGAGTTTCCAATACATTGGAGGGGTCCTATTGTGCATGAAGTAGAGACTGAGGGTGTTTCCCTGTCCAAGCTTTTGAAGGAGATAGATGTGTTATGGTAGAAAGGCAACAGGTGAGTGAAAATATGCAATGGGTGATCCCTCAAGTCCAGGATTCTCTTGATGAGGTCTCTATGTTACATGGTTTGGAGGGAGGGTCAGGTACGTGTGCAGTTTCATCATGTGCGTCTTTGGTGCAGTATGGTAAGCACTATGGTGCTTGGTTTGCAGTCAGTGAGATGCAGGGAAATGCATGGAGTGATGAGAGATTATTTTGGGTCTTTTACATGTGAGAATGCTTGTGTTCTTGGATGCAACACTATGTGATCCTGATATAGGTAGATGGATGAGCCCAATGCTAGGTGTTTGATCTAGGTGGAATTCGTGTTGTAAATAGGGGTCGAGAAACCCGCTTGCGCAAAGGTGTCCAGTTTTTCAAGTGTTAGGTTTTGTACATATGGTAGTAGTATGGCACAGTGTGTTTGTTTGGTGCAACAACTTTTTAGATGCAATAAACATGTGTTTGGTTGAACATGAATTTTCAGCAAGGGCGTTGGGCGATGATGACGACCAAAGTTGTTTGGAGCTTTGAAGTATGTTATGCAATGCTAAGGGTGTCAACAAGTTCAAGACAAAGGACTTAAGTAGGTATAAAGACCCTGGGCAAGCAGGTGATAGCTGAAATGTATGCATGATGTGTCTTTTTAGGCTAACGAGGCTCCAAAAATGGCCAATTGGGATGGAAAGTCCAGGTGTCCAAAGTGCAAGGATTTTTCCTCCGAGGGTAGCATTCAAGGTGCTCTAGAAGTTGATCTAGATGGCTACTCAAATGGGGGGCCGATGTGGAAAATATGCCAGTTCAAAGTTGGAGTGGCTTAGAGATCCCGGATGAATATGGAAAGTGGAGGCAAGTGGCAAAAGATAGATTCAATGAATAGGTGCAAAGTGCTCAAGTTTTGAAGCATGTAGGTTCTTTCAGATTGTTAATCCGGTCTTGAATGAGCAAGTTATGTCCAACGGAAGATGGTCGGGGGCTAGTTATGGGGCACTTTGACCGCTTTGGTAGATGTACCATTTGCAATCTTCTAGGCCTTGATTAGAGTTTGAGAAGGTAGGGTACAATATGTGGAGTAAGTAGCAATCAATGGCTTGTCAATCAAAGTCGTGTTGATCAAGATATGCTGGTTGGAAGTTGGGTGCAGTTGCCTAGAGGAGAATGGAGGGAGAATGTGAGATGAATTTTGCCCGACTTTGCGGCCTTAATCGGCCCTCTTGAGAAAGTTGGGGTTTGGCAAGATGAAAGGGGGAATGGAGTTGACGACACCAACTCTAAGTATGGCTTCATATAATGTGGATTGGATCTACGGGTGCAAGGTTGCAAGGCATTGAAGTGAGGTTGAGAGGACTTGTTTTTTTAAAGTTTTTGGGTGGAGAACCAAGAGAGCCTTGGAGGCCAAAAGCATGAGGTGTTGCCATGTGGTAGGGACAAGATCCCACAAGCAAAGAGGAGGCCTTGGGGGCCACGATATAGGGACTAGGCCCATTGCCCCTTCAGAAGTCACAAGCAAAGGTAGAGGGCTCTCTCTAAAGCTCCATGGAGCTATGGTTGGTGTTGTATGTGCCTGTGGACGGGCGGTCCAATGAGTTGGGCTTGACAATTTTGTGCTGAGGCAAGTGGCACGTAGCAGAGGATGGTGTTGGCGGTGGTTGTGTAGCATGGTGATGGCATGGTAGCCTCGATTACAGGTGGATTCCCACCTGGCCCTCCAACCCCTAGATTCTTTTCAAGGCAAAGCATACAAGGTACTAGCATTGGTGCTAGTATCCCTCCTCCTCAAGAGCCCAGATGTGGAGGTGGCAATAAGAAACAAATTGTTGGGGAGTTGATTTGAGGCTTCAAGTCTTGTAAAAAGTTGTCACAAATAAAGCACCCAAGAGGCCTAATCAAATTCAAGTGTTTAAAAAGGGCGGTACCCATAGTATAAAATCCACTTTTCTTATATTTAGGGGCTTTTCTCCCAGTTTTGGACTATGCAATGTCAAGAAAATCCAAGAGTGGAGCCTTGAGGGCTATTTTCTTTGGGTGAGCTCCCCTTGTACGCGTTGTAATGGTGATTTGTGCACTGTGCTAAGCAATTCAAAGCCATTTCTCCCCGATTTTTGCATCGTTTCTCCCTTCCCCTCTCTTTTCTCTTGCTCTTTGTGTTTGTCTCGGTGCCAACGGAGGTGTGTGCTTGCAAACCGCTTTATGGTGCAAAGGGATTGAATTTGAGTGGTGGTGTGTGTGGGTGTGTCAAAACAACATTTGGTGGTGTGCTTGTGGTAGTGGCTTGCTAGCGTGTGTTGTGTCTTTTTGAAGGTGTTTTGAGAGGATAGGGGTGATGTTAATGTTATGAGCTATAGAGAGGGATTTTCTGTGTGTGATGGGTGTGTTTTTCCATTCCCCTCTCCAATGTGCAATATTAGTTTTAAAATGAACAGGATGCTCAAATCTACAAAGATTGTATGAATCATTACGGTGTGAAAAGAAAAGAGACACATAGTGAGCTGAAGCTCATCATACTGGTAGATTATAGTGGTGATCAATACTTTGATGAGGAAGAAAACATTTATCTAGTTGTGCAAAATACCTTTATTGTGTACAAGTGGGGATTAAGAGGCACCAAAGGTAAAGTTGATGTTGAGCCTGAAGAGAAGCTGCCAAAGTTGGGCATTTTTAATGGGAATCTTAGGCGAGTGAATGTGGCTACTTGTGTCAACATGAACAACACATGTGGGTTTGTACAAGTATTTGAACAAGGAGAAAATGCTTTATTACAGATGTGATTTACCCAATGTGAGATCATTAATGGAGAAGAAAGGCTTATATGTATTCACATATAAGCCTTGTATTTCTCCACTTTGTATTCACATACAAAGTGGAGAAAGATACTAAGGTGATCATGCTGGATAAGTATAGTAGAACGTACTCTGTGATAGATCACAAAGAGATTGAGGGATATAATGTACTTTGGAGGGCCACTCCACTAGTACTATGTCACCCCAAGAATTCATAGACCAACTCTCTCTGAAACAAGGCCAGAAACCACAAGAAAGAGTCCCGTGATAACACGAGTGGAAGATTCATTTAGTCAACCACATTTTTCTGAACCTAGACTGATTGGATCCTTGAGTTCAAGGGTCCAATGAGCATGCATTGGGGCAATGAGTCTCTAAACATGATTTACACTATGAGGGTTCCAGACACACAAACCAATGGTAGAGACACAAGACTTGAAGAGAGATTAATTGACCGACCTCCCTCCAAAACACCTATTAGTGGGTATGAGGCGAGCGATTTTGTAGTAGGAGAGCCTAGAATGATGAGAATGGTAGCAAAAATGTGAATAATACAACCCTGTCAAGTGGTGAAGTGTGTGCCCAAAAATTACAATGGATTGAGAGATCCCTATGCACATGTTTCACTATTTAGCTAGGTGTTAAGATCAAAATAGGTGGCGGATTTTCATGCGCAATACAAAGGATTTGGTTTGACCTTGGAAGGAGCAGTGTTCACTTGGTTCCAACCTATAGAATCCCCAAAAGTTGACCAACTCTTGCAAGAATTTGTAGAGGAATTCTCCAAAAGAGGAATCAAACACGACACAGTTTCCCAAATCTATGATTCTAAGCAAAAGGAGAACAAAAAGGTGAAGGAAGATTTGCTTCGCTTCAAACATTATATTGAGAGATTTCCTGTACAGGAGTTACTGCAAGATGATTGACTATCACTCCTCTTCATACATGGCTTGAGAAATGAAAATCTCAAGAAGGATCTTCACTTGAAAGCATGCACCACATTTGAGTAAGTCACTAGAGAATCCTTGTACCTAGTTGACAACTGCAAGACGTACGGAGAAGGTAACCAACGATGCCAACACAAACACCATTAGCACCTCCTCTACCATTAGTGAGTCATCCATGAAATGTAGTGCTCCTACTTCAATCATACAAAATGTTGATCAAGTAGTCAAGGAAGTGATTCGAAGGATGAATCAAACATACCAACAAAATCCCAATTTATGACCACAACAGTCACAAGCAGTAAATGCTCCAAGAGTATTGAAGTGTTGTGCCACTGAGTAGAAATATACAAACCACAACACAAATGATGATTTTAAAACCACAATTATGTAAGGGAAAGGCTTTATGGATCTCCAGCAATGCAACAATTTCCACCACCGCTGAGGTAAAATAGGACCCAGCAATGCAACACAAGGAGGAGACAAATTGCAACCTATGTTGGGTCAACAACCACCATTGCCTGAAGATAATTAAGCCATTGTGTGAAACACACAATCTCTAGATCCACTCATGAATCAATCAATGATTCCACCAACTATTTATTAGGAGGAGCCTGTAGAAACTCATGGGAGAGAGCACGAGGGAGTAGCATATGCCACCAAGGATAGTCCATTTTGGGCAAGTGCAAATGAAGCTACAGAACCTTCATATGTGACTCAAACAACAAGAAATCAATTCACAATGGATAAAAGTATGTGCACGTACATAGAAACTCAAAATTATAATCCTAGAGAATATCCTAGTAGGACAGAATAGCCAATGGGAACACCACCAGCTACCCAACCAAAAGCTCCATGCTATGACTGTGGAGATAACCATTGGGCTCAATTTTGTCCTAACAAGGTCCAGCTAACATTTTTTTTTGAATTATATGAAAGATGTGCAATAGATTACCTCATCTAGCATTGTGTTAAGAATCCATATAACAAGGGGAAAGTGATTATGCATGTCATTGGTGTTTTAACTTGTTCTAGCGGGTCTAAGTCAGAGACAACAGTTCTTGTCAAGGTGATAATGAGATATGAAGCTCAAGAAGCAGCCAAAAATATGCCAGTCCCTCACAGACAAGCTAAAACATCTAGAACAACCCGAGAGTTTGAAAGTGGGTCACTGAGGACTCAAAAAATCATGGAAACCAAAACAAGACAAAATCAAAGTGAAGAGGCTGAAGGAAAATAATTCCTTGGAGATTGAGCTAAACCAAATGAGGAAACAGTTTAAACATGAACAAGAAAATAAAGAAAACACAAAGGGAGCAGACATTTCAAAAACACTATCAGGTAATTTGTTCTTGGTTGTGAAAGTGAACAAACACTTAGATGCCATGCTGCAAGCCTATGAGTCAAGGGTAAAGAATAACCAACACTGCAACAAGGATTGTTGATCCATCCACATCCTAGAATAACAAATAAAAATGTACAAAAGGCTCATAGAGATAGCTCAAGCTCTGATGCAGCCCGAGACATTGATAATCCCATGAGCAAGTTGTGCATGTCCCAGAAAAAGAGAACACAAGGACCTTAAAAGAAAACAAAATTAGTGAACCAACCAAGCCAAACGAGGAACCATTGGTGGATTATTGCGAAGACAACGGATGAGAACAAATCTCACAAGATGCCACCAAATCCTGAAGTAGATGATACGGGGCCATAATCATTATGGGAGACGATGAGAAACAAAAAAGACGGAAGTGTCACGTTGCAGTCAGCACCAATCTCCGAGATAAACATGGACCATGAGATTAATCCTAGAGATATACAATCATTGTACCAAGATGCAAGGATAGAAGCATCCATAGAGAGTAAACCGTTAGCTCTAAGGTCTTTACCTTTCTTTGTAGGAAAACATGAGGCAAAATTTGAGGTGAGAATTGTAGAATCTCAATGGAATCCAATTCCACAGATGAGAGACACAAAAAGCCTACACGATCTAATATCGTCTCCTATAAGATGCACCATCACTTTCGTAGAACTTTTGAAAATCAAACCACATTTATGGGGACAAATGAGCAAAAAACTGGAATAGATGGGGTTAAAAATCCCTCCATGGGAAAAACTTGTAGATGAAATCATGGGAGCAACTCAGTCAAAGAAAACCAAAGCAAAGCATGTACCGATGATTAATGTAGGTAACTACTGCAAAGGAGAAGAGGGAAACACCACCTTACCACTTGAGTACAAGGGAGGTAGGATGATAGCAATATTAGAAAGCGGGGTTGGGGTAGCCATTGCTACAAAGAAAATCTAGGAGAAGTGGAGAAGCAAAGCTCTCGGGAAAAACACGTATGAAGTTCCAACTAGCAGACAGATTTGTAGAGAGACCCTTGGGAATGCTTCAACAAATCATTGTATCTTCTTGCAGAATCAAGTATGAGCACACTTTTGCGGTAGTAGACTTTGAAAAGAGAAACATTTTTGAGGTTGTTTTGGGATGACCATTCATACATAGACTCAAAATGGTTCAAGATTGGGGCTATGATTATCTCTACTTACAGCATAGGGATGTCACAACAAGGGTCAGCACAAAGGATCATAGTTACCGAGATATAAACCGAATCCCAGTGGAATATTTTGGTGTAAGTATGGATTTTGGAACGCCATTGCCTCCTTGGTCAATGAAGGATGCACATGTTTAGATGTGTAGAGCATTGGAGTGTGGAAGCCTGAAAAAGAAACAATGTATATTAGAGCGCTCGATAGAAGACAAGTACTATATAAAAGAGCCATTTCTAGAGGATTTATTTGAACCCTTTGTATGGGAACAAATACTGGAAACTCTAGATGTTTGCGTAAACGATGTAATCCTCACAACATTTTGTGACAAAGATGGTCATACGACATAATGCCCTTCTACATGGTAAGTGCTATGCTAAAACTTGAAGAGGAGACTAAAACCACGAGAACTAGTGAAACAATTGATTGCAAACGAATAGTGGACAAAGTTTTTGTGCAAGATCATAGTGACGATAACAAGGAAGAGTATCATGATTCATGGAGTGGTGACTTAGGGAGCGATGTTAAAGATGAGCTCTCAGGCAATTCAAACAATGAAAATGCACAAAAACAAGATGAGACAATCCTCTACGAGCTTCCTAAGAGGGGACAAAAGAGATATCAAATGAGACGAGCGAGAAAACAACATAATCAATTTGAGAAACTAATGCCTAATTTGATTAATAAAATGCAATATCTCATTCTCATAGGAGCAAATGACTGTGTCCGAGACAAAATCATTAGAAAATCATTGAACCTAATGATTTTTCAAGGAAATTCAAAGAAGCAAAGCAAAAAGAAACCCAAGGATACAAACAAAATATAAAAAAAAGTCCAAAACTGAACAAAAAGTAGATACCAAAAGTTGAAACAAACATTAGAAGAAGTTTGGACAACTAAGATGGAAAGTGAAGAGGATTCCAAGATGAAATTGTTTGACGTACCCTCTCACTACAAAAAGTACACCATCTAAGATCAAGAAATAGTGGTTCAGTTACCAATGAAGGGAACTTCAAGGACCAAGTTCATCATACTTGGTCCTTGAAGTACATTGTACTTGGCCCATTGTAAATCGTACAATGGGCCTGAAAATGCAAAAATAATTGACTTGGCTAAACTAGGAGAAGAACCAAGACCGGCATACACAACCACAAATCTCACTAAGGAGGAAGAGTGGATTCTAATAGCTACTCTAAAATCAATATAGAGATTTGTTTTCCTGGTCATACAAAGACCTTAAGGGAGTAAATCCGAGATCAGGAGGGGCCTAGAGAGATGCCTACAGTTAGAGGATAATCTCGTAGACACACAAACATTGTGTGTTGGCATTGTGGCCATACAAGGCATGTATACAAGTGTTGTTTTTTATGGATGAGGTAGCACAGGACATATCACAGGAAATATGATATCACTTTGACTAATATGGTAGAAAATGTAATGTATGAGACTACACATGACGGAGATGTTGAGTTTGCTTATATGTTTACTCCTGACTTTCTTATGTTGGTTGATGACACATTACCTTCATGTTGGATATTATATGTGAGTGCTAGGTTTCACGTTGTCAAGAAGTGCTCAGTGTGGCTAGGAAAGCATTGGGCCTTTGACTATGAGGATTCATAAGAACCAAGATTAACTCAAAACTCTTGTGTGTGTGAAGATTAGGTGTAGCCTCGCTCCCAATTGCACAGATGCAATGCTCTTTTCACCTGTTAAAAACCCTAAATTGACGCTTTGATTATTCACCATGACCATTTCATGGAAGCTTCAAAACTTCATTGGAGAAGCCCAAGTAGTTATTTGAGGAGAGGAAACCCTAATTGGAGGCCTCACAGTCTCGAACACATAATGGAAGCAGCACCGGACTGCACTAGCACCCAGGATTGAAATGGTTGTATCTTCTTACTTATCTGCTCAAATGAGCTCATTCTTGGCTCTATAAGTTCCTTTGCAACTTGAGCAACAATGGTACCATAGTTGATGTGGAATTTTGAGCCATTTTGAGCTATGCTTAGGCTATTTTTGACCATTTTTTCCCTTTTTTGTCCGTAAAATGCCCAAAGGAGCTGGGAAAATCCCTATTTTTGTGGAAAATCCCCTTTTAGCTTAAATTTAATTTTGAAACTCATTTTACTAGTTGGTAAGCACTTTGGATATGTCTTTTACACCCGCGTAAGAACCCTGCTATTTTTGGCAAAGATTGCACACGTTGAATTTTCTAGGCAAAATGACCGTGCCGCTTCGAAACACTTGACTTTTGTACAATCCTAAATCACATTAAGAATACATTAAAGTGGTAAAACATTCAATGGTGCCATGTTCCCGGCCTCTCTTACCCGGCAAGGTATGTACACGCCTGTAACCATGGCATCCTTTTTCGCATATATCACACTATGTACATTGTGGCATTTGGTCCCACACATCAAAAGCATTACATTAGGGCCAAAAACGACTCAAAAAGGGTTGTGTAAGGAATTGGTTAAATTACTAATTAGCAGAGCCGTTTGTGGTCAAAACGGCTCCAAATTTGTCCATTTTGGTCATTTAAAGCATATCTACGCAATCTAAAGCGTATCTAGGTACATATTTTTAAATATTCAAAAAGATATCGTTTTCTTCACATTCCTTTGTGGCTCACCTCGAAATTTGTTTTCATTTACTTCACTTGGCGGCAAAGAGTTGTTTCCACTTTTGAATCTCTCTTTTTTCTCTCACCTTTCGCGAGCTTTTTCTCTTCTTCTCTGATGCACCTTGTTCTACTGCTACGTTATTTTCATTATACTTTCTGCTCTTTCATTACTTACAATGACTAATACATCTTCCATTAGTGATAACCGCAAGTTTCACTTGAACATTAAGCTAAGCCAGGAATATGCTACTACGCGGAGTTTCTATCAAAGACCAGTTACAACTACAAATGAAGCACAACAACTTCGCAACGAGGGAAAGAAACACATTGATATATGAACAGACGGGAGCTTGTATCCACCGGATCCTAGCACTGGAAGGTATCCATCTTTTCACACACCTCATGATTTGATAAGATTTGTTGGTGATGGGGTTGATGGTGATGGGGTTGATGGCTTACTAGGATATAGTTCTAGGTTATCTCATTTACACATTGATCATTTACACATTTGTTGGTGATGGGGTTGATGGCTTACTAGGATATAGTTCTAGGTTATCTCATTTACACATTGATCATACACATTACATTCAATATCTCAAAACTGTTTTGTCTTCAAATGCAGCAAGAATTTTAGAACTTGAAAACCAAATAGCATCTCTAAAACAAGAAAATCACCAACTTCGGACTTTAAAAGAAACTCCAATAGGATTAAGAGCACGAGTAAAACAAATGAGAGATGTAGTAAACTTAACAGAAGGTTCTGGGCAAAGAAAAAAAAGATTAAAGATTACTAGAGAACATGTGACTAGTCTTTTAGGATTTGATATGTCCAATGGTCAAGAAAGGGTGAGATTTTTGAATGAGGTAATGAACAAAAGTGATATTCTTAAACTCAGAAAAAATTGGTATTTCAAAGTTTACTGAAAGATATGGGTTTACTGGTCCAACCTTCTCAAATGCAAGAAGTTTGTGACACAGTGGGGGTGAGTAGAAGGGGTTACAGGGCCATCTCTAAAACCTGGTTTCAGGTTTTAAAGTATTACAAGAATAAAGCTTTTGGGTTGCCTAGGCCTCATAATGTTGGGAAAGTTAGAACTCTATTAAACGAAGAAATACCCGAACATTTTGGAGAGTACTATCATATAGAAGAAACGATGCCATATGAAAAACAAAAAAAAAAATCTTCTTTTGAGTATAATGTTTTTAATAACATTTGGATGAGTATAAAAAATGTTCAATTTGCTATGGTGAGATACTATAATATGCAAGAAGTAGATTGTGAAGGAAAACTTATATTTGTTCTGAAATTGGATGAAGCTCAAATTCAAAAATGTCAAAAAATGGAAATAGTATCCATATCCCTTATGAATAGAGCATTGGACTATAGCCAGGGTAAGCTTCATTCCCCATACCACAAAACTCAATCAGAAATGGAACTTTGGTGGATCGGAGCAGCTCAAATACCAGTAGAAAATCATGATACATTGAAATGGTTGTTTTTGCAGACCGATATCCCTTCTGCTATACAGGACCAAAATGCAGGTGAAAAACTCTGTGTAGATGGCATGGGTGACTTTTTTGTAGAATGGCACTTGAGTGACGACCTAAAAGCATTAAAGTGCAAATACCAAGTATCCATGTCTATATTGCATGGCAATCACTGGAACAAAAGGATGGCTTGCAGAACACGAGGTTGGAAAACAACCATCGAGGAATAGTGTTAATGTCATCGACTACCCATCGTCTTCTATGATTTGGGATCCAATTCTAACAGTAGATTTAAAAAATGTACATATATGCACAATGCATGCAGAGATTAGAATCTTGGACAAATTGCTTCGACTCCATCTTGACTATGCATATTCTATTAAGCCAACTAAATTTGCAGACGATTGCATAGAAAAATGCGAGACTTTTCTCTCTCAAATGGGTTTTCATGGTGGTCAAGTGCATCTAAAAAACGATCCCACTCGTTCAAAAGGAACCGGTGATGTTTTGCAAGATGTTTCAATTGGTGGAGCAAAAGCCATAAGATTTTTGAGTAACCATGACAACAAACAAGTTGATGCTATGTGGAACTGTTGGAAGGATCTTTGTGTTATAACAACCAATGTCAAAAGTAGACCAGATGTAGCCAACAAACGCATGGAAGTGTGAAAGAAGCTCGACACTTTTTTGAAAGTTTTGAGACAACCAGTTAGCTCTGCTACTTATGCAGATGACTTTGAAAAGACAATAAAGCTTTTAATAACTGCTATTACAGATGCTTGGGGAGCAAAAGACATCACATATTACTTGGTGAGTATTCAATTACTTTCTAAAGTCTGGATAGTATTTTACTTTGCATCCTATTGAGTTGAACTAACTTTTTTTTTATTTTTAGCATATTCTGTACGTGCATGGACCATATTTTGCAAAACAAGGACCCCTTGCAACATGGAATACTCAGGGAATGGAAAAATCTCACTATCAAGCGAGGACTTCTTTTTTCAAATGTACGAGAAAGGGAGGTGGTTAAAGAAGGAGCAATGCACTAAAGGAATTATTCAATTGGTTCTATAGGAGGCAATTACAACGGATGAGATCAAACAACCATGCTGCTCAACCACAGATCTGAGATTAATGCTTCACTTTGAAACTTTGTACTGAATCTTTCTAAAGAGATCCAAATTCAAAAAAGATATTTTGGTGCAAAAAATTGTCAAATTTACATCAGTTTTTGATTTTTTTTATATCTCCAGGCATGTCACCCCTATATCTCAAAAACTTTCTTCTTTTATAGCCCCCAAGAAGGTTGACATTTGTGTCCTCAGCTGCTACTGCATAGCTAGAGTAGCAAAGAAAGTATCCTGCTCTTGAGGCATTGAATCCTGCAGCATATCCAAACATTCGAAGTGTTGCTGCTCTCTCAAGTAGCATAATCTTGTTTGCATTGATTTGAAGGGGAGTGTACCCTAAAAACCATGACAATATCTTCAGTGCAAACGTTGGCAACTCAAGATCTTCAGAATACTGCATGTGGAAAGCACAGAAGGTGGCACTATCCAATGTAGGCATGTAGTGCATGAGAGAGGAGGCATCCCTTCTTGAAGAGCCCTCTATTGCTTTCCCTCTCGAGCCTTTAGCTCTCCCAAGAAAATTGTCTTTGTCAAGGAGTTCAATCTGCAAAACAAGACAATGAGTAATTAAAACTAACTTGAAAAAAAAGAAAAATTTCAGTAGGGAGATCACCTTTTGCAATTCATCTTCGGCAATGACTTTTTCTTGAAGGAGATTGCCTGATCCGGTCATCTCTCTTATGTCAACTTCATTTCCAAATTTTTTTCAGCTTAAAGTCTCTGCCAAAAGATTGGATGCCAAGCTCAACAAGCCTCTTCTCAAAATCCTCATCTTTGAGGGAAGGTTTTTCCTCTTCCACTCTTCTCATGCATAGAGCAAGTGCATTAGGAGCAGGCAAAAAATCTTTGTTGGATGTATGAAGATCAAGTGCCAAAAACTCCTCTTTTGACTCTGCTTCTGTGTCAATAAAATCTTTGACCACCTCAGAAGCTTCAGAAATGGTTGCAATAAAAAGCAAACACTGGATATGATGGAGAGGAATATACTCTTTCCCATTGATAAAGAAGTAGGCAAGGTTTGGAATAGTAAGGGAAGCTTCACATACCTCTACCTCATCTGTTGGCTCATCAATGACAGTACTATCTCTAAATTGAGCAACATCAAAATTTGCACTCTCCTGCTCCTCAGCTGCAACATCAACTTCCTCCTCTTCTAGAATTTCACTTTTCTCAAGCTGAAAAACTGTGGAAACATTTTTATTTGTTGCCTCATCTGTATCTTTCACTTCATCAGCTTTGCCTTGCATGTCAACTTTAAGGAACAAAAAGAAAAGAAAAGCGACTTCTTTTGGAACAAGGTTACAAGGTTTTAAATGTAATTGACAAGAAATGGTAGGTGGAAAAACAAAGAAAGTCTTCTTAGAAAATCTTCCAAACCTCCTTGTTACTTTGGTCTTCTCAATTGAGTTTGTAGTATATTCGGTTAGATGACAATAAGCCTTCCCATCTAAAACCAAACACTTGCCTTCAACTACTTCTTCAAACTCTTTGAATTCTTCTGCCAAGAATTCTTTCAAATGGTCTAACAAAGCTGCAAGATCAAACACAGGGTTGAATATTTCATATGCTTTGGTGTACACCTCCATGTCACCACCATCCATCACAGCCACCAATAGTTTCTCACTTGGACTCTCCTCCAAAATCTCCTCCCGGCCTTCAATCATGGTAGAGGAAAGGTCGACAGGTGAAGCTAGGTAAAAGGTACGGAAATATGCCCAACGTTTGCAAATGTATTAGTGCTAATGTACTAGTGCCAATGTACCACAGCAAAACGAACAACCCCAGACCACGTGATACGCGTTGGACCCAGGCTTTGGAAGTGCCTCCCTGCGCGTCTTGCGGGACAAATCCACACCAAACTGTACAACACCAAACGACGCGATAGGCGCTTGACCTAGCCTTTGGAACTGCTTCCCTGCGCGTCGTGCGGGACAAAGCCACACCAAACCAAAAAACAACACCAAACGATGCGATAGGCGTTGGACCCAGCCTTTGGAACTTCTTCCCTGCGGGTCGTACGAGACAGAAAACAAGAAGCGATAGGGGCCACCGATGTGCAATTTGCAAAGATGAGATCGTGCGAGACAAAAGGGTTACAAAAACTAGATAATATCTCGCGTCGTATGCGACAAGTTAACGTGCAACATTTTTAAAATTCGAGACCAAGCTTTATATAACATCCGAAATATGACCGTTGGTGACACGTGTCAGCCATGCACACATGCCACATGACCTGTGCATAACAGTCGCCGTACGAACGGTCTTATGTATATAAAGCCTTGTCACGTGCTCATTTTGTGCTTTCTCCCATACACGACATTCGCGTCGTGTCGTCCTCAACTACTCGCACTTCGACTCATCCGCACCTTCTACTTTCTACCGCTTCCCATACTCTAAGCGTCCCTTACGACGCGATAGGCGCAAGTTCCAGAGTCTCGGTGAACCTCGCATCACGTCGTACGGGGGTTGCTGCTCCGCAATTTAAACATTTTCACAACTCGTATGCGAGGCTCTATACCATGTCCTCAGGTGTTTGTGTGCCCTCTATCGCATTGTGAAAGTATTTTTTTTTCTGAATACTCATGGCTTCCCATACGACACGATAGGCGTATGTTGCAACGGTCAGGTGAGGCTCTCATCGTGTCGTGCCGGGGATCTGCTCAGCTTAAAGATTTCACCTCGCATACGACGCGCTACGGTGATGTTCTAAGGTGTGGTTGCGCCCTCTATTGCATCGTACAGGGAGTTTTGTGAGATTCCTTTTGGATGTTCCGGTGATCATACGACGCGATACGGACCTATTCCAAAGCTTGGGTCACCCTTCTATCGCATCGTGTTGTCACCCTTCTCCTCACACACGGCACGATAGAAACATCTTGAAGGTTGTGGCCTACGCGTCTGTGGCGTGGTGTGCTTTTTTACCCAAATGGCGAGGACTAAGCAAACTGCAAGGAAGGTCTACCAAGCCCCAACTAATCCAAAAATAGGTGATGCTGAGAAAGATGCAGAGAAAGCACCCCCTCCACTACCTCGTCAGAGGCCCAATGCCAGAAAAAGATTGAATTATCAGGTGAAGTCCCTAAGAGAAATAAGAAAATCACAAAATTCTACTTGTCTACTGATTCCAAAGCTCTCTTTCATGAGAGTTGTCAAGGAGATATCTGATAGACTTGTAAGCATGATGAATATCAAAAAATTTGTCTCAGTAAGGTGGCACTCTCAAGCTGTGATGTGCCTTCAGGAAGCTGCTGAGTATTTTCTCATAGACTTTAGGAACGATAGCTACATTGCAGCTGCATTTGCTCACAGGGTCACACTTATGATCAAAGATTTTGTGCTTGTGTCAAGGCTAAGGTACAAGTTTGATAAGGATCTTGAGCTCATTCCTAGTGAGGATCTTAGAGCCTTCCAAATTTTAAACATCCCTTCTTCCAGGCAGCAGAAAGATTCTAGGGTTGTCATTGAGGATGTTACACATGAGTACGAGACAAGAAAGTCCCAGGATATTAAAGCAGGAAAGGAAGTTGAGAGGGAGCAATACATGATATCCGAGGATGCTATCCTTAAAGAGCAAGCTGAAATTTTAAGAGCATCCAACTCTCTTCTTTATGAAAAAGTCACAGGCCAAATGGTGGTGGATGTCTCCTTGTTTGGAGATACTGAGGCATATTTGGACATATTCCCTCAAGACACAAGTATGCTTGTAAATCCCAACATTGAGCTTGGTGACACTGTGCTCTATATCTCTCTTAGGTGTGTTGCTTTGCTAATTATTAGTGCATGTGCATGGCAGACAGGCACAAGGGGCTCATTGGGTCTTGTGTTTCCTTTTCCAGGTGTCTTATGAGGGATCTTCTAGAGGCTCTAGCTATGCAAATTGCCATACTTGACCCTCTAGTGACACAGTGCCTTTTCAACAAGCAAGAAACCCTTTCAAGTTTTTTTGATGATTTTAACATGCTGACCTACAATTACATATTATACCCCTATGTTGAAGGGTAATTCTTAACTCCTTACATGTTATTTTTAACATTTTGTGGTATTCTTAGCTAATTTGTTTTTTATTTTGTAGAGGACATTGGAGTCTTATTATCTTCAATCTTTTGGAGAAAGATATTATATTTATGAATTCATTGTCAAGTATCCATGGGAAAAGTAAACTGTAAGTATGAAGCATAATCTATGCTTGATGATGGCCCATTGTTTTCTATTAGTAGCTTTTTAATTCAATGTCTTCTTGCAGTGCTTCCAAACTTATTGTTGGTCACCTGAGTACCACAAACAAGGATTACAATATAGAAGATTTCAAGTACTACAATCAAAAAGTGCCTTTACAGACAGACTCAACGTCTTGTGGATGGAGGGTGCTTTCAAATGCATGGAGATATCTTGAGTCAAGGTGCCGGATGACTACACTCACTGTAAGTGTGGTTCATGTATTTATTTTGATGTTTTATGTATGTATGTCATGTCCTTAGTTCCTTTTTCTATTTTTTTCAGTTGCATGACTATCCAGAGTCTTGGGTCACGTGGGTGAGAGAGAAAGCTGTTTTTATGGTTTTGGAAAGATCAATAAATCCAAATGATCCAGATTCTCCTTTGCCACCAAAGAAAGGTAGAGCCACCAAAGGTTTGGATGCAAAGAAAATGGATCAAAAGAAGAAAATTCCTGCAAAGATCCATACAAAGAAAAAGGATCACAAGAAGAGTCCTGCCAAGGTGAAGAGTCCTGCCAAGGGGAAGAGTCCCAAGAAGAAGAAGATCCCTGCCAAGGGGAAGAGTCCTACCAAAAAGAAGATCACTGCCAAGGGGAAGAGTCCCACTAAGAAGACTGCCAAGGGAAAGAGTCCCACTAAGAGCCCTACAAAAAAAAAGAGCAGATACAAAGGGTCATCCATTCCACTCACCATTGAAATTCAAGGTTCCAAAGCATCGTACACTTAAGAACAATAAGGGGGAGTCACCTAGCTCACCTTTCAAGCTACCATTCATGTTGTCAAAGAAAGCTTCCAAATCACCCAAGCCAGCCAGTCCTAAGGAGCCCAAAGCACCAACCCCTGCCAAGTCACCACCACCACCCACTCCTGAACTTTCACCCCCTTCTGAACACAAAAGGAAAAGGGTCTCTGAGGATGCAGAATCCTCTCAGGCAAAAAGAAAAGTGGAATTTCATGATTGAATAGTCCACAAAAGCTATGTACACTTTTGTTCATTTTGTCCATATGAACATATATATATACCCTTTGGTGATTCATAATTTTGTACTTCAAATACTTAATACCAATTGTTGATTCTTAAATGTGTATCATGATGTCATGTAAGTTTAAAACAACATAAGTAGAGAAAAGATAAATATATTTGCAAAATGATTACAATATTGAACTTGTTTTTTCAAGTCCTTGCAAGTGGCTCAAATACAACTCTTTTTGGGGGAAGGCATGTGATGCAAGAGGTTGAATTCTCCATCCTTGTGCTCACCACAATTTCATCCGCTTTGAATCTATACTCGGGAGATGTTTCATCAAGAAACTCAAGAGATTCTCTAACATCATTTCGTCTCCAATTTGTTGTTACTATCAGGCTTCTATACTCGGTGTGGATGTACTGTGACCTTTAGTTCAAACTCTGGACAATTTTCCTCAGAGTCGAGAGGAACCCAGCTACCTAATTTGCTTCTCCATCTCCTATAGTCGTAGCCCAGAACTAATGATTGACGACATAGTTGATATGAGATAGACATAGAATTTGGGCTTACTCTACAACTAATATTGTCACCATTATGGAAAGTTTCTTTGGTGCTCCATCCGTCTCCAAGAACATTATCAAGTTCAGTCATAGAAAGTCTTCTATTAAGCCACATCATCTTTGTCCTCTGCAAATCCATTGTTTTGAAACATGCCACAAAGACATGTATAGGCAAGAACCATTGAACTTTAATCCTTCTTGATATCCTGCTCGGAGACATAGCTTTAAGGATGTCTTCTTTGATCTTGGATTTGAAGCTTGATATAGTACATGCATCAGGAGCTTCCCAATCAAGTGAACTTATGGTGGGAACTGGTAACTGATGTAGTTCTCCATATGCATCTTCTCGTGATGGAACTTTGTATTCTGCAAAATAGACAAACAAATCCATTGTTTTGTAAAAGGAAGGTGGCTTGTCATCATACATAGCATCTGCAATCCCTTTATGCATTTCTTTGAACGTCCCACTCAGACTCTCCACAGGCTGCCATTCCACAGCTGTTGAAGGAAATATATCTGGAATGGAATCAAAAAATGAGAAAAACAATGGGATAATGAAAAAAATTCACAGTATCAAATAGTTTTTTTTTGTACTTACAGTAAGAATGCAGTGTGGGATGTTCTTCCCAGTCTAACACCATATCCTTGGCCATGTACACATGTTGAACCTTAGCTAGCCAGCCATTGTCGGCCACTTTGAAAGCAAGAACATGACCTTTCCAATGGTTTTTTACTTTATCGTGTTTAGTTCTCTTCACTCTATGTACACCTTTGCATGAAGGAAGCATTGTTACCCAGTCATTCACACGAAAATATATGGACTTCCAAAGACCATCCTCTCTAACGTTATGAAAGTCACAAGAAGTTATGTTATGTGAAGGGCGACGTGCAAAAGACGCCATGGAAACTCAGAGATTAAAGAAGAAAGAAAGTATAGACGGAAAGACTTAAAACCTCTCACAAACTAGAGAGCGAGAAAGGTATACGTTTGAAAAAAGTAGGTGATTTGTCATTAATGCTCTTGTTTTGAGAGCCTTCTGACATAGATTTCGTATCTTTTGACAACGCTTTTGTGAAATATAAAATAGAATAAAAGACGAGACTTCATTGCTTTGAGCCGCAAATTTAATGAGCTCTCTCGCCGAAAGCACCTAAATACAGCAGTTTCAGCCTTGTGATCAAGACATTTAGCGGTTCTCTGTCAAAATAGGACCACCAAAACCCACAATAGAGGAGACAAGAGTGCCATACTTTGTATATGTGTCAAATAACTATTGGACTATTCCTTAATCCTTAGATTAACAAACAGCCCTTTTTGAGTCGTTTTTGGCCCTAATGAAGAGTGAGGTATATATTTTTAATTTTACATTACACACATACCACAACACGACATTCACACCCTCTAAACATGAAAATCCTTCGGCATGTGCCACGTATCTTTCTGCACCAGGTTCAATCTTCATTTAAGTCAACATACATGTCGATTTCATCATCACTTCCAACAAATTTTAACACATTGTCCTCTTTCTCTTCATCATCGTCCATAGTATTCTTATCAGAGCCTTCATTTTCGCTTTCTTGTGAATCAAAGGGATCTGTATCACATCTTCTTTTAGACAACTTGATTCTTTTCCCTGCAATGGGAATCTTCATTAATGTCCCATCCAGCTCATGCAAGGTATAAGTTGCATTCCCATGTACATATTGAACCACATAAGGACCAAACCATCTCATTGAAATATTTCTTATTGTTGAATGCTAGCTGTCAAGACTATTGTCATACACCAATACCCAATCACCTTCCTCAATAGCTTTAGGTATGAGCCTATGACTCATATCAAATCTGGCTTTATTCTTTAACCTTGCATCTTTCAATCATGCTACTGCATTCTTAATATCTTCAGGCCTTCTTTCTAATAGTTGTATGTGCAAAGCAAAAAGGTATTCCCTACTCATTCCATCTTCCCAAGGCAATACATTCCATGTGGGAATTACATCCTCAATTGGCATTATAGGTTTTTGATCGTACATCAACTCAAATGGCTTATAACTAGTAACTCAGCTATGAGTTGTATGATCAGCCCATAAAGCATAAGGCAATAACCTAGGCCACTCCCCCATTTTACATTTGTAGGCCTTAGCCAAAGCTTTAATGATAGGATGATGCCCACACTCTGATTTATTGTTTCCCTCTGGATTATTTGGAGTAGTGAGAGCAAGTTTAACACTAGAATGGTAACCTAACAAGACATAAAAGTGTCCTTTCAGGGTTTTGGGAAAAATTTCCAAAACCATAGTAGATCCACTCATTTTGAAAAATCCTTTCATGAGCTTATAGTTCAATAACTACTACATATGGAAAAAATGAGAAACTTGTAATTTTTCTCATCCCTTGGTCACTACAAGCCTCCAAAGTTGATGGACCAATGCATTTTGCCCAAAACAACAATTTCTTACGGTTGATTGCATATAAATAAGAGTGGAGATTTTTGTAGGACATGAGATAAAATGCCCCGTTAACTTCAATGGGTTGGTGACCAAAACATATGGTTGCTTTTACCTCACTAATTTTTTTTTGGGCAAAAAAAATAGGTACAAAAAAGTTGCATTTTTGCCATTCTGCGGACCTATTATCAAAGTTTCTATAGTCACGCTCAATACAGATACTATATACATGTTTTCTTAGTTCCCTTTGGGCCTGTGGATTCAAAAGGAGCCATGGATCATGTCAAAAGGATAATGGATTTCTTACAATTGGAACCTTGGGGGCAATGATAAAGTGCTAAATATAGCAAACATGAAAAAACTAGGTTTAGCATTATGACCTCTAGAAACCCATAGAAACTACTCAATATCTAGCCAAGTTTGTAGTCTATGATTAGATATGGTTACTGCCTAAAAAATACACACAATTGGCCTAAGAAACTAGCAATATTGAGAAAGTTATACTTGCTACTCTAAAATGTATCGTATTCTTCAGCAATCAAAAAACTCAACCATCATCATATACTATGCTATATAGCATATTAGGTCCCCCAAAACTCAAGGAAGATTAGCTTTATGTTATACATTACACTTACACAATCAAAATTGAATTTGGATATCAAAAAATCCACCAAAAAAATCATAAAAGTGCTAATTTTGGCCAAAAAATAGGATTATGCAATTCTTGTAAATTGGTCATAACTTTCAATTTTAACACTTAGCTCTCCCTACAAGCATCAAAACATGTTTAGAACTATGAAGGCCTAACCTCTAGCCATCTAAACCTCACAAACATGAATTTTAGAGTGGTATAGTTGCCAAAAATTGAAAAAAAGCCAAAAACAGGACCCGTTTTTTCACACAATTTAGGTTCAAAAATGTTGTGCAAGAGTAAGGTTAATGGTGGGATCGATACTCAAAAAAAAATGCTAAGTTTTTTTCAGCTCATAAGGCAACTTTGTGGATATATAGCACCTAGAAATTCATTTTCATACTCTTCAAATAATTCAAGAAAAATGCTCACTTAACAGGACACAAAAGTGTCCAAGGACATAAAAGTGTCCTGTTACCATTCTAGTGTTAATGCACAACATAGAGAAAACTTTTGTAGCTTTGTCGGTATCCAACTCACCTCTGTCTATTGTTATTTTCCCAAAACAATCATAACGGCTAATTACATCATCCAAGAGGAACTTACATATCCCTTATGTGCTTTTGTTCTTAGAGCACGACCTTCAACTTGGTTGGTTAAATCTTCCCGTGCAAGCACTATGTATCTTATTTTCCATAAGCCCGATGGCATTATAACCAGATCTACTACCCACTTATAGTGTATGGCCAATGGGTCAGTAGGGTGCAACCCATCTTGATGGCGTACATTTGACAGGTTTCACAAGACTCCACAAAGTGAGATACATTTTTATACATACCTTTCCACCAATACCTCTCTTTCATTTTAGTAAAGGTGGCCCTTACATCTCTTTGTACAACATAAATACTCCCATAAAACTTTTTCATAAGCTCATTTTGAGCATCCTTATCAATCATGACTCTCGATGGCATTCCATTTCTTTGTTTCAGATGCTTCCATAAGTACCCATCTTTCAAAAAGTATCCATAGGCCTTTCTTAGTGTTCTTTTAAACTCTTGATGAGTCCACCCTTCTTGCGTTGTCAAAGTGCTCAAATAGCATCCAATGAGCAACCAGTCACCTTGATATAGGTCCTTTGTAAATGACTCAAGTGCATTTGATACGCAAAGATGATCACTCTTGTCATGAGAGATACTAAAGAACCTCGTGCCTACATCATCTCCATCGACAACCATGTCGTCTTCCTTTTCATGCCTTGCTCTTAAAAGCATATCTGCAACTGGATTATCTTTCCCTGCAATATTCTTAAATTTTGGATTTAAGGACTTTATGTAGGAAATCCATCTCAGCAAAGCAATGTCAGGAGTTGAGAAGCTTGTAATCATTCCAAGAAGGGGTAGACAATCAATCTCCATTATTACATTTTCTCCTATCAAATATTCTTTGTCACATTTCAATGTTGTGACTACTCCCCATGACTCTCTTTTTACATGTGGATAGTTTTTTTTACGATCACTTATGAACTTTTCTCCAAATCTCACCACATATTGCTTGCCACCATCATCATCTTGCCCAATCACCCATCCAATTCCTATGGGGCTAGTATCTAATGTCACATTTACATGTCTTCCACAATCTTAGTTTACTTTCCTCAAATTTGGAGACATAAGAAACAACTTCTTTAGTTTTCTCATGGCTTGGGTATGCATTTCTTCCCATTGAAACTTTTGGTTCTTTCTCAAACATTCATACAAAGGTTTTTCCACATGCGCATAATGTGGAATCCAGATAACATAGAACACACATGCACCCAAGAACCTTCAAACCTTAGCTAAATTAATACATGTCTCGTTCATTATTTGAATCACATCAATCTTTGCTAAACAAGGTCTTCTACCATATGGCCCGCACATATGTCCCACAATAAGGTGACTTCGTGCACACCAAACACATTGACTTTTGCCAGACAAGGTAAGATTCACTTCTTCCAACCTTCACAAGATCTTATCACAATCATTGATATGATTTTCCACCTATGTGAAGCACCCCCTTGAGGTTAAAGCCACATCTATATCACTTACATCACATCCTTTATTTGGCACATCATCAAGAAAGGGCATTGTAGTTTGCAGTATGAAGTCATGTAGGACTTTGTTCATACCATTCATCATATGCGCAACTGTATTAGTTGCTCCCTGAGGTAAGGTGCACATCCTTACCAAACGCAAATGTGTTCTCATGGTAGTAAAGTCCCTGATTTCCATAGCTAGCTGGAATTGATCATACCCTGAGTACAAATCCCCCATAGAATATATCTCCCTTACTACAAATGCTTCTACAAACTCATCTACAATTGGCCCTGTACACACATTTATAATTGTCACCTTATTCACAGGTTGCATATCCTAAATAAAGCATAAAGAACCATTTTTCTTTGAAACTGTGAACCATTTGTTTGAATATGGAGCACAAGAAGGCTCCAAAATATCCATTTTGATCTTTTCATTAAGCAAGTTACTCAATAAGTTTTGGCAAATGGACCTTTGGAACTGGAATGGGCCTCAAGTTCCAAGGTACATGAGGGGTGGTGAATATCACCATAGGAGAAACAACGGATGGATCAACACACCCTATCTCATGCGGTTTGAATGCAAAAGTTTTTCCGTGTTTGGCAAGCATTTATTCAAAGCATATTCTTTCTACCTCTGTCAAATTGTCCTCGCAACCAATCTTTAAATCCTTCAGAGAATCCTTTGTAAACTTATGCCAAGCCTACTTGGGTCATGAAGACTAGGCTTTGAAGTAGCTTGCTCCATCTTATCCATGCAGTTCTTTGGTAGAGGTAATGCCATTGGTTTTACTTTCTTTGCTACCACAGACTTGTACTTGGCCAAAACCCCTCATATCCTTGTAGTCCTTGAATTCTTTGTCTATCTTTGGCAAAAGGGACTCTCTAATACTTTCATGGTTCCTTTCACAAATTGTATTGCATGCTTCTCATCCTGCTGCTTATCCTAGCATAAGTTGACACGTTGGCCATCACCTTGGTTTCCATGCAAGTAGAAGAGATGTATGGCTGCTCACAAATAAGAGGGTATGTAGAAATCTCCTGTACAAAGAAATTTTGGTCATCTTTTACATCCCCTATAGTTACCTTTACATTTGGACAAGCTCCGTACAACTCCTTTGATGAGTTGTTTGCTGCTCAAATCATCCATCCATGATATATATCGATTCAACGTTTTCCTTTTTGATAAAGACTCTTTGACATGATATTAATTTTTGACCCATGATCTATCAACGCAATGTATGGCTATTCTAAGTCTCCCACTTTTACTAGGGTCTCAATAGTTGCTCTTGCCTAATGCCTCTTTAAGTAATATGCTTGCGAGTGGTCTTGACTTCATCTTCATCATCAAAGAAGCGAGCTTGTTTTACTCCTCCCCTATACTTGTAGCATCCAGAGACCATCCAACAATAGTTTCACCTTGATCACCATTTACACCGTGTGCATTTAGAGTCTCTCCTTCATCATGTACTCTGTGTGTGTGTGTGTGTGTGTGTGTGTGTGTGTGTGTGTGTGTGTGTGTGTGTGTGTGTGTGTGTGTGTGTGTGTGTGTGTGTGTGTGTGTGTGTGTGTGTGTGTGTGTGTGTGTGTGTGTGTGTGTGTGCAAAAATTGAGAAAAGAGAATAAGAGGAGACCTGTGTTTGCAGGGGGAAAAACTCACCTTGAATATGTGAACCCCTTATTCTATTATGTACATAAAATATTAGCTGCAGTGAGTGAGCACATGGCCTAAGTTGCAACATGGGGCTTTATCCCAACAATAGCTGCTAGTCTTTGCTCATGGGTGAAAGCATGTTAACCTATCATGCTTTTTCATGTCCCGGACAATGCTAACTAGCACAATTTTGACATATGCTAACTAGTACAATAACTTGAGCTACATCTCCAAGATCTATGACATATGATATATCAATAGAAAGCACTTGAAACAAGGAATCCAAATGTAAAACCTCCGACAAATTTTGATATTATTTGTAAAACATTTACCGGACGCCCAACTTTTTGAAGGTGTGCTAACTTGAAACTGCTAACTAGCACAAAAAGCGCGACAGGTTAACATGCTTTCACCCTCATCTAGTTTCTTGAGAGTTTCTAGTCATTCTAATAGTTCATTACCCATCCACTCTAGTTCATGAGCAACTATGAGGGTTGGTAGAGTAAAAACTCCATTGCCAATATAACATCAAATCCATAGAACAAATTAAAATGGAGTGGCATTTAGAGTTGTTTTGTATGAAACCCTTTAAGCCCATAGAGCTGAATGGAGACTCCTCTCCCATTCCATTCTTCTCGAGCTGCTGGTTTTAGTAAGCACGGAGCTAAGGATTTTATTTGTATGCTCTCCTTGGACATTTTCTTCAGGATGATAGGGTATGGATTTGTTATGGATGACCATAAAACTGTTAAGAAAGTTCTCTATCACCTTGTTCAGGAAATGTGTCCCTCGATCACTCATGAGCTCAATATGAAGTCTATATTGTGTGTATATACATTCATACAACAATGCAATTGTGGTTCATGAATTAGTATTCCTAGTGGATCTAGCTTCCGCCCACTTGGTCATATAATTAGTGGCTACAATAATATATTGTTCCTGAGTTTTGCAAGCACATAGTTGTATAGGAACAACAAAGTCTATACCCCAATTTAGCAAATGCTCTCGCTCCCATCATTGCAATCACAATGGAATTTTGTCCATTCCAGTCAGCATTTTGGTTCTTTGAAAGAGTCACATCTTTGGACAAATTCTTTTGCATCTAAAAACACAGTTGTCCACCATATGCCTACCATTAGTATTTCTCTAGCCATAGTCCCATGAGAGAAATGGTCCTTCCGCTAGACTTGCATATGCTTGTCCCAAGATAGGAATGTACTCATCTTCATTTGAAAACAATATATGTCATAATAACTAATATCTAATTCTCCTAAATGATTTTCTCATGTTAACCTGATCATTTACTATGGGGAACTGCCAGGGGAGAAAAAGTTAGAATATTGGTTAAGCTGGTAGACCGGCCACAGTAGGGATCCAAAGGGGGGAAAATAGGGATCCAAAGGGGGGGCCATATGCAAAAGATCAATGTGCAACAATGGGCTTTAAATACCCTAAGGTTCAACCCATTAAGACTTCCAAAATTCAAAGGTTGTGTCGAATGGTCAACCTTTGTAAAATTGGATTCCTTGTGAGTGTGCCAAAAAGGTCTTCAAGACTCCTACATAGGAGGGAGCGATTCTTGTAAGTAGGGGATGAGAGAGAAACACACACACACACACACACGCTCACAGGCTCCCTTTACACAAAGGGAAAAGGGGACACATGCCAGCTCCCTAGGCCAATTGCCCATAAGGTGCACTCAAATCCAATTGGATGGCCATAGAGGTGTACAAATGCGAATTAGGCTAGAGTACATTTAGTTTAATTTATTTAAAAACACTTAATAAAAGAACCAATAAGAATTAATCTCTCTAGAAGACTATTGGACAGTCTCCCAAGGGGTCCAATGAGCATTCAGCAGCCCAATGGCTTGCCTGCTTCCTATTGTCCAGAAGACAAAGGGGTCCAATGAGATTTTAGTTGCATTATTTAATTACCTAAAGCTCCAACAAAAGGGAAAGGGGGACACATGTCACAAGGCTATCACTTATGCTTCTCAATTTTCATTGGCTAAGCTTGGAGAGGTCTAATGAGGTGCCAGCATGAGGATTTAGCAAGAGGGGTAGATCGAGAGAGAGAGAGAGAGAGAGAGAGAGAGAGAGAGAGAGAGAGAGAGAGAGAGAGAGAGAGAGAGAGAGAGGGGGGGGGGGGGGGGGGGGGGGGGGGGATGATTTTGTCAAGGCATTATCACACACACACTCACACAATCTCATGTGTGAAGCAAGAAGACTCCTTCTCAAGCTTTAATGGAAAGCTCATCATCTACTCCAAGCTTGTGAGAAGGGAGGCCTACACCAATAACTCTTGGATTTGTGATGCAAATCCAACCAAGAGGCAAGCTTCAATGCATGCTCATCTCCTCTACCATGCTAATTACTAAGCTATGCTAAGCTTTTATGAGTGATTATGTGAGGAGATATACTTATTTCGCGTAAAATTACTCCTTCTTCCTCTCAATCTCCTCTCATACCCCGCTAGCTCTCACCATCTTCGAAGGTGTGTGAGGTCTTGGGTCTGAGACCGTGAGGGAATTGATGTTGTGTTTTGTAAGTGTATGCTTAGTTCTTGAAGCTTCCATCTTCATTGCACTAGCTAGTTATTGAAGGAACACAAAGAATTGTATTTTAAAATGTCTCCCTTGATGGGGGGTAACCTATAATACAAAGCCTTTTGGAGGGGGGACCGGCTCCATGTAAATCCGGTCCTCAACTATTGTTAATAGCTTAATTTATATCTCTTTTGAAGTATTTTTCATGCATGTCTAACTAGGTGTTATGCTTTTTCTTGCTCTCTCCACCCAAGCACTCTTGTTATGATTATTAGGAATCTATTCTAATGAAATGCTCACTATGTTCATGCTACTTTCTGCTACACATAAGTTACTAGGCCATTAAATGTTGCATTCTTCTCAGAGCACAATGTTTCTCTTTTCTTGATCAAGAAGGGAGGTCCTCAAGCTAGATATAAATGGTTGGTATTATTCATTGCAAATGAGTAAGTAGAGTAGTGATTTTTCAGCCTTATAGTGCGCCTGCCTTCATGCAGATAATGGGGCATCACCGTCGAGAGCTACGGTCTTAATAGTGGATTTCTATGGGGCTTGCCTACCGCTTAATCACTATTGAGCTATTAGAAGCTACAGGATCCGGTGTTGTTTTGGTGTTGAAGACCCTCTCTTCTATTCCTTGCAATTAATGATATTCGAGCCACGGGTACAATAGCTTGAGTGCTTTTCTGAAGGGGTAAAGAGGAGTAGAAACTAGGGCTTGAAGTGCCAAAGTACACCTAAAAACGTTTACACCTAAAAGCTGTTAGAATGGCTGATAATAGTAAAGAGAGTGAAATTAATGTTGATAGCTTTGATTTTGCTAATGAGCAGGCTACTAATGATGCCCCTATGCTTGTTAACTACCTTGTTTCTAGGCTTCACAAGCCATGGGCAATCCATCCATCCAAAGTGGAGTGCAACGGCAGCTTCGTGCTCATGGGATTCTCCAAGCCCCCCACCATGACAAGAGAGTACCTAGGAATCCTCCTTGTGAGACTTCCAAAAGAGGCCTCTCTCCGATTCGGGAAGAAGAAGAGGATCCATATGAAGGGCTCAAAAATTTTCTTCTTGATGACACATCTCCTTCTCAAAGGCAAAATCAAGAGCCCCCACCAAAGGAACAAGAAATAAGTGAGTCTCCTGCCACCTCGGCGGAGATGGATCCATGAAGATGGCGAGTATAACGCTCTCCATCACCTCCTAAATGGAGAAGACCATCAGACAATTCTCTACACCACAATTCAAAGAGGGATGATAAAAAGCAAGAGAAGAAAAAGGCGAGAAAGAGGTCACCCTCTTCTGCATGTTCTTCATCCTCTTCCTCATATGAAGAAAGTGATGGTGCAGACAAAGAGGATCAAGGCAAGAAAAACGCGAGAAAGAGGTCACCCTCTTCTCCATCTTCCTCAAATTCTTCATCTTCTGAAGAAAGTGATGGTGCAACTTTTGAACCATCAAAAGGAGAGGCCATAGGAAACCCTATGCTACGTGGAAGAGATCATCCAATCTCAAGAATTTCAAAGAGCATCTCTTTCCTTACCTACAATGGCACTTTTGGTGCTACGAACAAAGTCTTGGCTTTCATCCAACAATTTGATGCAATGTTTGGAGATGAGGGCTTCACAGAGTCCTTTAAGCTATGCCATATAGCTATGCATTTTCAAAAGTCTGCCAGGAAATGGTGGTCTAGACTACGGGAAAATGGTGAAGCTCCACGAACATGGAAAGATTTAAGAGCTTCCATCATGAAGCAGTTTTGGCCACCGATGCCAAAGACAAAGTACTCACTGAATGGCAAAGCTTGAAGCTCTCTCCCGATGAATCCATTTATAAATATGTAGACAAGTTTTGGGACTTACATTTCAAATCCACTGTCTTCAAAAAGATGGATTTTGGAGAACAAAAACAACAATTTTGTGCGGGCTTAACTCAAGAAATGACGGAGTATGTCAACTCCCAAAGACCACGCACCATATCGATGGTCATAGACCGTACTGTGGTGGCTTCGGGAATCACAAACAGAGGCTAGGAAAAATCTTAATCCCACATAAAACAAGGGTTCCAATGATCCTAAGGGGAAGGACAGTGTCCAAATGTCTCCTAAAGGCACTTCCAATAACAACAAAGCTAAGGGGAAGGGAGTTTACAAAGGCAAAAATGAACTCTCTCCAGAATAACTTGAGCGTATCGCAAGGATAACCGTTTTTTCAAGTGCGGCGAGCAAGGGCATGCATATCACGCTTGTCCCCAAAAGAACACCCACCATGAGCCTCCTAGAGCTACCTTGGTTGAAATCCAAGAAGAAGAAACTCACCACAAAGGATCTTCTCTATGCCATGCTTGGAAAAAGGTAAGAGAACATGATTCTTTTAATCTCTTTGACCTTGGTTCTAATCACAATTTTCTATCCATAGAGTTGGCCACCAAGCTAGGCATCCAAGCCTATGAGATGGGAGATGTCCTACCCATAGATGGTGCCTTCAAGGGGCAAGAAGCTTCAATCACTCGCTTAATTGGGAAATTGAGGCTCCATGTCCAAAGCTATGTGGACAAAGAGGACTTCTTTATCTCTCCTCTCAAGCATGAGGATGTGATCCTAGGGGCACCATGGTTTGATCGCATGGCTGCCAATGTTAAATTCCCTAAAAGGAAAATCTACTTTAGGTTCAGGGAAAAAGATATGTACATAGATGCTAAGGAAATGGGTAGCACCATACCTATTGTACATACGCAAGCTTTCAATAAGTCAATAAAGAGCTCTATTTTCATGTATATGATTTTTGTTAAAGATTCTCAAAATGAACCTAATGCTTTAGCAAAGTAAAATATAAACAATCACAAGGAATTAGAGTTATCCAATTTTCTCAAGGGGTTTCAAGATGTTTTTATTGACGACACTCCTTGTGAACTACCTCCTAAATGAGGCAATGATGACCATGCAATTGAACTTCTTCCAAGAATTTCATCGCCTAATAAACCTCCTTATAGAGTTTCTCAAGCTCAACAAGAGGAGATTATGTGGCAAGTGCATGAGTTAGTTGAGAAGGGCAAGGTTAATCCTAGCTCATCTCCATTTTTCTCACCCGTGTTATTAGTGCAAAAGAAAGACGGTGGCGCATCCAAATTTGGTCCGAGCTAGGAAATGGTCTATGCCAAGCAAAAGGCAGCAGGCAAGTGCAGTGCAGAAGGCTAGATCAGGTGCCAAGGTCCTGGGCAGCCAACAGCTAGCAAAAAAGTGTGCTCAATGCGGCTTTTTAGGCCAAAAGTGTTGCGGGATGGTCCAGATGGGATAACAGATGAAGATGTTCGAAGTGACCTATCAGTGTCCTAAAATGAAGTGTTCGGTATGCTCTAGAAATCGGTCCAAACGGCTCATTAAACGGAGCTCCTGTGTGCAAGAAACTGAAGTTTAAAGGAAGAGTGTGTAGCAGATCCCCGATGGGCAAGGCAGCTGGGGACAGGTGGCCTAGTTAGGTGTCGATGGATATATGTGTAGTGCTCGAGTTACGGAGCATGCCGGTCTTCTCGGATTGCAAATCGAAGCTCGCAATAGCAAGTTATGATCAGTTGAAAAAATTTCGGCGATCGGGTCTGAGCCCACTTGACCGCATTGAAGGATGTGCCATCTGGCACCATTTCGGCCTCACCAAGGTCCTCGATGATAATATGCATCATGTGGCGATAGCAAAATTTGCGGCACGTCAGTCGGACGCTCGGTCAGCAAGATACAGTGGTTCAAATGTGAGGGCCATTGCTCGAGAATGCAGTGTGACAGATGCCTTTTCTCGTCTTTCGTGGCCTTGTTGGGAGGGCCTGGAAAAGTCAAAAAGCGAAGGGGATTATGCTGAAACAAGCCAGATATGCAAGTTTTCTACCGGACTTTGCGGCTTGACAGTCTGACAAAGAGGCAGTACATGGATGCATGGGGAAATATGACCCAGGAGGGAGAGTTTTTCTTTTTTTGAAGGCTTGAGGCCATGGACCATGAGGCTACCACGTGGGCGCCATAATCCCACATGCATTGCCTGGTACTTTAGATGCGGACTATTTAACCTAGGGTGTGAGCCCCTTCTAAAGTGTGTAAAGGGAGGCGGCTCCCTTGAAGCTCCGTGAGCTATGGAGTTATGCGTTGTTGGTGCTGTGTTGGCGGCCGGCGGCCCTGTAGAGCGAAGACAGGGTGTTTTGGCCTAGTGGGAGGAGGCACAGTGGCGCGCGCCCGCGTGGGGGTGAGATGGCTGCAGCCAACGCAGGTGATGACGTGGCTGCCCGGAGAGAAGGGTCCCATGGCCCAGTTGGACGTCAAATTTTTGAGACAATAAGGGAGGGGCAATAGCAACCTCGCTATTGCCTCCCGCTTGCATGAAAGGGGCACATCCCATAGAGGTAAAGAGAGAACTCGAGGGCAGCCAAGAGGACCAAGCAAAAAGCAAAAGGGCCAGTCGAGCAAAGACAAAGGCAAAAGCAAAGGTAAGGACAAGCCTAATGAAGAGAGGAAAAGAAGAGAGGGAGGAGGCCGATAAAGGGTAAGTAAAAGGAGCCAGACAAAAGGTGGCCAAGGGTCAAAGCTAGATCAAAAGAGGAGTGCAAAGGGTAGCCCCAAAAGGGTAAAAAATAGTGAGGAAAAAAGTAAAAATAATAAAAAGCCTAGGGGCAATAGCGATGTCGGTATTGCTTCCCCCCCCTCCCTCCCCCCCAAGTGCAAAAGAGAGAGGAAGAGAGCAGACGGAGTAAAGCGGTTTCCCCCCTCCAAAAATGCCAAATCAAGATGCCAGATGGGCCAATGAAAGTGTAAATTCCAAAATTAAAGGCCCAAATTTTAGTCAAATTAAGGGCTTTTTTGGTGCCGTTTGAAGCCTGCAAAGTGGAGTTTGCTGACAAGCTAACCCCTTTGTACCTTTTCTTGAAAATTGCCATAGTGATGGCAGTGCAAGCCACTGTACATGCATTTGGAAATGCAATCAAGCCACTATTGCCCCATCTTGCTATTGTTTCTCCTTCCCCCCTTCTCTTTCTCTTGCTTTCATGTTTCCCCTCGATGCCGGTTGTGTGGAAGTGTGTGCCCCACCGGACCGACGGTGTTTTGTGTGAGAGAGAGATTGAGTGGCTATGAGCAGTGGAAACTGAGCAGGCGGTGGTCTGCTAGTGTAAAGTGTTTCTTTGAAAGTGTTTTCCGAGAGGACAAGGGTGTTGTGGATACCCTGAGCTATAGAGAGGCCCTTGTGTTGGTTGTTGAGATGTCGAGCTCTACACCTTGAGCTGGCATCCACTACAGGTGTTGGCCGCTTACGGCATTTACTCACTGGTGCGTTAGGTGACCGACATGGAGGATCTCTGCCAGTGATTCTACAACTGGACTACACTTATAGTGCCAGCCTAGTACGCTTCTAGCGAGTTCACACTTAGTGACCGCATGTACATATGTGCTACTTTTCAGCTTTAGCACTTAGTCATTTTGTACTCTCTTTTCTGTGAAGAAGAAGAAGAAGCTTTCCATCTCTGTGTGCTTTGTGCTTGTCTTGTGTAGCTCTCTTGCATCCTCATTCTTTACATGGTATCAGAGCCTGGTGCAGGCAAGAGAGGCTAAGAGAGCAAGAGCATCACAATCCCTTCGTTCGCAATCCACGACCAGATGCCGAAGGCGTCTCGCGCAGCAAAAAAAATTTTAGGGGTTTTTCGCACAAGTTTTTGAACAGGTCTCCAAAGTGCAGTATACAGAGATTTACTGTACAAGTACAGTGGTTGTATGTACGCTTGATTGTGGACACTCGTTGAGTGTAGAAAGCGCTACAGGTACCACGATAGCAGGTTCAACAGATTTGCAGGTTTTTGCAGATTGCAGCTATTTTGTCTTAGTGCTTCAAGATGTCTAACGGTTTCAGTCAGATTGTTACTGAGAAGCTTGAGAAAAATAACTACCATGCATGGAAGTTCAGAATAACAAATTTATTTAAAGGAAAAGGTTATTGGGACTATGTAGAAGGAGACAATGAAAAGGAACCAGAGATTCCCGAGGCAAATGCTACAGCAGAACAAAGGAAAGCCTTGAGGGACTGGCAACAAGGCCAGAGCAAAGTGATGTATTGGCTTTCTATGAGCATCACAGATGGCATGATGGGCTATCTATAGGATTCTGAAACCCCCGCCATTGCATGGAGAAACTTAGGCAGAGTGTTCGAGGTGAACACCAAGGCCAGGAAGCTTCAACTAAAGTCGGAGCTAAATCAGGTTAAGAGGAACAACCTCTCAATCAATGATTATGCCTTGAAGATCAAGAGTATCATTGAGGCTCTTGGATCTATTAAAGTCTCAGTGGAAGACGATGACATTGTCCGTGCATGCTTGGATGGTCTAGGAGATGAGTATGTACATTTTAGGTCTTCCATGAATACAAGAGACAACATCCCCGTGTTCCAAGATTTGATTTCTATGCTTATTCTTGAGGAGAAGAACCTTGACACATCTTCTTCTCATGGCAGAAATAATTCTGAACAGGCCTTCCATTCTAACTCCAACAGAGGTAGAGGTAGAGGTCGTGGTCGAGGCCCAAGGGGTTGCAGGGGCCAATTTCTGGAAGGTCAATCAAATCAAAACAATACAGGTGGCAGGGGAAACCAGTCTCAAGGCAGGGGGAGTCAAAGAGGTCGTGGTACAGGATCAAGCAGGCAGCAACATACTCCAGATAGCAGAGAATGTTGGACTTGTGGTGAAAGAGGTCACATGTCACGTGACTGTCCAAAGGGAAAAGCAAGTGGAAAGAGAGAACAGGGCAACTATGCATCTACTAGCAGAGATGCAGATGACAGCAAAAACGAGTGCATGTTTGTTATGCATCATGTAATGAATACAATCACTGCAGAGAATTCCACCCAAGATGATGTTTGGTATGTGGATTCAGGTGCCTCTAATCACATGACGTCTCGTGAGAGTGGTTTAGAGATATGCGCAAACCAGATGTGTCAGGCTATGTGTAGACAGGAGATGACACAACTCACCCCATTGCTCATGTAGGGGACATATCTCTAAATACGAAGAGTGGTAAATCAAAGTACTTAGCAGATGTACTTCATGTCCCAAACATTACAAAGAATCTTGTTTCTGTTGGACAAATGGTTGAGCAGGGTTTGCAGGTTCGCTTCAATCCAAATGGCTGTTATGTAGAAGATTTCCAGAATGGCTGTAAGCTGATCACAGAGGGCAAATGTGTGGGAAGAATGTTTACGCTGAATGTAGACATGCCTGAGGTAAAAGTTGCATTATTTGCACAGGGCACAGGTGTTGTGGGTCATGTTGACATTTGGCACAAACGCATTGGCCATGTCAATGAGCAGAGATTGCGCAGCATGCAATCAAAATAGATTGTAAAAGGTTTTCCCAAATTCAAGGTGGATGGTATGCATAAAGTGTGTGCAGCATGCCAGTTTGGAAAACAGTCAAAGGACTCATTTCCACATGAGCGCAATGTATGTAAAAAGCCACTTGAGGTGGTGCACACAGATGTTTGGGGTCCAACCGATACTGCAAGTATACATGGTTGCAGGTATTATGTCTCTTTCATTGATGACCATACAAGGAAAGTATGGGTCTACTTCATGCGTAACAAAAGTGAAGTGTTTGGTCACTTTCAAGACTTCAAAGTCATGATTGAGAAGGAGACAGATATGCAAATCAAGAAATTGAGGTCAGATGGAAGGGGAGAGTACTTCTCCAATGATTTTTCATATTTTCTGCGAATGCATGGTATACGCAGGCAGTTTACATGCAGATATACTCCACAGCAGAATGGGGTCGCAGAAAGGAAAAACAGGCACATTGCAGAGGTTGCACGTGCATTGATGAATGAGAAGAACATGCCTCATCATTTCTGGACTAAAGCCGTAAATACAGCGTGTACATTATGAACAGGACACCTACAGCTGCGGTGCATGATGTAACACCTGAGGAAAAGTTTACAGGTACAACGCCTGATTTGGCACACTTGAAAGTGTTTGGCTGCATAGCTTACGTGCATGTACCATATGAGTTACGTAGGAAATTGGATCCTAAAGCAGAGAAATGTATTCTTTTGGGATATTCCCTTGAACAAAAGGGGTACAGGTGCTACAATCCTACTACACAAGAATTACGACTGAGCAGAGATGTAGTCTTTGATGAGATGAGCAGCTGGTACAGTAATGCACATGGAACTATTGGGGCTGATGTAAAAGATGATGTGGTTGTACAAAATGTGAGGCCACAGTCACAGGTTTTGAGTGGACCACAAGAGTCCTCTTCTCGTGGCTCTGTTGAGAAACCATGGAATGGTAGACTACGTACGCAGGTTACTCCACCAACAGGTACAGGGAATGTATCACGAAAAGGAAAGGAAAAGGTTGATGAACCTCCCTTTATGGCTGATGTATCATCAGGTTTTTCACAGGTAGACATGGATTCATATGGTTTTGAACAAAGTCTTGATGAGGAATTTGGAATTCCGGCTGTCAGGACACCTGGTGTAAGGAAAGTACAAGAAGATGCTAGAGGGAAAGGGAGTGACCCAGGACCGCGCAGACCTAATAGAGTCAGAAATCCAGTTCAAAAATTGACTTATGATGGGTATCTAGCGCATCACCAAGCCTACATGGCTAAGGTGATACAGGATGTGGAGCCCACATGTTTTGAGGATGCAGTTGGAAATGTGCATTGGGATGATGCAATGAATGAAGAGATGGCTGCATTGGAAGCAAACGACACATGGGAGTTGGTGCCATTGCCAAGTGGCAAGAAAGCTATTGGTTGTAAATGGGTGTATAAAACCAAGCATAAGGCTGATGGTAACATTGAGCGTCACAAGGCAAGGCTGGTCGCAAAGGGTTATGCACAGACGTATGGCATAGAGTATGAGGAGACCTTTGCTCCAGTGGCAAAGATGACGACTGTGAGAGCTGTCATAGCAGTGGCTGCATCTAGAGGATGGATTATGCATCAAATGGATGTAAAGAATGCCTTCTTGAATGGTGAGTTGAAAGAGGAAGTGTATATGGATCAGCCAACTGGTTATGTCGATCTAGGTTACCCAGATTATGTATGCAGACTTCTCAAAGCTTTGTATGGTTTGAAGCAGGGCTCTAGAGCATGGTATGACAGGATTGCCAAGTATCTTGTCAGTATTGGTTTTAGGAGAGCTCATGCTGATCATTCACTCTATGTACGTGAGAGTGTTGTGGGGATTGTGGTCATTACCATATATGTAGATGACCTTATTATTATTGGTGACAATGCTATGGAGATTGACCATGTGAAGGGTCTTCTCAAACAGGAGTTTGAAATGAAAGATTTAGGCGATTTGCGCTACTTTCTTAGCATTGAGGTGATCAGGACTCCAAAGGGTGTATGGCTATCACAGAGACAGTATGCTTTGGACATGTTGTCAAAGTATGGTATGGCTGATTGTAAGCCAATTTCTATTCCCTTGGATGTGAATGCAAAGTTGAGTGCAGAGGAGGGTGATGTTGTTGAGGATGTCAACATGTACAGGAAGATTGTGGATAGTCTAATCTACTTGACTATCACGAGGCCAGACTTGAGCTACACAGTAGGCTTGGAGAGTCAGTTCATGCACCTTCCGAGGAAGCCACATTTGGATGGAGTACGATGCACACTTCGGTATGTGCAAGGGACTCTTGACTACGCATTGTTCTATGCAGCAGATGCGCCATTAGCATTGTATGGATATACATATGCAGATTGGGCACGTAGCATTGTTGATAGGAGATCTACGAGTGGCTTCATGTTCTATTTTGGGAGTGCTACTGTTACTTGGAGCAGCAAAAAATAGCCTACGGTTGCTTTATCGAGCACAGAGGCCAAGTACAGAGGTGTAGCAGTTGCGGCATGCGAGGTAGCTTGGCTACGCACATTACTTGAGGACTTGGGAGTGCACGTGGACCAGCAGATTTTCATTCATTGTGACAACCTCAGCAGCACGCAGTTGGCTAGGAACCCAGTGTTCCATGCCAGGGCCAAACACATAGAGGTCCATTACCACCATGTTCGAGAGCGAGTGTTGGCGGGCGACATCGACTTGGTTTATGTCAGCACAGAGGAGCAGATAGCGGATATCTTTACCAAGGCCCTCGGAGCTGAGAAGCTTCGATGTTTTCGGACTATGCTTGGACTCTGCGACATGCAGAGCTCGAGGGGGAGTGTTGAGATGTCGAGCTCTACACCTTGAGCTGGCATCCACTACAGGTCTTGGCCGCTTACGTCATTTACTCACTGGCGCGTTAGGTGACCGACACGGAGGATCTCTGCCAGTGATTCTACAGCTGGACTACACTTATAGTGCCAGCCTAGTACGCTTCTAGCGAGTTCACACTTAGTAACCGCATGTACATATGTGCTAGTTTTCAGCTTTAGCACTTAGTCATTTTGTACTCTCTTTTCTGTGAAGAAGAAGAAGAAGCTTTCCATCTCTATGTGCTTTGTGCTTGTCTTGTGTAGCTCTCTTGCATCCTCATTCTTTACATTGGTGTCGGGCATGTTCCCCCATTTCCCCTCTCCGTCTTCTCGTGCCCCCACGGAGAAGCACGCTGATTGCTCCCAGTTAATGGAAAAGAAGCAGTTTTTCGCGGTGGAAGTCATGGCAGCTAGAAGCTATGGACCGATTTTCATAGGCGAAGAGAGCCCTGACGAGTGGATGTCGGACTTCGAGTTATATATACTATCGTTGCATATGCCAAACGAGGATAGCAAAATGCAGAATTTTCCTTTGGTGATGCGTGGTAAAGCTAAAGCATGGTACGAAGCTTTGGAAGGCGAGCCGAAGCAAGCATGGCCGGCTCTACGGGCAAGGTTTCTTCACGACTTTTGCAAGGAGGCATCCTCAGTCGAGATGGATGCGAACCTGAAGGCGCTTAAGCAAGATGTAAGTGATGAATTCAATTTTAGGTCATTTTGAAGAGTGTTGGGCAGCACTAGCAACATCCATGCAGTTGGCTAATGGAGACTACTTCATTTTGGATAAATTCATGGCATGTCTACATCCCAAGGTGAGAGACAAAGTTGACTTCGAGAGCCCAGAGAATTACAATGGTGCAGTAGCGATTCCCCGATCAAAGAGCAGAAAGATAAAGAAGAAGATAGAGCAAGGTGTGTTAGGCTATGAGATGATGGCCCATGTTCAACCGCAGAGTCTGAGAGAGGCTGTACACAAAGAAAATCATGGAAATTGAGGTGTAGTTGTTGTGCCGCAAAATTGAGTACGCACGGTGCAAGATTTTTCCGAGCAGATGCAAGAGTTGCAGCTCAGTGTCATGGATAGAGGACAACCAAGAAGAGCAAGGGGCAGGGCAAGGCTACTGCCAAGTAGGTGCTACAATTGCATAGAAGAGGGGCACTATCCTGGGGGGTTCGCTGTGTAAAACTACCATATCACGTGCGTTCAAGACATGTTTGTAAAACCCCTTATCTTTGAATTTTGTTAGGAATATAATATACCCTTTTCTTTTCAAATCTGTAAGTTTTCTTCAAATTTGAAAATAATGCCCTTTTGTATATATATTTCTGTAAGTTTCAAGAACTTTTAATACCCTTCTGTTGAACTCAAGTGATAGGTTACATTTTTATTAGGTGACCTCCCCGGGGGCACTATGCACCTGATTGTCCTCAACCACAGACAGAAAGAAGAGGCATCTACCCACTTTTTGGTACAGGTCGAGGTCAAGGTCAGTTCAATGGTCCAAGAGAACAAGTAGGGGAGAATCCTGTGCAGTCAGCTCCACCAAACAGAGGCGAAGTCCCAAGAGTAAACATCATAGGAGTGGATAAGCAGGATGTCAAAGTTTTTGCCAATAAGAGAGCAAGAGCTGAGAGGGAGACAGAGACAGAGCGGGAAACCAGAGCTCACAAAGGCAAAGAGAAGGTGTATGAAGGTAGAGAGCAGCCCAAGCCTAGCAAAAGAAGGAGGCGTCGCAAAATCAAACAAGCGGATTTCCAATTAGGGCGTGTCTATCCCGAGTACAATCTGGTGATGAGTAATGTTCAAATCAGAAAGCAAACATTACTTTTGGTTAGCTGTTATCTTTAAATACAAAGTTAAGAAGGCAGTGGTCCACAAGTGTTAGCACCAGGTTTCCAAGAGCTAGGGGAAATGTGCAAGCGGTGCACAACATGGCTTTGAGAGTAGGTAGCCCCATTGATGTTCTTCCGATTGTGGATGCAATTATAGAAAAGAGGATGCAGGTACAAGCCTACATAGACATTGGAGTGCAGGTTTGTGTTATGACATAAGAGGCCATGAGAGAAATAGTAGTCAAGGTAGTAGTCAAGTCAAATATGCACATGAGGATGGCTAACCATACTAAGGCCAGGTGTCTGTGTGTGGCTCAGGATGTGAAGGTCAAGGTGATGGGCATAGAGTGCTTGATAGACTTTTTCATATGAAAGCGGGGGATAATGCTTATCAAATCATTTTGGGTAGGCCATGGCTTTTGGCGATAGGAGCTAAGCAAGATTCGGAGAACAAAGTGTTCACCTTGCCTGACAAAGAGAGAGGAACACAGATTGTGCTTGATTTGGAGACCAAGGAGAGCAGTTCTCCTCCTATGGCAGTTAAAGATGAGGGCGACACAACGAGCTACGAGTACAAGATAGAGACGGGCTATGATGAAGGATACACTAGTACAGAGGAAGAGGAAAGTGAGGAATATTTGCTAAATATTAATACAAATCTGTTTGGAGTCACTATAGAGGATTTTGGTGCAAATGAGGAAAGCAATGCTAACCTTGATGAAGACGAAGTGTGGAGTGAGTTTTTGTCTTGCTTGCCCGATGATGTGATGGTAGAGAAGGTGTTAGAAGGGAAAATTGAGTTAGATTGTGAAATTGAGGTGGCAATTCCAAAGCTAGGAGATGGTCAGCTTAGCCCAGTCTATGATGAACGAGTTAGAGACTTAGCGGAGCAGGTTCTTAAAACTAAAGATCAAGATGACCAGGTGTAGGAGCTTGGTGTTGTACTGTTGGTAAGTATGATGTTAAAGGTTTCTTTGGAGATATCTTTACATCAACGGCAAGGACTTCGTAGTGTGGGTCATGCTATAGAGTCTGTTTTGCTAGGCAGTTCGAATGTGGTTAATGAACAGTCATGCTATGGAGGGCTTCATGAGAAGCGCATTCCATGGTCTATGGGAGAGGTCAAAATGCGTATGCATGTTTTGCAGTCAGGTGGAAATGGAGCAAAGGACCATGATATAAAGCAACAAGTGGAGCAAGTGAGGAAAATCAAACCAAATTTTCCAGGTAGAGAGATGCAAAAAGGAAGTTGGGTGATGAAGTATGAGAATTTCAAGTCTAAGAAGAAGTGGACAGGTCCGTATAAAGTGCAAAAAGCCTTTTTAAATGGGACCTATCACATTAGGAAGAGGATGGGGTGTATGAGGGCCTCTTTATTTGCCATGAGCTTATGGAGGAAATTTACATTTTGACGAATAGGTATATGCCATGTGTGCAAGAATGGTGGGTGTGTAAGAGATATGTAAGAGTGGTCAAAGGATGCACTTTTCCCCCCAAAAAAGAGGTGGAAATTCTTATGATTTTTGGCCTTCCATAACTCCCACATATGATCTGCAATTTGAGCGGAGATAATAGATCTACAATCTACGCGTGGATCTCTTTCCATAGATATGCTACATGATATGGTTTTACCCGCTAGATTTTAGATTCCATTTTGGGGGGAAACTTTGAATTCAAATAAACTAGTTGTTTTTCCTATTTGAATTTAAAAGTTGTCCTTTGATTAATTTCTTAATACAAAAGGGTTGACTTCCTTAAACTGCCAAATAAAGAGGCTCTCCTTGACCCCATTCTCTTCCTAATGGCTGGTAAGAGCAAATGGCAAGCTTCTTAGGAATAGGGTAAATGGTGTGCGGTTCAAACTGTATTTCGAGAGGGATTTAGTGCCTGAGGTGCAGCAAATTATAGTCAAGGGGGGTGGGTGACCCACCTAAAGCATGCAGTGTGGGAGAAAAAGAGATAAAGCTTTTGTACATAGCTTGTATATACATTTATGTTTTGTGAGTGCTTTTAATTGTTGTCAGTTTTGTGTGCCAATTTCAAAGTTTTGTACATATGCTTTTGGTCAAACATAAATGTTCGATGAGGGGGCTGGGCAATGGTCTTTCCCAAGCAAAGGCAGCAGGCAAGTCAATGCAGAAGGCTAGAGCAGGTGCCAAGGTCCTGGGCAGCCAAGAGGTAGTGGAAAAGTGTGCTCAATGCGGATTTTTAGGCCGAAAGTGTTGCGGGATGGTCCAGATGGGATGGCAGATGAAGATGTTTGAAGTGCCCTATTAGTGTCCTAAACTCTAGTGTTCAGTGTGCTCTAGAAGCCGGTCCAAACGGCTCGTCAAATGGAGCCCCGATGTGTGCAAGATACTGAAGTTTAAAGGAATGAAGCCTGATTTACCCTTGTAATTTTCTGTGGTAAAAGCGCACATTTGTAAGGCCCCCATTATGAGGAGAATCCATCGTGCGTGAAGGAAAATCACTCACCGAAAACCAAAATTTTCACAGCCCTCGCCGGAATATTCCTTTTCGCCGAAATATTATGGCCAGACGGCGGCCGGAAAGTGGTCGGAAAACAACCGTCAGTTGGCCGGTGGCCGGTGGCCAAATTCAAAAGCGGACTTGTCTTCTCAAGGGCGGACACACATGGGCGGATTGGAGGGTCCGATTTGGACTTATTCACACAAGGGCGGCTACACATGGCTGCCTTTTTTAAGAGAGGGCAGCCCTTTTGGCCTATAAAAGAAGGCCATTTCTACACACATTTTATAGTGTGAAGTTGATGCAACAAGGTGAGTGTGAGGTGGTGAGAGTGAAGCAAGGCGGGAGCTCTATTAAGGGTTTAATCCCTTTGGAAACTACTTCTTCTTTTGACGTGCTAAAGCCATTGAGTGGCTGCTTTCCCGTGGACGTAGCCCACATTGGGTGAACCACGTATATCGTGTGTACTCTCTCTCTCTCTCTCTCTCTCTCTCTCTCTCTCTCTCTCTCTCTCTCTCTCTCTCTCTCTCTCTCTCTCTACTCTATAATCTCGTGTATGTAAATCTGTCTCTCTCCATTAAGTAATCTACTCAAATATCTATTTAGCTACGTCATATTTCCTAACAACTGGTATCAGAACAAGGTTTGCTCGTAGCTAAATTATCTCAAAGAAAGGATTCCTTGAATTGAGTGGGAGTTATGGCAGAGGAAGGGAAGCTCAAGATTGAGAAGCTCAACAGAAAAAAATACCAACATTGGAAGATGCAGATTGAAGACTATCTCTACCAGAAGGACCTCTATTTTCCACTAGGCGGTCTTGCGAAGAAGCCTGCAACAATGGCAGATGAAGCATGGATTGTCCTTGATCGAAAGGCACTAGGAACAATCTGGTTAAGCTTGGCGTCAACGGTGGCCTTCAATGTTTCGGAGATGAAGACCACGGAGGACTTGATGAAGTCACTTGACGACTTTTATGAGAAACCATCGGCATCCAATAAGGTATTTCTTATGAAGCGCTTGTTCAATCTAAAGATGGCAGAGAATGGTTCAGTTGCAGAACACCTAAATGACTTTAACACAAACATAAGTCAACTTCGATCGGTGAAAATCAATTTCGATGACGAAGTGCGAGCTCTCCTTATACTATCATCTCTACGGGATAGTTGGGACAGCCTTGTGATGGTTGTAAGTAATTTTATTTCTGGCACAAATACTCTTAAGTTTGATGATGTTGTGGGTGTTCTCCTAAGTAAGGAAATACGAAGGAGAAGCACAGGAGAATCATCAAGTGCTGCATTGTCAATGGAAACAAGAGGAAGGCCATAGGAGAGGTTCAAAAACCAAAAGGGTCGTGATCGCTCAAGGTGGAGCAAGTCACGCACAAAGTCAGTTATTGAATGTTGAACTGCGGCAAGAAGGGCCACGTCAAGAAGGATTGATGGTCCAAGAAGAAGAAGGAGGCAGAGTCTCAAGACAATAAGCCAACATCAGAGGCCGATGTGGCAGGTAAAGTAGAGCAAGATGCTCTACCTCTCTCATTAGACAATGTGTCTAATTCTTGGATAGTAGATTTCGGGGCTTCATTCCATGCGACACCACACAAGCAACATTTCCAAGATTACACCAAAGGTAATTTTGGGTATGTATACTTGGGAGATGATGAAGCTTGTGAGATTGTCAGCAAAGGTATAGTTTCTGTCAAAACTGCTAACGGAAATGAATGGAAGCTTAAAGATGTTAGGCATATTCCTTCTCTTCGCAAAAATTTGATCTCTACAGGACAATTGGATGATGAAGGTCACAACATTGCATTCGGAAACAAAAGGTGGAAGATCTCAAAGGGATCTTTGGTGGTTGCCAAGGGAGAAAAGGTTGGTACACTTTACTTGTGTATTGTTAGCACGCAACCTTCATCTTGTGCAACAACTACAGAAGTTGACAGTGCGGTGTGACTTGGTTCATTCTGATGTTTGGGGTCCTGCAAGTACACCATCACTTGGTGGCTCATTGTACTATGTAACATTCATAGACGATGCGACTAGAAAAACATGGGTTTATGTCATGAAGAATAAATCCTATGTATTTTCCATATTTCAAAGGTGGAAAGCCTTTGTGGAGAATGAAACAGGTACCAAGGTTAAATGCCTCAGATCCGATAATGGAGGCAAATATTGCAGCCAAGATTTTGAAAGCTTTTGTGCTAGCAATGGAATTCGGAGGCAAAGGACAAGCCCAAGGATGCCTCAACAAAATGGGATTGCGGAAAGGATGAACAAGACAATTATGGAGCGAGCACGAAGCATGCGGCTACATGCAGGCCTACCGCTTGAGCTTTGGGCGGAAACTGTAAGTACGTATGTGTACTTAATCAATCGGTGACCCTCAACGGCATTGGATGGGGGAGTTCCAGAAGAGGCATGGACAGGTAAACCGGTGAATTATGCATTTCTCAAAGTGTTTGGGTGTGAGGCTTTCATGCACATAGATAGAATCCTAAGATCAAAGCTAGATGCAAAGTCGAAAAAGTGTTTCTTCATTGGCTATGGAGAAGGTGACTTTGGGTATCGCCTATGGAATCCTGAAGATGGTAAAATCTTAAGGAGTAGGGATGTAATTTTTAACGAACAAAATATGTACAAAGATTACTTGGAAAGAAAACAAACAAAAGAAACAGGTGATGAGTACATGGAGCTTGAGAACGGTGAAGACTCAAGGACTGCAAACGGTGACAATGTGCAACAACGTCAACCAAATGAGGAGCCTCAACCTATTCCCCGAAGATCTACAAGAGAAAGTAGACCTCCAGAAAGGTTTGTTCCTTCCTTCAACCATCTCTTGATCTCAGATTCTGGAGAGCCGGAATCATACGAAGAAGCTATGCAACATGAATCCAAAGAAGAATGGATGAAGAGCATGCAAGTGGAGATGGACTCACTACATCGCAACCAAACATGGCAATTGGTTGAGTTCCCTAAAGATAAGCGAGCACTTCAAAATAAATGGGTGTACAATGTGAAGGAAGAAGAAGGTGGGAAGAAAAGGTACAAGTCTAGGCTTGTGGTAAAAGGTTTTTCTCAAAAGAAAGGTATTGACTTCAATGAAATATTTTCTCCTGTTGTAAAAATGAACTCAATGAGGCTTGTCTTAAGCCTTGTGGCTGCTCATGATCTAAATCTCGAGCAAATGGATGTAAATACGCCATTCCCTCACGGTGACTTAGAGGAGGAAATCTACATACTTCAACCAAAGGGGTATTAAGTAAAAGGTAAGGAGAAAATGGTTTGCAGATTAAAGAAGAGCTTGTATGGTTTAAAGCAAGAATCAAGACAATGGTACTTGAAGTTTGATCAATGGATGTTGGATCATGGATTCACAAGATGCAACTCGGATCACTGTGTCTACACGAAGAATTTGGGAGATGGGAAATTTATCATCCTAATGTTGTATGTTGATAACATGTTGATTGCAAGTGCTAACATGCAGGACATCAAAGACCTAAAAGAGGAACTGTCTAAATCTTTTTCAATGAAAGATTTAGGTGCTGCAAAGAGGATACTTGGTATGAAAATATCAAGGGACAGGACGAAGAAGACAATAAAGCTATCTCAAGAAGATTGCATCAAGAAGGTACTAGAAAGGTTTGCAATGCAAAATGCATAACCAGTTTCTACACCTTTGGCTGGTTGCTTTAAACTAACAAAGGATATGTATCCAAAGACACAAGAGGAGATAGCCTATATGTCTAAAGTTCCATATGCTGCAGCGGTAGGTTCTCTAATGTATGCTATGGTCTGGACAAGGCCAGACATTGCACATGCAGTGGGAGTTGTGAGTAGGTTCATGGACAACCCAGGTAAAGAGCATTGGCAAGCTGTGAAGTGGATACTTAGGTATCTAAAAGGGACAACAACAAATGCTTTGTATTTTGGAGGAACTGATATTTTTCTAGAAGGGTATGCTGATGCAGATATGGCAGGTGACAAAGATACTCGAAGGAGCACTACTGGCTATGTGTTCATGGTTGGAGGCACAGCAGTAAGCTGGGCTTCAAAGCTGCAGAAAGTGGTTTCACTTTCTACCACGGAAGCAGAGTATGTAGCAATGACGGAGGCAAGCAAAGAAATTCTGTGGATTCATAGATTCTTAGAAGAGCTTGGATTCAAACAAGACAATTGTGTCTTGTACAGTGATAGCCAAAGCGCTATCCATCTTGCGAAGAACTCAGCCTTTCATTCAAGGAAAAAGCACATTGAGGTGAGATATCACTTCATACGCACTCTTTTGGAAGAGGGACAGCTAAAGCTAGGAAAGGTGCATACGAGTGAAAATCCTACAGACATGTTCACAAAGGTAGTCAACAAGGAGAAGTTGAGCTTTTTCTCATCTTCAATTGGCATTCAAGGATAAGAAGCCAGAATGGAAAGCAGCCCACAGGTTTGGTTTGGAGATCAGTCTCCAAGTGGGAGATTGTTAAGTATGGTACCTGATTTACCCTTGTAATTTTCTGTGGTAAAAGCGCACATTTGTAAGGCCCCCATTATGAGGGGAAGCGCACGTGCGTGAAGGAAAATCACTCATCGGAAACCAAAATTTTCACTGTCAAAAATCAGGGGCAACTTTAGGGGCCTCGGGGGCGGAAGCCCCCGAGACTTTGTTTTCCCTCGCCGGAATATTCCTTTTCGCCGGAATATTATGGCCGGACGGTAGCCGGAAAGTGGTCGGAAAACAACCGTCGGTTGGCCGGTGGTCGGAAGTCAATGGCCGGTGGCCGGTGGCCGAATTCAAAAGCGGACTTGTCTTCTCAAGGGCGGCCACACATGGGCGGATTGGAGGGTCCGATTTGGACTTATTCACACAAGGACGGCTACACATGGCTGCCCTCTCTTATTTTTGGCCTATAAAAGAAGGCCATTTCTACACACATTTTATAGTGTGAAGTTGATGCAACAAGGTGAGTGTGAGGTGGTGAGAGTGAAGCAAGGCGGGAGCTCTAGTAAGGGTTTAATCCCTTGTAAACTACTTCTTCTTTTGAGTGGCTACTTTCCCATGGACGTAGCCCACATTGGGTGAACCACGTATATCGTGTGTACTCTCTCTCTCTCTCTCTCTCTCTCTCTCTCTCTCTCTCTCTCTCTCTCTCTCTCTCTCTCTCTACTCTATAATCTCGTGTATGTAAATTTGTCTCTCTCCATTAAGTAATCTACTCAAATATCTATTTAGCTACGTCTTATTTCCTAACAGGCAGTACATGGATGCATGGGGACATAGGACCCAGGAGGGAGGGTTTTTTTTTTTTAAGGCATGAGGCCATGGACTAGGAGGCTTCCACGTGGGCACCTTATTCCCACATGCGATGCTTGCTACTGGAGATGTTGACTATTTAACCTAGGGTGTGAGCCCCTTTTGAAGTGTGTAAAGGGAGGCGAGCTCCCTTGGAGCTTGGTGAGCTATGTAGTTTGGCGCTGTTGACGCTGTGTTGGCGGGCGGCAGCCCTGCACGGTGGAGACAGTGGTGTTGTGGCCTAGTGTGAGGCGGCGTGGTGGCGCGTGCCCGCGTGGGGGTGAGATGGCTGTAGCCGGCGCAGGTGATGATGTGGCCGCCTAGAACGAAGGGTCCCACGGCCTAGTTGGGTGCCGAAGTTTTGAGACAATAAGGGAGGGGCATAGCGACCTCGCTATTGCCTCCCCCTTGCATGAAAGGGGCACATCCCACAGAGGTAAAGAGAGAGCTCCAGGGCAGCCAAGTGGACCAAGAAAAAATAAAAAGGGCCAGTCGAGCAAAGACCAAGGAAAAAGCAAAGGTAAGGCCGGGCCAAATGAAGAGAGGAAAAGAAGAGAGGAAGGAGGCTGATAAAGGGTAGGTCAAAGGAGCCGGACAAAAGAGCAGTGCAAAGGGTAGCCCCAAATGGGTAAAAAATAGTGAGGAAAAAAGTAAAAATAATAAAAATCCTAGGGGCAATAGTGATGTCGCTATTGCCCCCCCCCCCCCCCCCCCCAAGTGCAAAAGAGAGAGGAAGAGAGCAGATGGAGTAAAGAGGTTTCCCCCCTCCAAATATGCCAAATCAAGATGCCAGATGGGCCAATGAGAGTGTAAATTCCAGAATTAAAGGCCCCCCTATAAACATCAAATTTTAGTCAAATTAAGGGCAGATGGAGTAAAGAGATTTCCCCCCTCCAAATATGCCAAATCAAGATGCCAGATGGGCCAATGAGAGTGTAAATTCCAGAATTAAAGGCCCCCCCTATAAACATCAAATTTTAGTCAAATTAAGGGTTTTTTTGGTGTCGTTTGAAGCCTGCAAACTGGAGTTCTCTGACAAGCTAACCCCTTTGTAACTTTTTCTTGAAAATGGCCATAGTGATGGCAGTGCAAGCCAGTGTACATGCCTTTTGAAATGCAATCAAGCCATTGTTGCCCCATATTGATGTTGTTTCCCCATCCCCCCTTGTCTTTCTCCTGCTTTCATGTTTCCCCTTGGTGCCAGTTGTGTGGAAGTGTGTGCCCCCCAGACAGACGGTGTTTTGTGTGAGAGAGTGAGATTGAGTGGTTGTGAGCGTGTGTAAGGGTAGAGACAGGCCATGGTAGGAGATGTACGTTGTGTGGTGGGTTTGTGGAGTGCATGAGTAGTGGAAATTGAGTAGACGGTGGTCTTCTAGTGTAGAGTGTTTCTTTGAAGGTGTTTTCCGAGAGGACAGGGGTGTTGTGGATACCCTGAGCTATAGAGAGGCCCTTGTGTTGGTGTTGGGCGTGTTCCCCCATTCCCCCTCTCCAACGGCACATATCATATGTGTGTCGACTATTGAGCACTAAATAGGATCACTACTATCAAGAATAGGTTTCCCGTTCCACGGGTAGAAGACCTATTTGATAAGTTGCAAGGGTCGACATACTTTAGTAGAATTGACCTAAAAAGTGGCTACCATCAAATAAGGATAGTTGATCAAGACATTGTGAAGACCGCATTTTGCACTAAGTTTGGTCTTTACAAATACATTGTCACGCCTTTTGGCTTGACCAATGCACCAGCCACACTCAATTGCTTGATGGAGAATCTGTCCAGGCTTCACCGAACCTTTACTAGAGTGTTCTTTGATAATATAGTCATCTACTCTAATTCACTAGATGAACACAAGAAACACCTCTAGGTAATATTTCAAGTCTTAAGAGAGAATAAACTTTATGTTAATCGAAAGAAAAGTGAGTTTTACTTACAAGAGATTCAGTATTTAAGTCGCATTATCTCTAAAGATGGCATATGGATCCATAAAAGCTAGAAGTAATAAAAGGATGGTCTAATCCAAGTAATCTTCATGAACTAGAAATCTTTATAGGTATGTGTGCATACTATAGATGCTTCATAGAAAAGTTCTCACAAATCGCAGAACCATTACATGACCTAACAAAGAAAAACGTTAGGTATACATGGTCTACCAAGGAGAACAATGCTTTCAAAAGTCTTACAGAAAAGTTTATCTCTCAACATGTGCTTACACTACGGATCTCTCAAAGCCATTTGAGGTCCAATGTGACGCTTGTGGTGATTGCCTTGGAGCTATTTTGCTCCAAGAAGGGCATGACATAGCCCTATGAAAGTCAAAGGCTTGACCCTGTTGAGCAAGCTATGAAAAGGAGCTCCTCACAGTTCTACATGCCTTAGACTAATGGAAGCACTATTTATTGGGGACTCCTTTCATTTTGCGAACGGATCACCAAAGCCTTAAGTACTTCATGATGCAAACCAAGCTGTCCGACAAACAAATGAGGTGGGAAAATTTTCTTTCGCAATTTCATTTTCATATTGCTCACATTGCTGGCAAGCATAATCAAGTAGACGGCCGAGAGTGAATGCGGTTTCCATAGCAACTCACAATTATCTATCTTCTATGATAGATGAGTATGCTATTGATCCCAATTTTAGAGATGTGATTTCATCCCTTGCACTAGGGAAGAAAAAGGAATCATTTACTTTATAAGATTGTTATCTTCTCTATGGAAATAGACTAAGCGTTACTAACTCACTACGTGAGAAAGTAATGTATGAATCTCATGCTCCTCCTTATGCGGGGCATAGAGGGATTCAGTCTACCCTAAAAGGGATTGAAACATATTTCGATTGGCCCACCATGAAAGCAAACATACAAGAGTATGTTTCTAAATGTGTGGTATGCCAAAAGACAAAGTTTGATAGAGGGAAGCAACCTGGATTGCTTCAACCTTTGCCAATTCCTAATTCACCATGGGAGAGCATATCCATGGATTTTATCTTTGGATTGCCTAAGTCTATCCATGGGAATACGGGAATATGGACGATAGTAGACAGGTTCAGCAAACAAGCTCATTTTATACCTGTCAAAAAGACTATCAAAGCCCATCAAATGGCAACCCTCTTCATTTCACAAATGTTCAATTACCATGGCTTGCCGATGTCCATAGTGTCAGATAGAGATCCTAGAATGACCAGTAATTTCTAGAAGGGTCTCTTTGAGAATTTAGGGACAAGACTAAACTTCTCTTCAGCCTATCGCCCGCGAACGGATGGCCAAAGTGAAATAACTAACCTAACAATTCTTGATCTACTAAAAGCCTATGTAACAAAAGTAGATCAAAGATCCCAATGGGAGAAGTACTTACCCTTGGTGGAGTATGCCTACAATAATACTATACATACCTCCACGGGAAAAGCACCTTTCGAGGTAATTGAGGGAATATCAAAAAGTCCCCTGCTACTTAAGGTACATGGGAAGATCTTCGCTACAGATGAATATAGTTGTGACCTACAAGAATCTTTCCAAAAGATTAAGTACGTTATCTCTATCTCACGACAAAGGCAAAAGTCTATTGCTGATAAGCAAAGAAGAGCCCAAATTTAAAGAAAATGATTGGGGCTTACTTAAATTTCCCAAGGCTCGATTAAGGCACACGACGTGCAAGAATCCTACGGGACACCAAAAGTATTATGCTAAGTTAGCAAAAAGGTACTATGGTCCCTTCTAGATTCTTAGACCAATCCATGAGATGGCCTATCAACTCAATTTGCCCAACCATTGGCTCATACACAATGCTTTTCATGTGAGCCTACTAAAGCCTTACAAAGGAGAGCCACCTCAAGAACCTACTATTGAAGACCCACCATAGATCGAGGACCAAGAAGAGGTGCTGCAGCCCAAGTCCATTCTCTGACATGAAGACAAGGTATTAAGAGGCGGTAAGATTATCCGGTGGTATCTTATTAAGTTAAAAAATTATCCTTTTGAAGATGCTAGATGGATGTAAGGCATACAATTAAAGGATAATTTAAACCTTGTCAATGCTTACAATGCTTTCCTAGAGTAAGCAAATGTACAAATGTTTAAAATGAGCAAAGTTTTTGTCTTATAAGACTCTCTTTTTCTTTATTGTGCACAAATGTGAAGTAGTATGCATGCTTATAATCAAGTTTGCAGAGACGACGTCTCCCAAACACCAAGTAGATCTTGTCACTCTACTATGGAAGATTGATAGGACTAATGTGCAGACATTCTTGCGGAAACCTTAGGCTCTCCAGCACCAAATGGATTAGTCATCCATTTTGGAATGATGTCATAGGGTAAGATAGGGACCCTCTACCCGCTAGAAAAAGGACTAATGAATAGGCTTTATCTTCTCTACCCCATACCCGAGACGGACTATTATTTCAAGAGAGCGGTAATGTCATAATAACTAATATCTAATTCTCCTAAATGATTTTCTCATGTTAAACTGATCATTTAATATGGGGAAGTGCTAGGGGAGAAAAAGCTAGAATATTGGTTAAGTTGGCAGACCAACCATAGTAGGGATCCAAAGGAGGAAAAATAGGGATCCAAAGGGGGGGACATCTGCAAAAGAGAAATGTGCAACAATGGGCTTTAAAGACCCTAAGGTTCATCCCATTAAGACTTCCAAAATTCTAAGATTCCAAAATTCAAAGGTTGTGTCCAATGGTCAAACTTAGTAAAATTGGATACTTTGTGAGTGTGCCAAAAAAGTCTTCAGGACTCCTACATAGGAGGGGGCAAGCCCTATAAGTAGTGGATGAGACAGAAACACACACAAACACACACACACACACACACACACACACACACACACACACACACACACACACACTCGATGGCTCCCTTTACACAAAGGGAATAGGAAACACATGTCAACTCCATAGGCCAATTGCCCACAAGTTGCACACAAATCCTATTGGATGGGTAGAGAGGTGGACCAATGAGAATAAGGCTAGAGTAAAACTAGTTTAATTCATTTAAAAACAATTAATAAAAGAACCAATAAGAATTAAGATCTCTAGAAGACTATTGGACAATCTCCCAAGGGGTCCAATGAGCATTCAGTAGCCCAATGGCTTGCCTGCTTCCTATTGGCCAGAAGACAAAGGGGTCCAATGAGAGTTTAGTTGAATTATTGAATTACCTAAAGCTCTCACAAAAGGATTTAAAGAGGGGTCAATGAAGCATGAGAGAAGAGGGGTGAGAGAGAGAGAGAGAGAGAGAGAGAGAGAGAGAGAGAGAGAGAGAGAGAGAGAGAGAGAGAGAGAGAGAGAGAGAGAGAGAGAGAGAGAGAGAGAGAGAGAGAGAGAGAGAGAGAGAGAGAGAGAGAGAGAGAGAGAGGGGGGGGGGGCTGATTTTGGCAAGGCATTATCACACACACACTCACACAATCTCATGTGTGAAGCAAGAAGACTCTCTCTCTCTTTCTCAAGCTTTAATGGAAAGCTCATCATCTACTCCAAGCTTGTGTGAAGGGAGGCCTACACCAACAACTCTTGGCTTTGTGATGCAAATCCAACCAAGAGACAAGCTTCAATGCATTTCCATCTCCTCTACCATGATACTTACTAAGCTATGATAAGCTTTTATGAGTGATTATGTGAGGAGATATACTTCTTTCTCCTAAGACTACTCCTTCCAATCAATCTACTCTCCTACCCCGCTAGCTCTCACTATCTTCGAAGGTGTGTGAGGTCTTGGGTCTGAGACCGTGAGGGAATTGATGTTGTGTTTTATAAGTGTTTTCTTAGTGCTTGAATATTCCATCTTCATTGCACTAGCTAGTTATTGAAGGAACACAAAGAATTGTATTGTAAAATGTCTCTCTTGATGGGGGAAACCTATAATACAAAGCCTTCTGGAGGGGGGACCGGCTCCATGTAAATCCTGTCCTCAACTATTGTCAATAGCTTATTTCTCTTTTGAAGTATTGTTCATGTCTGTCTAACTAGGTGTTATCCTTTTTCTTGCTCTCTCCACCTAATCACTCTTGTTATGCTCATTACGGATCTATTCTAATGAAATTCTCACTATGTTGATGCTATTTTCCGCTACACATAAGTTACTAGGCCATTAAATGTTGCAATCTAATTCGTTTTCCTTTCCTCTTCTATTTAGTTGTTTTCTGATCATGGTGTAATTTCCTGCCTTTGTTTCAATTTCTCTTTGTCTTTGTTTGGTGATATCTTCGTGGAATTTTATATCCACAAAATACTCCACCATATATTTTCTCCACTTAGGTGTAGTTGAGATAAGGAAGAAGGTAGCATGTGGTATTGCTACTCTCTCCTTCCATTCGGAGCATTTATCTACATAGGTATGAACATCTCATTTCATGTTTGGCCAGTAAATCCATAACCACATAAGTTGTCTTATTGTTTGGTCTTCTACAAAACAGACTCCCACCATTATTGTATGAGCCTAGTTTACATAGTTGGTTTGTTCTCATGGGCTTATGCATAAAAGTAGAATCATGTCCTTGTTTTTCTTATACAATCTTCCTGCCAACAATTGATACATAGCCAATTTCTCAATCAGCCCTGGTGTGAGTGAAAGTGAAATATTTAAATCTACTTGAGCTATAGCCATCAGAGTGACTAGCTCCTCTGACCATCTAAGAATCATCTCAACCAAGGACAGATAATCATTTGGAAATTCAACATCAATCCCCTTGGGAGGTTCTCTTGAGGTGAATATTGATAGGTGATCTGCTCTTTGCCGTGTGGTGCTCTTCTTAACAACCATTGTAGAATCAAACTCCAGTAAGATGATGAGCCATCCTACAATCCTACCAGTGTAGCATGGTTTGCTGACTAGATAAAGTAGAGCTCGGTGGTCCACAAAGAAGAAAGACCTATTTTCTAGTGAAGAGTGCATGAACCTTTCACATAGACCATATCAAGTCCTTTCCTCTTTGTTGTGTTTTATAATTCTTTTCAGTTGTGTTCAACTTGCCTGAGCTAGAAAAATCCATCGTTTCCTCTCTTGGTTGTGTCAATATACTACCAATATTAAAGTTTTAAGCATCAACATATACATGGAAAACTTTATTTCAGTGTGGTCTTCAAAATAGGTGTTGAAGACAAAGATTGTTTAATCTTTTGGCTTGGGGGGGGGGGGGGGGGGGGGGGGGGCCGTCGGTCACTTTGTATAAATTGTGTATCACGTGCGTTCAAGGAGTATTTATAAAACTCTTTATCTATAAATTTTTTAAAATTAAATTACAACCTTTTTCTATTCAATTTGTAAAGTTTATTCCAATTCCATTTTATAGTATCCTTTTGTATGTGAAAATGTGAGAAAAAAAGAAATTTAATAACCCCTTTTGTCACACTAACGTTGGAAAGGGGAACACACCTTGAAAACAAACAAGTGCCTCTCTAAAACACAAGGTAAACACAGCACCCCTAACAACTAGTTTTCACCTTCAAAACGACAAAAATTCACTTACACAACATCCATTTTGACACACCAACACACGCTCACACTTCTCAGAAATCTCTAGCACATATCACACACCCAAAACATATGTTCCACACAACAAGTACACACAATCTTATCTCTCTTTCTCTTACTCACTTTCCATACCGTCGACATGGGAAACACTAAGCAAAGCACATGCGTAAGAGAGAGGAGGGGGAGCATGGAATAGACACCAAGAAGGGGGGTGATGGTGAGATTTATCTTGCAAAATTTTACAAATCCACCATGGCTTACACAGAGAAATCAATTCTTTTCAATTGTTCAAAAACTCTCCTTGGTCGAAAAGGCCTTTACAACTGTCATAAAATCTAGTATCTAACCAACCCAAATGATTTTCTCATATTAAACTAATCATTTAATGTGGGAGAATAAATGGAAACGTGACGGGAATAAGGGTTAGGATGTGCTTATAGATCTATCTCAACACGGTTCAATGGTAATGGGGCCCAAATGATAGATGGTATGTCAAAGAGCAAGGCTAACCAATGGAGCATAAATACCTTAGGGCTAGCTTCATTGAATACCTCCAAAAGTTGGTGTAAAAGTCCTTTGAGCTTAGGTAACCTAGGGCTGAGCTTGAGGTGGGAACCCAACCCAAGCTTAAGGTGCTTGACGTGTGCATGACTGAGATGCTTGAGGTGCTTGTCATGCTTGAGATGCTAGGTTGTACTTGAGGTAGGAACATGGCCCGGGAACCTGGGGCTGAAGGGCCAAGCTTGTGGTGGGAACTGAGTCCAAAGTTGAGTGTCTTGAGGTGTGCAAAATTCAACACTAATCCCTACAAGGACAGGGCAGTCCCTACAAGAGGGGGAATGAGAGAGAACATACACACACTCACACAAGGCATGCTTGGTACAAAGAAATCAAAAGGGAAACTTGTCAAGTTCCTCCTCATGTTACCCTGATGGTGTGCCTGAACCTTATGGTTGGCCACCCACAAGGTCCAATGATAATTTAGAAAATATAACTAATTGTTTTTTACATTTATCAAGTCCTCTCTATCAAAGGGTAAAGGGGGACACTTATCCCAAGGCTACCCTTGTTACTTGATTTATTTCTTGCTTGTGATTGGCTAGGCCTGGAGGGGTCCAATGAGATTCTTGAGCATGAGCTACAAGGGGGTGTCAAACCAAGGAAGCTAGGGGCATGCTTGGGGGGGTATACTCCCACACACACACACACACACACACACACACACACACTCATTGTGTGAAGTGAAAAGTGCAAGAGCTCCCTCTCGTTCTCCAAGCAAGTAGAGAGGTTGAGAGCCTACACCAACACTCTTGGCTATGGAATGCAAATCAAACCAAGATCCATGCTTAAGCTTGCCATCTTCTCCATCTTCATTACTATGTTATTATGTATGCTAGCAAGAAGAGTGATGATAAATGAGGAACTAGTTCTTTCTCCTATGAAATGTTTCTTCTTCCTCTTCCCTACCCTCATTCCCTCCTATCTCTCTACACCTTCAAAGGTTTTTGAGGTCTTGGGACTGAGGCTTGGGATAGTTAAAGCTTTCCACAAAGTTTATGCTATGCTTGTGATGCATAAAGCTTTCCATCTTCATTGCATCACCTAGGTCACAAGGAACACAAATATTGTATTGTAACAAGTCTCTCTTGATGGGAGAAACCATAATACAAATGCATATTGGAGGGGGGACTAGCTCCATATAAATCGGGTCCTCAATTGTTGTCATGTTCTCTAAATTCTCTCTCTTACAAAAGTATTGTTCATGCCAAGTTAACTAAATTCTATGTTTATGTTGCTACCATCAAATATGTTCACCCGCTATGCTCACAAGTAATTTCACAAAATTACTCTCTCTTATTTCCACTACTCTCAAGTTAATAGGCCAATTCCATTACATTGGTATCAGAGCAATTGGTTTTTTCTTGCTTAAGAAGAGAGGTCCTTAAGTAGCCTACGAATGGTTGATTTTGCTAATTATATTAGGGTAAGTGTAACTGGGAGCTACCATCGGTTTTGTTGAGCCCACTATGTGGGATATGGTGCACATCTTAGGAGCTTTGGACTTAATAATGGAGTCCTTTTTGAGTTGCCTACAGCTTTACCATTATTGAGCCATAAGAAGTCCGAAAGGAGCTAGCCCTCAGCAACTCTGCCATGTTAGACCTACTCACTACTCTCTATAATTAACCAATTCAAGCCATGGGTGTAGATACTTAAGAGCCAATATCCAAAGGCTAAGAGAAGTGGCAACTAAGGTTTTGAATTACCAAAGTATACACTAAGTACGTACACAAATTTTGTTAACGTGGCTGAGAATAACCAAGAGAGTAGAAACATGAAGGTGCTAATGATGATGCCCCCATGTTTGTGAATTATCTAATAACTAGGTTGCAGCAAGATATGGGCAACCCTGCTTTGCAAGCCAAAGTTACTCAGCAACTTCGTGCTTATGGGATTTCCCTTCCTCTCCAAGAGGAGAGAGAGCTTAGGAGGCCTCTTGAAGAGACCCCCAAAAGAAGACTCTCTCCTATACGAGAGGAGGAATCCAAAGAGCAAGAAAGCAATGAAACTTTAAGTTCCTCTGAAGATATGGCTCCATGAGGACATCGGTCTAGACGATCTCCCACTCCTCCCAAGAGGAAAAGATCAACACACATTCCTTCTCCCCGTCACTCCAAAAGGTAAGAGAGGAAACAAAGGAAGAAAAGGGAAAGAAAGAGGTCACCCTCTTCTCCTTCTTCTTCACCCTCCCCCTCTTCCGATGAAATCTATGGTTATTCTCTTGGAGAATACACGAGGGGAGGACATCACAAATCCTACCTTGCATGGCAAATGTCACAAAATCTAAAGAAGTTCAAAGAGGGAGGAAAGAGTATCTCTTTTCTCACCTATGATTGAACCTTTGGTGCTACCAACAAAGTGTTGTCCTTCATCTAGAAATTTGATGCAGCCTTTGGAGACAAGGGCTTCACAAAGTCCTCCAAGCTATTCCATGTAGCTATGCACTTCCAAAAATCATCTTGTCAATGGTGGGCTAGCCTTCATGGCAACAACGAAGCCCCAAAGACATGGCAAACTCTATGAGTTTCCATCATGAAGCAATTCTTTGCAAGCGATGCAAAGGACAAAGTGCTTACCAAATGGCGCACCTTGAAGCTTCTCTCTCATGAGTCTATCCACAAGTAAGTAGACAAGTTTTGGGATTTACATCTCAAGGCTACTGTCTTTCAAAAGATAGACTTTGTCAATCAAAAGCAACAATTTTGTGCGGGATTACCTGAAGAGATGGCCAAATACATCAACTCTCAACGGCATGGTTTTATCACCAAAGTAATCCATCACACCATGGTTGCTTCACGTAACGACTTCCATCAAGGGGCTAGAAGTAATGTCAAGTCCATGGAAACCAAAGACAAAAATGATGCAAAGGGAAAAACCAATGCTCAAAATTCTTCCCAAGGCACTTCCAACAACAACAACAACAATCGGTCTAAGGAGAAGGGAGTTTACAAAGGTAAAAACAAACTCTCACCTGAAGAGATTAAATATTTTTTCAAGGACCATAAGTGTTTCAAGTGTGGGGACCAAGGACATGGCTATCGTTATTGCCCCAAGAAGAATGCTTGCAATGAGACTCATTGCAATGCTAGCATTCTCATTGCAAGAAGAATGCTTGCAATGAGACTCCTAGGGATTCCACCATCGAAGCTCCAAAAGAGGATGCGCATTCCAAAGGATCATCAATATCCTTTGCTTGGAGGAAGGTAAGAGAGTATGATGCCTTCATCTTGTTTAACCCTAGCTCTACTCACAACTTCATATCAACGGACTTGGCCACCAAGTTGGGCATTCAAGCTTTCAAGATTGGAGATGCTATAATAGACGACACTGCTTTCAAGGGACAGCGAGCCTCCGTTACTCCCTTGATTGGGAAGTTGAGGCTCCATGTCCAAAGCTATGTCAACAAAGAAGACCTTTTCATCTCTCATCTCCAACATGAGGATGATATCCTAGGGGCGCCATGGTTTGATTGCATGGCTGCCAATATGAAGTTCCCTGAAAGGAGAATCTACTTCACCTAGAGGGGAAAGAAAATTTGTATAGGTGCAAGTGATCATGGTCACACTATTCCACTTGTAAATCCTCCTGATTTTGATAAATCAATGAAGAGCTCAGTTTTTGCGTACATGATTTTTATCAAAGATTCTCTAAAAGATCCTAATGTTTCATCAAATTTAAATGATAGGAATCAAGAACAGTTAGACTTGTCTAATTTTCTAAAAGGATTCCAAGATGTGTTCATCGATGATATCCCTATGGACTTACCTCCAAAAAGAGGGGATGATGACCATCGCATGGAGCTCCTTCCAAGAAGCTCACCGCCTAACAAGCCTCCTTATTGAGTCTCTCAATCTCAACAAGAGGAGATCATGAGGCCAGTACAAGAATTGGTAGAAAAAGGGATGGTGAGGCCAGGTTCCTCTCCCTTTTGTTCTCTAGTTCTTTTAGTATGTGTGTGGACTATCGAACACTAAACCATGTCACAATCAAAAACAGGTTTCCCATGCCTCAGGTAGTAGAAGATCTATTTGATACGCTACAAGGCTCTACCTACTTTAGTAGGATTGACCTTAAACTTGGCTATCATCAAATAAGGATAGTGGATGAAGATATCATAAAGACCGCGTTTCACACAACGTTTGGTCTTTATGAATATCTACTCATGCCTTTTGGCTTGACAAATGCTCCAGCTACGTTCAATCGTCTGGAAGAAAAATTTTAGGCCTTACCGTAAATTGATTGGAGTGTTCCTTGATGATATCATCATCTACTTCAAGTCTTTGGAGGAACAGAAGCAACATCTCCAAGTGATTTTTCAAGTATTGAGGGAGAACAAGCTTTTTCTCAACCAAAAGAAAAGTGAATTTTTCCTTCAAGAGATTCAATACCTGGGTCATATTATCTCTCAAGATGGTATCAATATGGATCCATTGATATTAGAGGTAATAAAAGCATGGCCTAATCCAAGGAATCTACATGAGCTAAGAAGCTTTATTGGTATGTGCGCATACTATACATGCGTCATAGAAAAATTCTCTCAAATATCAGGACCACTACATGACTTAACTAAGAAGAACGTTAAGTATGTATGGAATGCTAAGGAGAAAAATTCTTTTGATAAGCTCAAAGAAAATCTTACCTCCCAACCAATCCTCATGCTTCCAGATCTCTCAAAGCCATTTGAGGTCCAATGTGATGCTTGTGGTGATTGCCTTGGAGCAGTTTTTCTTCAAGAAGGGCATGCCATAGCATATGAGAGTCGAAGGCTCAATACCGATGAACGAGTCTTGGGCATTTAAGAGAAAGATATTTGAGATGTTCTACATGCCCTAGACACATGGAAGCACTATTTATTGAGGACTCCATTTATTCTACAAACCGACCACCAAAGTCTCAAGTATTTCATGATGCAAACCAAGCTTTCCGACAAACAAATGAGGTGGGAAAATTTTCTTTCTCAATTTAATTTCCATATTTCTCACATTGTTGGTAAGCACAATTAAATGGCCAGTGCACTTTCACAATGACCAAAAGTTAATGCGATGTCTATAGCTACTCACAATGATCTATTCTCTATGATAGATGAGTATGCTACTGACCCTAACTTTAGAGACATACTATCAACCCTTCTTTTGGGGAAGAAAGAGGAACCATTCACCTTGCAATATGGTTATCTTCTCCATGGCAATAGGCTATGTGTTACCCATTCCCTTCGTGACAAATTTATGTATGAATCCCATGCTCCTCCGTATGCAGATCATAGAGGCATTCAACCTACTATTCAAATGGTAGATACATATTTCTATTGGACTACCATCATGAAAGTGGACATACAAGAGTATGTTTCAAAATGTGTAGTATGCCAAAAGACCAAGTATGATAGAGGGAAGCAACCTGAATTACTCCAGCCATTGCCTATCCCAAGTTCACCATGGGAGAGTATATCCATAGATTTCATCTTTGGATTGCCCAAGTTTATCCATGGGAATATGGAAATATGGACAATAGTCGACAGGTTTAGAAAGCAAGCACACTTTATTCATGTCAAAAAGACTATTAAGGCACATCAAATGGAAACTCTCTTCATATCTCAGATTTCCAAACGCCATGGATTACCAACATCCATCGTGTCAAATATAGATCCTAGAATGACAAATAACTTCTGGAAAGGTCTCTTTGAGAATTTAGGAACAAGATTGAATTTCTCTTTGGCCTATCAATCACGAATGGAGGGCCAAATTGAGGTAGCCAATCTTACGATACTCGATGTACTAAAGACTTATGTTAAAGAAGTAGATCAATGCTCACAATGGGAAAAATACTTACCTCTTGTAGAGTATGCCTACAATAATACTATACATATCTCTACGAGAAAAGCACCTATTGAGGTCATTGAGGGAAGACCTAAAAGTCCATTTCTACTCAAAGTACATGGGAAGATCTTCGCTGCCGATGAGTATAGCCGTGACCTACAAAAATCTCTTCAAAAGATTAAGGAGGCTATATCCATCTCTCAACAAAGGCAAAAAGTTGTTGCTGACAAGCATAGAAGGGGCTTAACATTCAAAGAAAATGATTGGGTCTTACTTAAGTTTCCTAAGACTCAATTAAGGCAAACGACGGGCAATAATCCTACAAGCCATCAAAAGTATTATGCTAAGCTAGCAAAAAGATACTATGGTCCTTTCTAAATCATGAAGCCTATCAATGAGACGGCCTACCAACTCAAGTTTCCCAACCATTGGCTCATACACAATGATTTTCATGTGAGCCTACTCAAGCCCTCCAAAGGAGTGCCACCAAGTGAACCAATTATTGAAGACCGTCCTAAAGTTGAAGACCAATAAGAGGTGCTACAACCCGATGCTATCCTTTGGCATGAAGACAAGGTACTACAACATGGTAATATTATCCGATGGTATCTTATTAAGTTAAAAAATAATTCTTTTGAATATTTTAGATGGATGAAAGGAATACATCTTAAGGATAGTATGAACCTTGTCAATGCTTACAGTGCTACATTAGAGTAAGAAAATGTACAAATTTCTTTTAAATGACCCATGTTTTTGTCTTATAAGACTAGTTCTCTTTTGAATTGTGCCCAAATTTAAATAGTATGCATTCTTACCATCATGTTTGTGATGACCAGGTCTCTCAAACACCAAGTAGAATTTGTCACTCTACTTTGGGAGAATGAAATGGAATAAAGAGCAGACATGCTTGCGGTAACTATGTCTCCAAGAACCAAATGGATTGGTCACCCATCTTGGAAAGATGTCGTAGGGTAAAAAGGGATCCTCTACCCACTAAGTAAGATTGACTAATGACTAAGGCTTTATCTCTTCTACCTCATAGTCAAGGATACCTATGATTTCAAGAGAGAGGTAATATTATAAAATCTAATATCTAACCAACCCAAATTATTTTCCCATATTAAATTGATCATTTAATGTGGGAGAATAAACGAGAACAAGGGTTAGGATATAGATATGTGCTTATAGATCTATCTCAGAAGGGGGCCAATGGTAATGGGGCCCAAATGAGAGATGGTCCATCAAAGAGCAAGGCTAACCAATGGAGCATAAATACCTTAGGGTTAGCTTCATTGAAGACCTCCAGTAGTTGGTGTAAAAGTCCTTTCACCTTAGGTAAGCTAGGGATGAGCTTGAGGTGGGAACCCGGCCCAAGCCTAAGGTGCTTGAGGTGCTTCACGTGCTTGACTCAGATGCTTGAGGTGCTTGATGATTGAGATGCTTGAGGTTCTTGTCATGCTTGAGATGCTAGGGTTTTTCTTGAGGTAGGAACGTGGCCCAAGCTTGAGGGGCTTAAGGGCCAAGATTTTGGTGGGAACCGGGTCCAAAGTTGAGTGGCTTGAGGTGTGCAAAATTCAACACTAATCCCTACAAGGAGGGGGTGAGCCCTACAAGAGGGGGGATGAGAGAGAACACTCACACAAGGAATTCTTGGTACAAAGAAATCAAAAGGGGCATTGATCAAGTTCCTCCTCATGTTGCCGTCATGGTGTACCTAAAGCATATTGGTTGGCCACCCAAGGTGTCCAATGATAATCTAGAAGATTTAATTAATTATTTTTTACATTTATCAAGTCCTCTTTCTCAAAGGGGAAAGGGGGACACTTGTTCCAAGGCTACCCTTGTTACTTGATTTACCTCCTGCTTGTGATTGGCTAGGCCTGGAGGGTCCAATGAGCTTTGAGCATGAGCTAGGGGGGTCGACCAAGGAAGCTAGGGGCATGCTTGGGGGGTATACTCACACACACACACACACACTCATTGTGTGAAGTGTAAAGTGCAAGAGCTCCCTCTCCTTCTCCAAGCAAGTAGAGAGGTTGAGAGCCTACACCAACACTCCTGGATATGGAATGCAAATCCAACCAAGAGCCATGCTTCAATGCTTAAGCTTGCCATCTCCTTCTTCTTCATTACTATGCTATAATGTATGCTAGCAACAAGAGTTATGATAAGTGAGGAACTAATTCTTTCTCCTACGAAATGTTTCTTCTTCCTCTTCCCTACCCACATTCCCTACTAGCTCTCTACACCTTCGAAGTTTTTTGAGGTCTTGCCAATGAGGCTTGGGATAGTTAAAGCTTTCCAGAAATTTTATGCTATGCTTGTGATGCATGAAGCTTTCCATCTTCATTGCATCACCTAGCTCACAAGGAACACAAAGATTGTATTGTAACAAGTCTCTCTTGATGAGAGAAATCATAATACAAATGCCTATTGGAGGGGGCTGGCTCCACATAAATCCGGTCCAATTGTTGTCATGTTCTCTAAATTCTCTCTCTTACAAAAGTATTGTTCATGCCAGGTTAACTAAATGCTATGTTTATGTTGCTACCATCATTATGTAAACCCGCTATGCTCAAAAAGTAATTCACAAAATTACTCTCTCTTATTTCTGCTACTCTCAAATTAATAAGCCAATTCCATTACAACAACTCTTCAAAAAGACCTCTTATAGGGAGTTCTACTTTTCAAACAAATAAAAAAAGGTGGAGTCTTTTTTCTTGCTCAACTCAAGGGACTATGTTTTGAATTAGGATCCCCATTTCACACACGTGGGCATACCCTTTTAGTACACTTGATAGGGAGTCAACAACTCAATCCCCTTTTGTCACTTCACCGCATGAGAATCACCCTCTTGAGCTCTTGGGGGATGTCACGGTGCCATGACAACCCCTTTGGGTGCTCTTCCCTTCAATAAAACATTTGGCTCATTTGTGGGCGTCATGAGAACCTACCTCAATTTCCACATCATTAGATACCTCTTGGGCACTAGCCGTCGTAGCAATGCCAATGGTGCAATCGACCACCGCTATTGTCCAGCCATCGCACGCACACAGCACCTAGCTGAGGGTGCCATGGCTATGGGAGCAAGGGAGAATTCTCTCTCTCTCTCTCTCTCTCTCTCTCTCTCTCTCTCTCTCTCTCTCTCTCTCTCTCCCCCAAGTGATACACCTTAAGGGGGGCACCCCCCAGCAATCCTTGCATGTGGGACAAACATGGTGCCATGTGGCTTCTCCATGGCGCTCCAGCCTCCCAACTCTTTGAAAACCCCAAGGGGTGCATTAAAAAAAAACCTTTTAAGCACTCCCTTTGGATGGAGACACAGTCTGGCTCATCTACTCAATGCTCAAACCATGAGATTGTGCTACAACAACTTGTTCCCAGAATTCAGTACCTCTGTACCTTGCCGCATTCTGAAACCTTGAAGCCTACCTATTAGGGCCATAAAAACAGGCAAAAAACATCCGATGCCTTCTTCCCACTATATGCACCAATCTTTTCACGCCCGCAACTTGGCAGTTGTTGCCTTGATGGAAGTGACCTCAATTCCTATGGTCTTCCCATGCTAGGGACACTAGCCTTGAAAACCTTGGAAAGCCACAAAATCTCCCCATTGGCACGCCTTCCAATGCAGCCCCTTGTTGGCCCATAAATGGTCCCGAAAATCTTTCAATTGCCCATAACTTGCTCATCTAGGATTTGATTCTCAATCTACATGCTGCACAGCTTGAGCTCTTCAACCCTATCCATTGACATCAGCTCTATTCATATGTCCCTATCTACCCTATCCATCATGGATCTGCAAATCCTTCTAACTTTGAGCTTCAATATCTTTTGCACCATGGATTCGCTTGAGGAGCTATCTAGACCAACTTCTATGGTATCTTCTTGAACACTGCATTCTAGGGTGCTAGCATGTTGAGATGTCGAGCTCTACACCTTGAGTTGGCATCCACTATGGGTCTTGGCCGCTTACGGCATTTACTCACTAGCGCGTTAGGTGACCAACACAGAGGATCTCTGCCAGTGATTCTACAGCTGGACTACACTTATAGTGACAGCCTAGTACGCTTCTAGCGAGTTCACACTTAGTGACCGCATGTACATATGTGCTACTTTTTAGCTTTAGCACTTAGTCATTTTGTACTCTCTTTTCTGTGAGAAGAAGAAGAAGCTTTCCATCTCTGTGTGCTTTGTGCTTGTCTTGTGTAGCTCTCTTGCATCCTCATTCTTTACATGGTATCAGAGCCCGGTGCAGGCAAGAGAGGCTAAGAGAGCAAGAGCATCACAATCCCTTCATTCACAATCCACGACCAGAAAAAATTTTAGGGGTTTTTCATACAAGTTTCTGAACAGGTCTCCAAAGTGCAGTACACAGAGATTTACTGTACAAGTACAGTGGTTGTATGTACGCTTGATTGTGGACACTCATTGAGTGTAGAAAGCGTTACAGGTACCACGATTAGCAGGTTCAGCAGATTTGTAGGTTTTTGCAGATTGCAGCTATTTTGTCTTATTGCTTCAAGATGTCTGACGGTTTCAGTCAGATTGTTACTGAGAAGCTTGAGAAAAATAACTACCCTGCATGGAAGTTCAGAATAACAAATTTCCTAAAAGGAAAAGGTTATTGGGACTATGTAGAAGGTGACAATGAAAAGGAACCAGAGATTCCCGAGGCAAATGCTACAGCAGAACAAAGAAAAGCTTTGAGGGACTAGCAACAAGGCCACAGCAAAGTGATTTATTGGCTTTCTATGAGCATCACAAATGGCATGATGGGCTATCTACAGGATGCTGAAACCCCCGCCATTGCATGGAAAAACTTAGGCAGAGTGTTCGAGGTGAACACCAAGGCCAGGAAGCTTCAACTGAAGTCTGAGCTAAATCAGGTTAAGAGGAACAACCTCTCCATCAATGATTATGCTTTGAAGATCAAGAGTATCATTGAGGCTCTTGGATCTATTAAAGTCTCAGTGGAAGACGATGACATTGTCCGTGCATGCTTGGATGGTCTAGGAGATGAGTATGGACATTTCAATCCTTCCATGAATACAAGAGAAGACATCCCCGTATTCCAAGATTTGATTTCTATCCTTATTCTTGAGGAGAAGAACCTTGACACATCTTCTTCTCATGGAAGAAATAATTCTGAACATGCCTTCTATTCTAACTCCAACAGAGGTAGAGGTAGAGGTCGTGGTCGAGGCCCAAGGGGTTGCAGGGGCCAATTTCAAGAAGGTCAATCAAATCAAAACAATACAGGTGGCAGGGGAAACCTGTCTCAAGGCAAGGGGAGTCAAAGAGGTCGTGGTGCAGGATCAAGCAGGCAGCAACATACTACAGATAGCAGAGAATGTTGGACTTGTGGTGAAAGAGGTCACATGTCACGTGACTGTCCAAAGGGAAAAGCAAGTGGAAAGAGAGAACAGGGCAAATATGCATCTACAAGCGGGGATGCAGATGACAACAAAAACGAGCGCATGTTTGCTATGCAACATGTAATGAATACAATGACTGCAGAGAATTTCACCCAAGATGATGTTTGGTATGTGGATTCAGGTGCCTCTAATCACATGACGTCTCGTGGAGAGTGGTTTAGAGATATGTGCAAACCAGATGTGTCTGGCTATGTGCAGATAGGAGATGACACAGCTCACCCCATTGCTCATGTAGGGGACATACCTCTAAATACGAAGAGTGGTAAATCAAAGTACTTAGCAGATGTACTTCATGTCCCAAACATTACAAAGAATCTTGTTTCTGTTGGACAAATGGTTGAGCAGGGTTTGCAGGTTTGCTTCAATCCCAATGGCTGTTATGTAGAAGATTTCCAGAATGGTTGTAAGCTTGTCACAGAGGGAAAATGTGTGGGCAGAATGTTTACGCTGAATGTAGACATGCCTGAGGTAAAAGTTGCATTATTTGCACAGGGCACAGGTGTTGTGGCTCATGTTGACATTTGGCACAAATGCATTGGCCATGTCAATGAGCAGAGATTGTGCAGCATGCAATCAAAATATATTGTAAAAGGTTTGTCCAAATTCAAGGTGGATGGTATGCATAAAGTGTGTGCAGCATGGCAGTTTGGAAAACAGTCAAAGGGCTCATTTCCACATGAGCGCAATCTATGTAAAAAACCACTTGAGGTGGTGCACACAGATGTTTGGAGTCCAACCGATACTACAAGTATACATGGTTGCAGGTATTATGTCTCTTTCATTGATGACCATACAAGGAAAGTATGGGTCTACTTCATGCGTAACAAAAGTGAAGTCTTTGGTCACTTTCAGGACTTCAAAGTCATGATTGAGAAGGAGACAGATATGCAAGTCAATACATTGAGGTCGGATGGAGGGGGAGAGTACTTCTCCAACGATTTTTTAGATTTCTGCGAATGCATGGTATACGCAAATAGTTTACATGCAGATATACTCCACAGCAGAATGGGGTCGCAGAAAGGAAAAACAGACACATTGCAGAGGTTGCACGTGCATTGATGAATGAGAAGAACATGCCTCATCATTTCTCGGCTGAAGCCGTAAATACAGCTGTGTACATTATGAACAGGACACCTACAGCTGCGGTGCATGATGTAACACCTGAGGAAGAGTTTACAGGTACAAAGCCTGATTTGGCACACTTGAAAGTGTTTGGCTGCATAGCTTACGTGCATGTACCAGATGAGTTGCGTAGGAAATTGGATCCTAAAGCAGAGAAATGTATTCTTGTGGGATATTCCCTTGAACAAAAGGGGTACAGGTGCTACAATCCTACTACACGAGAATTACGAGTGAGCAGAGATGTAGTCTTTGATGAGATGAGCAGCTGGTACACTAATGCACATGGCACTATTGGGACTGATGTAAAAGATGATGTGGTTGTACAAAATGTGAGGCCATAGTCACAGGTTTTGAGTGGACCACAAGAGTCGTCTTCTCGTGGCTCTGTTGAGAAGCCATGGAATGGTAGACTACGTACGCAGGTTACTCCACCAACAGGTATGGGGAATGTATCACGAAAAGGAAAGGAAAAGGTTGATGAACCTATGGCTGATGCATCATCAGGTTTTTCACATGTAGACATTGAATTTGGAATTCCGCTTGTCAAGACACCTGGTGTAAGGAAAGTACAGGAAGATGCTAGAGGGCAAAGGAGTGACCCAGGACCACGCAGATCTAACAGAGTCAGAAATCCAGTTCAGAAATTGACTTATGATGGGTATCTAGCGCATCACCAAGCCTACGTGGATAAGGTGATACAGGATGTGGAGCCCACATGTTTTGAGGATGCAGTTGGAAATGTGCATTGGTATGATGCAATGAATGAAGAGATGGCTGCATTGGAAGCAAACGACACATGGGAGTTTGTGCCATTGCCAAGTGGAAAGAAAGCTATTGGCTGTAAAAAGGTGTATAAAACTAAGCATAAGGCTGATGGTCACATTGAGCGTCACAAGGCAAGGCTGGTTGCAAAGGGTGGCATAGAATATGAGGAGACCTTTGCTCCAGTGGCAAAGATGACGACTGTGAGAGCTGTCATAGCAGTGGCTGCATCTAGAGGATGGATTATGCATCAAATGGATGTAAAGAATGCCTTCTTGAATGGTGAGTTGCAAGAGGAAGTGTATATGGATCAGCCACCTAGTTATGTCAATCCAGGTTACCCAGATTATGTATGAAAACTTCTCAAAGCTTTGTATGGTTTGAAGCAGGGCTCTAGAGCATGGTATGACAGGATTGCCAAGTATCTTTCAGTATTGGGTTTAGGAGAGCTCATGCTGATCATTCACTCTATGTACGTGAGAGTGTTGTGGGGATTGTGGTCATTACCATATATGTAGATGACCTTATTATTGTGGGTGACAATGCTATGGAGATTGACCATGTGAATGGTCTTCTCAAACAGGACTTTGAAATGAAAGATTTGGGCGAGTTGCGCTACTTTCTTGGCATTGAGGTGATCAGGACTCCAGAGTGTGTATGGCTGTCACAGAGACAGTATGCTTTGGACATGTTTTCAAAGTATGGTATGGCTGATTGTAAGCCAATTTCTATTCCCTTGGATGTGAATGAAAAGCTGAGTGCAAAGAAGGGTGATGTTGTTGAGGATGTCAATATGTACAGGAAGAGTGTGGGTAGTCTAATCTACTTGACTATCACGAGGCCAGACTTGAGCTACACAGTAGGCTTGGAGAGTCAGTTCATGCAGCTTCCGAGGAAGCCACATTTGGATGGAGTACGACGCACACTTAGGTATGTGCAAGGGACTCTTGACTACGCATTGTTCTATGCAGCAGATGCACCATTAGCATTGTATGGGTATACAGATGCATATTGGGCAGGTAGCATTGTTGATAGGAGATCTAAGAGTGGCTTCATGTTCTCTTTTGGGAGTGCTGCTGTTACTTGGAGCAACAAAAAGCAGCCTACAATTGCTTTATCGAGCACAGAGGCCGAGTACAGAGGTGCAGCAGTTGCGGCGTGCGAGGTAGCTTGGCTGCGCACATTACTTGAGGACTTGGGAGTGCAGGTGGACCAGCAGATTGTCATCCATTGTGACAACCTCAGAAGCATGCAGTTAGCTAGGAACCCAGTGTTCCATGCCAGGACCAAGCACATCAAGGTCCATTACCACTACGTTCGAGAGCGAGTGTTGGCGGGCGACATCGACTTGGTCTACGTCAGCAAAGAGGAGCAGATAGCAGATATCTTTACCAAGGCCCTCGGAGCTGAGAAGCCTCGACGTTTCCGGACTATGCTTGGACTCTGTGACATGCAGAGCTCGAGGGGGAGTGTTGAGATGTCGAGCTCTACACCTTGAGCTGGCATCCACTACGGGTCTTGGCCGCTTATGGCATTTACTCACTGGCGCATTAGGTGACCGACACGGAGGATCTCTGCCAGTGATTCTACAGCTGGACTACACTTATAGTGTCAGCCTAGTACGCTCTAGCGAGTTCACACTTGGTGACCGCATGTACATATGTGCTACTTTTTAGTTTTAGCACTTAGTCATTTTGTACTCTCTTTTCTGTGAGAAGAAGAAGAAGCTTTCCATCTCTGTGTGCTTTGTGCTTGTCTTGTGTAGCTCTCTTGCATCCTCATTCTTTACATGGTATCAGAACCCTGAACACTTTGAGCTGCCATCCAAATTGGCCCTTTTTGGAGCTCTTTTGGCCTAAGAAACCACCTTCTATATGCATTCTAGTTGCATCTTGCCTGCCCAAGACTTACATACATCATTTAGCCCTTTTTCCCTCTCATGTCATCATCTCTAGCATAGCATGGCACACCTCTTAGTAGATGTACCATCATTTCCCGACCCCTCATTGAACATTTATGTTCAACCAAAGAAGCTTTATTGAACCAAAAAAACTTCAACACTCTACTAGCAGTCAAGCACGCTCAAAAAAGCACAACCATATGTATAGTATATATTGTACAATGTTGTATGTCCACCACACTTGAGCCACATCCCCTTCAAAGCACCTAGTTGTGTATGCACTGGCAACACTGCTTCCTTACCATATACCAACTCGAACGGAGTGAAATTGACAGCCACCTCGTATGAGATGCCCATGAACACTTCTCAAATTTTGCCTCTCACTCTGGTTCCTACTTGTAAACATAATTTCTCATTATCTTTATGATTTTTCCGTTTGCACTTGCCACTAGAAAATTGCATTGCGGATGATAAGGCAAAGAAAATCGGTGTGGAATGCCCAGTCTCTCAACCAATTCCCACATAATCTTGCTTCTAACCCATGTCCTCTATCAAAAACAAGCACCCAGGGTCAACAAAATGACAAAAAATGTTATTTTAAACAAACCGAGCCACAACATGAGCATTTACCTCTCTACCCACTTGGTAAGGTAGTCTCATTAACTACTACCACAATATAATTCTTCCCACTAGTCAGATTTGGGACTGGAAAATGGCATCCATACCCACTTTTCAAAATCATTTTGGGCAATGATAGCCCCCTGTTACTCAGCCACCAGCCTCCCTTCACCCATAATCTGGCATTCATGGCAGGTTTTGCACCTATAGTGCACATCACATACTACTAAAGGCCAACCAAAACCTGCTCTTAAAATTTAAAACAAAACCTGGTCTTTACCTTGATGCCCACTTTCACTTTCATCATGACAATGCTGCAACACCATGCCTACTTCCTCTTTGTAAAGCACCCTCCATAATAGTTCATCCAGACCATAGACCATCAAATCCTCCTTTATCAATGTGAACCTGTGAGATTTTTGTGCTATCCTCCATTTTTGTAGCTTAGATAACTTTTCTCAACATTGGTTTGAGCCCAAAAAGTCTTCAATTTCCTACAAATTTACACAACCTTCATAAGTGGTTGGGGCCACAAATAAACATGTAACCTGTACATGTACTCTGTTATTGGCAAGCTCGTCCGCCTCTTGGTTCTGCTCTCTTTCAACATGCTTGAATTGGACCTCTTTAAAAAACTTTGATTTTTTAGTGGCATAAAACCAATGCTTTAAAGAATCTCGTTTTACCTTCCATTGGCCTAGCAGATGATTGACGACCAATAAAGCATCACCTTTTACCACCAATCTAGAAATGCCAAACTCCACACATTGCTTCAATCCCAAACGCAAAGTAAGATACTCGCCTCTTTGGTGATATGAACGTCCTCTAAGTCATAAGTCGTTGAGAAAACCACTTTGTTGTGTGGATCCCATATCACCACACTTCCTCTTGCTTTTTGCATCACCCTCCTATACGCACACATGGTAAAAGATCCCACTAAGTCAGGATCCTCTTTGGCTTCATCTTGTAGCACCCTTGGATAAATTGGCAAATCAATGGCCTTACTGACCAAAACATCGGCTAGGTCAGGTCAGCTAGTATGGTCGATCTTAATCTCAAATTCAAGCTCCTGTAACTGTATCACTCACCTCATGATCCGCTTCCATGGCTTCAAGTGCAGCACCATTTCAGGCAACAAATTGTTATCCATCAACACATAAAACTTTCTTGCAATGAGATGCACTTTCAAGTTCCTCTAAGCAAAGACTAAGGCCATGACCCACTACTCCGCTTCGGTGTAGGTTGCCTCGCCTAGACATATCACCCTAGTTTCAAAGTAGATAGGCTTATAGCTCCTTCCTACCTTTTGCAGTAGCACCGCTCCAATAGCTACCGTACCTATCATCATGACAACATAAAAATCATCCTCTCCATTGGGAGGACACACTGTGGGTACTTGACACAAAAGTTCTTTTACTTTAAAGGCTTCATGAGATTTTACATCCCCTTCAAATCCATGCACCTCTTGCACCCTATTTTAAAGGGGATATACATACTATGACAGCATCCAAAAAAATATTAATAGATACTTCAATTTATGCACGAACAAGGCCAAACCTTAAACATTGGAGGGAGGCTCCATAAGAACTAGAGCCTTGACCTTCTCTGGATCTTCTTCAACTCCATTTTGAAATACCTAATGGCCTAATAATGACGCTCGGCATTGTGCTAGATTACATTTCTTTGGGCTGAATTAACCTCCTTCTTCATCTAGCCTTTAAAAACATAGCTATAGCTTTGATAGGTGCTCTACCCTTGAGCTATAACATCCAATACTGTCCATAAGAACCCTAATGAATCTACCCAAGTAGGGCCCAAATATCATTTTCATCCAATCCTGAAAAGTAGCACAAGCATTTATTAACCTAAATGGCATCCTGCAAGAGGAAAAACATCCCCAAAGAGAGATAAATGTCATCTTCAACTAGTGCTCAAATGCAATCCCTATTTAAAAGTACCCTGAAAACCCATCCATGATGGAATACCTATCATGGCCAGCTAGTTGAATATCTCATCTTGAAATGACAAGGGATAATAGTTTCTCTTGCTTTCCACATTCAATGGTTTATAGTGGACACACCCACCATTTCCCATTCTTTTTAGGAGTGATAACCACCGGGGAAACAAGATCTCATTTGTGGTAGTTGCATCTAGAGTGAGAGGAGTCAATCGTGCAGTGGTTGATATTGTCTTTAAACATAAGGACACTTTGCAGCGTATTGTGAGATATGTGTGAGATGTGTGTCGCTTTGGTGAGGAGTATTTGATTAATTGCTATATACTTTCTCTATCTTTCAAGTTAGTTGCACACAAATTCAATGATCCCGTTTGTGTTGGCTAAGGTCATACTTGATGATGACCTTGTACAGGCTTGTACGGTTTTCTTTTGTTTTCTCCCTCATGGACTATCTCCATTTTCTACATCACAAGATCTGCACGTTGACTCGTGCAATTGAGCCACCATTCTTGGAGAGAGAGAGAGAGAGAGAGAGAGAGAGAGAGAGAAAAAATCAAGAAGAGAGAACAAGAGGAGACATGTGTTTGTAGGGGGAAACAAATCACCTTGAATATGTGAACCCCTTATTCTATTATGTACATAAAAGATTAAGTGTAGTGAGTGAGCGCCTGGCCTAACTCGGCACATGGGGCTTTATCCCAACAATAGCTTTTAGTCTTTGCTCATCTAGTTGCTCGAGATTTTCTAGTCATTCTAATGATTCATTGTTGGGGTGTAGGCCAGGTGGCCGTGGGAAACCACCCTTGTACACTTGATTTCACCTAATCAATATAGGGAGAAAAAGAGGAAGTGTTGAATGCTTCTCTTTCTTCTCCACTAACCCACACAGTGGCTACCTGTGCATCTCCCCCTTCCCCGTTTCTCTTCTTCCCCTCTCTTGCATACACACTCCGTACACGCACAACAATTGGTATCAGAGCACAGGTGGAGCAGTGCAACGGTCGTAGATTGCGGACCTTGCACAGCAAGAGATAGCCGCCGCAAGAGCTTGGAGCTCGAAAGAGAGCTCAGCCATAGCCAAGCTCGGAGCTCAAGGGAGAGAGCTCGTAGCTGGAGCCGAGAGATTGCAGCTTGACAACGTGAGATCAAGCTGAGCTCCGAGCAAGAGGAGATCTTGAAGCTTGGAGTTAGAGAAAAGGTCTACAGCCAAGGCAGGCGAATAGCAAACAGAGCTTTCAAAGCTTGAAATAACTCGGGGAGTCGAGAGGAATCCAAGTACAGAGCATGGGAATTGAGGGGAATTGAAAGCTTGCACCGCGTAGCAGCCAGAGGACCAAGCAGAACAAGGCATCTGCAACTCACAAGCTAATTGACCTCTTCCTTTAGCTCACAGGCTCCTCCTCTGCTATCGCTCCTTGACTTCCAAGCTTTGCAATCACTCACTACCCCGATTGCCCGAGGTTGCTCTTGCAAGCTTCGACCTGCCTGCCTTGCTCGATCCTTACTGGTTGCCCCAATGTCGAGCTGCAAGTGTGTGTGTGTGTCTCGATCTCTGCTCGGATTTGTAGCCTAATTCTATCCGCACTGGTTGCTTCTTTTTCTTGCCCGATTCCAATCGGCACACACACACACGTACCCAAACCTACAATTGGCAGCGCTGAAATTGCAGTAGAGTGGATCCCTGTGCTAACCAGGTAATTGAATGCAAGGCATCGAGCTTCTGGCAGTTCTCTTACTTTGCAAGAACCACATACACACACACACACACACACACACACACACACTGTGTATAGTGAGCAAAGTGACATGAAATGCCGACAGAGCCTTTGCGAGGAAGAGTCGGGCATGAACTTCAACAGAAAAGATCTCTGCAAGGCATCAAATTAGGTACAGCACAGTATCTCGAGCTTGAGAAGTTTCGTGGATCGAGGAGAACTGAGCAGCGCTAAGCAAGAGAGGAGCAAGCAAAGCAACACACACACACACACAATCTCAAGCCTTACTGCCTTGCAGAAGTAGGTCGAGCACACTTGCACACATCCTCTACTCGTCAGTACCTGCAGAAAACGATAGAGATTGCAATTGATTTTTTTTTGCTTTACTTGCACACTTAAGTGTGTGTAGGGGATCGCTCCCATGAGAACACCAAAAGCCTTTGACAGCCCCGACTACCCTTTCAAAATCCTGGACATCTAACCCCGAGATTGAGCGCACGCGAGAGAGAGAGAGAATAGGATTTACCAACTTCGACATCGACGTTGACATCTGCTTTGGATTTGAGTCATGAGAGCTTAGCACATCGATTTTTGACACCCATCCGACTTGACCTTGACAACCAGACACCGTCTTCGAGCATAGGCGTCCGCGGCTACCTGGCCAGCCACTTCCGCCCGGCGCAGCGGAAGGTGACATCGACATCGACACTACTCATGCGCACCGGCTCGACACTCCTCATTGCGGCGGATCTCCGACATCCGACGCAACACCGGGCGCTTCCCCACACGAGCGCGTTCCCGCGATCGACGACCGTGCTTGCGACATGGGCGGGTGAGGTACCTCTATCATAGAGGAGTGACACCCAGCATCGGCACCGAGTGCACCGATCACCCTGTACGACACAGTTTACGGATACGACACCTTTGGTGGCTATTCGACTAGCATTTTTCTGCCCGGCGGCAGAAATCGGCACATAGCGACACCGACACGCAGGTTACAGGCTACAGGGGGTTTTTTAGCCCATTCAATCTCAGATTCTCCAGGTTACCAGACACAGCGCTTTTCACAGGCGATTTGGCAGTCATTTTGACAACAGATTCTCTGCTGACACATGCGTTGACAGATGCATTTTGTTGTGAGCACACTTAGTTCTACTGAGCTCTTTTGAGAGAAGATATCCCCGCAGGGATCACTTTCACTGCATGCAGTAGTTCTTGGCGCCCATTTGAGCGCGGTTTTACTCATGTACGTTGAGTTGCGGACACTGCCCACTGTACTACGTGTGGAGCCATTTTTGGCTATTTTGGCAGTTTTTCTCGGCCGTTTCTGAGACTCGGACTGGAAGAGCCCTTTCTGAGACTATGGCTAGTCCATTTGTGTCTGCATTATCTTTTTGGAGGGTCGATAGTGTGAGGTTTTCTTTGAGCTGGGGTGTGCTCGAATGTTGAGACACTTTGGTGATAGAGGTAGCTGTAGTTCCCCTTTACGGTACCCTCGCCATAGGATATGTATCTGGATGATTATTTATTCTTTTGACGCCGAGTTGGCACTCACATAGCAGTTGTTTTGTGCAGCAGATGCCCAGTTAGTGCAGTTGGCACATTTATATGCATTTTGAGTTGAGTTTTGACTCCTCATACAAAGGAAACTCTGTCGGATTTACTTCCCACGAGTCGTGACTTCCATTGTTGGCACTTTTGAGTCTATCTCGGTTGAGATTTTACTCCCGATACAAAGGTTACTCTGCCCAAATTTCTACAGTTTCTCGCCATAGTTTGGCACCTCTCAAACCCTCTTATCAGCGATGGCTTCTTCTTCAGAAAAGGAGGATTATTTCATTCGGAAGTCCAATGGCAGCAACTTCACCATGTGGAAAGAGCGCATGAAAGATGTTTTGATAAACAAAGGCCTCTCAGAACCGTTGAAAGAGCGCGCAGAGGATGATGATTATACACAAGCTCAATGGGAGATTTTGGATGCAAAATCCATGGCTACAATACGTCTACATCTAGCCGAGTCAGTCTTCTTCACTATCATTGGGAAGAAAACAACCAAGGAACTTTGGGATAGCTTATGTTCAGCATGGGAGAGCAAAAGTGCATCCAACAAAGTTTTTCTCATGAAAAAGCTTATGAAGCTCAACATGAAAGAAGGTAGCACAGTTTCCAGTCATTTAAATGAGTTCAACTCCTTGTTCAGTCAGCTGACATCTCAGGGCTTTAAGGAGTTTGACGATGAACTCAAATCTATCTTCTTGCTATGCTCTCTACCCAGTTCATGGGATATCTTTTGCACAGCCATTAGCAATTCAGCTCCAAATGGAAAGTTAGAGTTCAATGATGTCACAGATGTGTTGCTCACTGAAGAGATTCGTCATAAATCTCTCGATAATGCTACTCATGGAGATGCATATATGGCTGGCAGTTCAACAAAGGCAAGAGGCCGTGACAGGAACAAATACAAAAGAAAAAGTAGAGAGAGAAATCCTCGTAGTCCTAGCAGACACAGGAACAAAAGTAGAAACTGCAATGCCAAAAATGTCGAGTGTTACTATTGCCACAAGAAGGGTCATTACAAAAAGGATTATCGCAGTTTCCTAAGAGATCAGAAAAACGTGCAAAAGGATAATTCTGGCAAAGGCAAAAGTATAGTAAAGATTGAGGATCTCAATATTGTTGAGTCTCCCATGCCTACCACTACAGTAGAGGATGCTCCTCCTCCAGTGATGAACATTATGCCGACAGAGATTCATGCCGAGGTGACAGAAGATGCCTCAGATGTTCTCATTTTCACTTCAGATCTCACTCCAAATGCTTTAGTTGCACAGGATGAGGGTTATGCACAGAATTGGATCCTTGATTCTGGTGCAAGTTTTCATGTCAGACCGCATAGAGAGTGGTTTTCCTCTTATGCATCCATGCATGGAATAGTCAAGCTTGGTGATTCCTATGAGCTTGACATCATTGGCATTGGTGATGTGAAACTTCAAATGCATAATGGCACTACTTTTGTGCTACAGAATGTCAGACATGTGCCCAAGCTTACCAAAAGCTTGCTTTCTATAGGGCAATTGGATGAACTTGGCTACACTACAGTTTTTGGTAATCGTTCTTGGATTATCTGCAAGAACAACCTTATCATGATGAAAGGAAATAAAAACAGATCCCTGTACTCTTTGTTTGTTTCGAGTGTCGACGAACACTCTATCTATGTTGCCGAGCTGCCGTCTCCTGAGTTGTGGCATATCCGGCTAGGGCATATTAGCCAAAAGGGAATGAAAACACTTCAGAGTTTTGGCTACGTACCTGTGTTAGATTACACGGACTTTCCATTGTGTGAGCATTGTCTGTATGGAAAACAGACTAGATTGACATCTTTGCCATTGAATAAGAAACTAGGCGAACCTCTAGACTTGGTGCACAGTGATTTGTGTGGTCCAATGCCACATAAAACTCTAGGGGGGGCGAACTACTTTCTCACATTCATAGATGATTCTACCAGAAAGGTGTGGGTGTATCTCCTTAAGCGTAAGGAAGAAGTTTTTTCGACATTCCAAAAATTCCTAGCCATGGTTGAGAACCAATCAGGAACAAAGCTCAAAGCTTTTTGCAGGGACAATGGTGGAGAATACGTCTCCACAGAGTTCAAGGATTTTTGCAATAGAAAAGCCATTCGGCGCCAGTTTACTGCTCCATACACACCTGCACAAAATGGGATAGCTGAAATAATGAATCGTACGATTCAAGAGCGACTTGTCTCTATGATGTCTATGACGAAGCTTACTCCAGAGTTTTGGGGGGAAGCTGTTCTGACAGCAGTGCACATCATCAACAGGTCACCTAGTTCTCCTTTGAATTTCAAAATTCCAGAGGAATTATGGACTGGCAAAACGCCAAGTGATGATCATTTACGTGTATTTGGATGTGAAACATATGCACATGTGCCCAAAGAACTTCGTCGGAAGTTAGATCCCAGATCACACAAATGCATCTTTATTGGCTATGGTGCAAATGGAGAGATGGGATATCGTCTCAGGAACCCAGAATCAAACAAAGTCATTCGCAGCTCACATGTGATTTTCAATGAATCAAAAATGCACAAGAAGCCCATCAAAGATGTTGAGTACAGACGTGTTCGTTTTGAGGATGTAGCCTCCGAACCAACTCAGTTCAGTAGTGTTGCACCTACTCCTCAAGTGCAAGATACTACTATTGCTCCGGAGAGACCAGAGTCCAGTAGTCAGGCACTGAGACGCTCTGAGAGAGTATCACGTGCGCCCGAGCGGTTTGAGCCAGGTATACACCACATTTTGGTCACTGACAGTGGAGAGCCAACCTGCTACAAAGAAGCTATACAAATGGAGGATAGTGTTAAGTGGGAGCAGGCTATGCAATCAGAATACAATTCGATTGTGGCTAATGAGACATGGGATTTGGTTGAATTACCAAAAGTCAAAAATGCTTTACCTTGCAAGTGGGTATACAAGAAGAAGTATACTGCGGAAGATCCCGAGCCTAGATACAAGGCTCGTCTCGTTGCCAAGGGTTTCAAGCAGCAAAAAGGTGTGGATTTTGATGAGATTTTCTCTCCAGTAGTCAAGATGACTACACTTCGCACCATGCTTGGCTTGGTTGCTATCCAGGACATGGAACTTGTCCAAATGGATGTGAACAAAGCATTTCTTCACAGGGATCTATATGATGATGTCTACATGAAACAACCGGAGGGATTCGTATGTGAAACCCAAAAACCAACGAGGACAGAATTGGTTTGTAGACTTAAAAAGGCACTCTATGGCCTCAAGCAAGGTTCAAGGCAATGGTATCAGAAATTCGACAAAGCAGTCTCAGGGTTACATAAGAAGTCAAGAGGATCACTGCTTATACACACAAAGATTGAACGATGGTTCTTTAATCATCTTGATCTTGTATCTAGATGATATGCTTATCGCAGGCAAATCAATTGATGAAATCAATTAGTTGAAAAAGATGCTAAGCACTCAGTTTTCCATGAAATATTTGGGAGATGCCAGTCACTTTCTTGGTATGCACATCAAGAGAGACAGGCAACGTGGAATTCTTGAATTATCTCAAGAAAAGTACATTCACAAAGTCTTGCAACGTTTTAGTATGCAGGGGGGGAAGTCATTGAGTACCCCAATGCAAGCATACTCCAAACTTAGCAAGGAAGACTCTCCCAAGACAGTGGCTGAGAAAGAGGAAATGGCGAAAGTACCATATTCTTCAGCAGTTGGCAATTTGATGTACGCTATGGTAGCCACAAGGCCAGACATTGCACATGCAGTGGGAGTGGTTAGTAGGTACATGGCAAACCCTAGCAAGAAGCATTGGGAAGCAGTGAAGAAAATCCTCAGATATTTGAAAGGTACAGCTAGCAAGTGTTTACGCTTCGGAAACAACGATGCATCTATTGTAGGTTACACGGATGCGGATTATGCGGGTTGCGTGGATCGTAGAAGATCCACATGTGGCTATGTGTTCATGTTTGCTAGAGCAGCTATCTCTTGGAGATCGTGTCTCCAAGATTGCACATCCTCATCTACCACTGAGGCAGAATATGTTGCTGCGTCTGACGCCAGCAAGGAAGCCATATGGTTGGCTCGTCTAGTGGGAGATTTGGACATTCACAAGGTTCCAGTACTACATTGTGATAGTCAGAGTGCCATTGCTTTGGCAAAGAATCCAGTGTTTCACTCAAAGTCAAAACACATAGAGGTGAGATACCATGTCATACGAAATGCATTGGCTGGCAAGCGTATAGAGCTTGTCAAAGTTCACACTGATGACAACCCCGCAAATGCTCTCACAAAGAGCCTAGCCTCGGAGCGATTTACACATTGTATAGAACTTATGGATGTAGGATGAAGCCTCGGCAATGCTTCATCAATTATGTATAGACTAACTCTCCCAGTCCATTCTTCTCGAACTTATAGTTTTAGTAATATCTTCTTGGCCATTTTGTTGAGGATGATAGGGTACGGATTTGTTATGGATGACCATAAAATTGTTAAGCAAGTTCTCTCTCACCATGTTGAGGAAATGTGTCCCTCGATCAATCACAGCCTCAATAGGAAGTTTTTATTGTGTGTATATACATTCATACAATAATTCAATTGTGTTTCATGCATTATTCTTTCTAGTGGGTCTAGCTTCCACCCACTTGGTCATATAATTAGTGGCTACAATAATATATTATGCCTTTTCCTACTCAATTTGTAATTTATTTTCCAATTCCATTTTATGGTACCCTTCTGTATGTGAAAATGTGAGAAAAAATGAAATTTAAAACCCCTTTTGTTGTACTTACCTTGGAAATGGGGGAACACACTGAGAACACAGACAAGCACCTCTCTACAACCCAGGGTAAACACAGCACCCCTAAGCACTATTTCTCACCTTTGAAACGACAACAATTCACTTGCGCAATAGCCATTTTGACACACCAACACATGCTCGCACTTCTTGGAAAGCTCTAACACATATCACACACCCAAAATCTCTATTCCACATCGCAAGAATGCACAATCCTCTCTCTCTCTCTCTCTCTCTCTCTCTCTCTCTCTCTCTCTCTCTCTCTCTCTCTCTCTCTCTCTCTCTCTCTCTCTCTCTCTCTCTCTCTCTCTCTCTCTCTCTTTTTGCATACACAGACCTTGGTTCGGGGTTTCACCCAAGAACACCGCCAAAACCGGCAAAACTAAGCAAAGCACACGAGTAATGGAGAGGAGGGGGAGTGGGAAATTGACACCAAGAAGGGGGGTAATGGTGAGCTTGTTCTTGCAAAATTTTACTGAGCCACCGTGACTTATAAAGAGAAATCCTTTATTTCACTTGCTCAAAAAATCTCCTTGGCCAAAAAGTGCTTTAAAACACTTGAAAAAACCATTTTATAGGGAGTTCTACTTTTCTAAAACTAAAAAAATGTGGAGCCTTTTTTTTGAATTGGGACCCCATTTCATACACTTGGGCATAACATTTTAGTACACTTGATAGGGAGTCAACAACTCAGTTGTTTTAACCCCTTTGGGTGCTCTTTCCTTCCATAAAAAATTTGGCTCGTTTGTTGGCACCGTAGAACCTACCTCAATTGCCACATCATCAGCTACCGTGTGGGCACTGGTCACTGCAGCAATGCCAATAGCGTCACCAATCGCGTCCATTGTTTGGCCATTGCATGCACACAGCACTCGGGTGAGGACACCATGGCTATGGAAGCAAAGAAGCACTCTCTTGCTCTCTCCCAAGTGATACACCTTAACGGGGGCAGACCCCGACCCAAATACCCCGCTTCTCTCTACTGCCAATCCTTGCATGTGGGACAAACATGGTGCCATGTGGCTTCTCCACGGTGCTCCAACCTCCCAACTCTTTGAAAAATCCCATGGGGTGCATTAAAAAAACACCTTGAAGCACTCCATTTGGATGGAGACAACTTCTAGCTCATCTGCACATTGCTCAAGCCGTGCAATTGTGCTACAACATCTTGTTCTCGACTTCAGTACCTCTGGACCTTGTCGCATTTTAAAACCCCAAAGCCTACCTATGAGGGTTGTAAAAATAGGTAAAAACCATGCGATGCCTTCTTCCCACTAATTGCACCAATCTTTTCCGGCGTGCAACTGGGTAACAGCTGCTGGGATGGACGAGCCCTGAATTCAATGCAGCCATTGGCCCATAAATGGCATCGACAATCTTTCAACTTCCCATAACTTGCGCGGATCCAATTTTCAATCGAAAAGGACCGGCATGCTCCACAGCTTGAGCTCTTGAACCCTATCTATTGACAACATCTTTGGTCATCTATCCCTATCTGTCCTATCCATTAGGGACCTATAAAGCCTTTTGACTTTAAGATTCAATATCTTTAACACCATGGCTCTGCTTGAAGAGATGTCTAAACCGGCTTCTATAGCATCTTCAACACTACATTCAAGGGTGCTAGCATAGCACCCCAGGCACTTGGACCTACCATTCCAAATTGGCCCTTTTTGGAGCTCTTTTGGCCTAAGAAATCACATTATACGTGCATTTTAGTTTCACCTTTCCTACCTAGACTTATATACCAACTTTAGCCCTTTATCCCACTCCTGTCATTATCTCTAGCATAGCATAGCACACCTTATAGCACCAACCAACTCCCTTGTTGAAGATTTATGTTCAACCAAAAGCAGCTTTATTCAACCACGAAACTTCAACATTCTACTAGCATTCATGCACACTAAAAAAAGCACAACCATATGCACAGTATATACAATGTTGTGTGTCCACCACATTCGAGCCTCTTAAGGTGGGTTGCCCAACCCCATTGGCTATAATCTGCTTCACATCACATACCAAGCTCCTATCGAAGTATAGCTTAAGTTGCACCCCATTCAAGGTGTCTACCATGCAATCATGCTAAAAAGGGATAGACCAAATGTATGCCAAATCAAAAAAATACTAATATGAGCTTAATTGCACGAGCTTGAGAGCTCCCTTTTTTTCTTTTTTAGCCTTAGCCAAGGCCTATAAAAGGACATGTAAGTGATTTTCAAAGGGATTTTTTTCCAGGAGGATTTTTTGAAGACCTACAAGCTTGTGTATTGGAAGTTTTCCATTGGAGCTACAAACTTGGTTGTACTCTCTTTATGCTCAATACTACTAAGCCTTTGCCCCACTTTCTTGTTTCGCTTCTCCCCACTCCCCTCCTTGTTTTCCACTCTTTGTGTACATGTCGGTGCTTGTGGAGGTGTGTGCCTGCAACGTGCAAGTGTGTTGCAAAGAATGTAGAATTGGGGTGTTGTGTGAGTCGAGAAGAGTGAGGCGAGCTGTATAGGTGCATTCATGCTAAGTGGTGTTTCTTCAAAATAGAAGGTTGTTGTTTTGCGTGGAAATGTGGGTATGTTAGTGCAAATAAGCCAATTTGAAGGTGTTATTTCCTATCCGCCCAATTTGGCCGCCCACATGCTCTTTGAATTGGCCCTTCAGGCTGCCCGGCATGGCTTCCCGGCTTGCTCTTTGAACTTTCCTTCTCTCTCCCTCTTTAATTGCCCTTTTGACTCTCACTCCACCTTTCTATTGATTGCCACGGGACACACCCCTCCCCGAGCACTAGCGATATTGCTAGTAAGGGGGGTCGCTTAACTTGGCTTCAAAAGGGTCCCCCTGGGCATAGGAACCGTCCCTTTTGGATGCCTCCCACATCATCTCCACTCACGCCGCCCATGAGCGCCAGACAGAACCATCACCATCTTGACGGGCCAACGCGCCATCGGTGCCAACCAAAACTACTCGAGCCCAGCGACTGCGGAGAACCCACAGCAGGCCCATCATAGCCTAGCAACAAGAGATCTCTCTCTCTCCACATCACACTCCCAAATTGGTTCATGGTCCACATTATGTACATTGTCATTTCAGCATTGCCCGCCACGTGGTGCCCTTGTGAGGTAGCCACCCTCCATGCCTCAACAAAATGCAAAAAAACTTTTATAAAATCCCCCACATAATCCAGTCTTTTTTTACCTCCTTACTATCACTTGATGATCTAACTCTCGAGCATTCAAGGCCAAGACTGAGACCCCTTATCTCCGGCTTCAAGACGCATAACTCCCACCTCATCCAAAATTTGGGAAGACCTCAAACCGAGGCCACAAAAAGTAAGAAAATCAATTGTAACCAACTCCGAGCAACTGCACCCAACCTTCCGACTTCTATAACTTCCCGCTCTGAGATTTGTTTGACGAGCAAACAAATCTTATTAGCTCCATACACTGCATAAAATGTGTACAATCCTTGGCGAAGCTCCAAAAATACCATATGGAACTTTTACCAATCTGACCAACTTGGCACCACTCCTGGCCCTCGTCAAAACTTTGACTGCTAATAACTTGACATCCGTGAATTAGATTGCCGATCTGAAAGGACTAGACAAATAAGGCTCTACATACCCATAGCTTCAAATTGGTTTGGACCACCTGGCTCCAACTGTCCTACCCGGCAAGAATTTGCAATAGACTGCACCTTCAAACTCCAATATCTTGGCTTCGTAGCTCTATTTGATGAGCCATCTGGACCTGCTCCTTCAACACCTCAAGCTCTACATTTCTAGGCCCAAAGAGTGCACCTTGCACCTCCTTCATCAGCTCCCCAAATTAGCCCCTCTTGTATCCTTTCTTGGCCTCTAAACCGCATCAGCCATACATATCCATTGCTACCTGTCTGCCCGTGATCTTTCTAGCTGCTCTAGCCCTTTGCCATGCTTTTGCTAGCCTGCACATACCTGCCCATGCCATCTCCTATGGTCGACCAACTTTGGTTGCACCATCATTTCCCAACCCCTAGTTGAGCATTCATGTTCAACCAAACAAGAGCTTTATTCCACTACAAACTGCAAACATTGAGCACACCATGAGAAAACTAAAAAAAACTCAATTGTATGTACATAGTTTTATTCCTAGCATATGAGAAGCCTACTTAGGTTGGCTGCCCAACCCCCTCCATTAGAACCTCATGAACTAGTGGCACCAACTCCCTCTCGAAATAGATCTTGAGACCCTATTCTTGAGAAAGCAACCATCCATCCTCATCAATATGTAGGTACCACTGGGAAGGATTGATGGACCTTATAAGGCCCTGTCAACTTCTTTTTGAATTTCTTCTGAAAGGTGAAGTTGAGATAGCTCTTGCACTTCATCACTAGATCACCCTTTTCAATCATCTTTTCTAGCAAATGTTGATTGAACTTCACCACTCTTTTTTCCCGCTGCTTCACATAAAAATCCACCGCCACCTCACTATCCATCTTCAAAGTTTGAAGACTCGTAATCTTATTCTACAAAACATCTTGATGAGCTTTATCAATCCTCCACGAACCTTTGAGCACCCTAACTGCACATGTAGGGGAAATACTGCTTCCTTGCCACCATAGACCAACTCATAAGGAGCAAAGTTGAAAGCCACTTTGTAAGAAGTCTTGTAAGCTCACAAACATTTGTCAAGGTTAGATTCCCACTCTTCAACCTGCTGGTAGATGTAATTAGTAAGCATCCTTACTATCTATCCATTGGCATTTTCCACCAAACCATTGCATAGTGGATGGTATGGGGATGAAAATCGATGTTAAATACCAAAATTTTCCACTAGTGCACGCACCAACTTACTTCTAAATCCTTGTCCCCGAACAGATATAAGCACCCAAGGTACTCCAAAATGGCAGCATATGCAATAAAAAACAGACTAGGTAGCAATATTAGCATTTAACTCTTTTATTTCTCTAGCCTCAACCCACCTAGTGAGGTAGTCTATGGTCACCACAATATACTTTTTACCATTGGCTGACTTGGGCAATGGACCAATAGCATCCAAACCCCACTTTCCATAAGCATCTTGTGCTATGATAGTCCCCCTGCTGCTCGGCTACCAGTCGTATTTCACCCATTACTTGGCACTGACGGCACGTGCTGCACCAATAGTGCACATCTCGCACAACAGAAGGCCACCAAAACCCACTCCTTAAAATACAAAACAAGACCTGATCCTTACCTTGATGTTCGCTCTCTTCGTGGAACTGCTCCAATACCATACCAATCTCCTCCTTGTAAAGGATTTGACGTAGTACCCCATCTCGATCGTGCGTCATAAGATCTTCACCTACCAGAGTGAACTTTCCAGCTCTTTGAAAAATTCTCCTCTTTTGTAGCTTGGAAGTCCCTTCAAAACATTGACATGTGCTCAAGAAATCATCAATGTCTTTTAAAGTTTCCCTACCTGCATAAGTAGCTAGTGCCAAATACAAACTCGACACATGAGTTTGAACATGACTGCTAGCCAATTGATCTACTTCCTGTTTCTATTCCCTTCTAATATGTTTGAAATGTACCTCTTCAAAAAACTTCAACAAATTCTTAATAGAAAAAAAACCAATTCTTGAGAGAATCCCTCTTTACCTGCCATTGGCCCAATAGCTGCTTGTTGACAACCAACAAAGCATCACCTTTTACTAATAACCTTGACATGCCAAACTCAATACACTGCTTTAGACCCAGATCTAAAGTAAGATACTCCGCCTCATTAGTGGTATGCACCTCTTCCGGGTCCTAAGCTTTTGAAAAAATGATTGTGCCATGTGCATCTTGGATGACCACACCTATACTCCTTTTGTGTTACCCTTCTGTAAGCTCCATCAAACCATGTAGTGAAGGCCCCTTCCAAGTCCGTCTCCTCTCTGTCGTCCTCTCGCACTACCCTTGGATAAACTGGTAACTTGACCTCTTTGTTGACTAGGATATCTGCCAAATGAGACCGGTTCGTGTGATCTACTTTGAACTCGAACTCAAACTCTTGGAGCTCTATCACCCATTTCATGATTCGCTTCCTTGGCTTCAAGTGTAGCACCACTTCAGGCAAAATATTGTTAGACGTCAACACATAAAATTTATGAACGATCAAATACACTTTGAACTTCCTCTGCAGGCAAAGACTAAAGCCATCACCCACTGTTTCGCTTTCATATAGGTAGCCTCTCCCGGACTTATTATCTGGTCTTGAAGTAAATAGGCTTGTAATTTCTCCTCACCTTCTGTAACAATACTACTCCAATGGCCTCCGTACCCACCATCATAGCAAGATAGAAGTCATCCTCTTGGTTGGGAGGGCATACCATAGGTAGCTGACATAAAATACCTTTCACTTTGTCAAATACTTCTTGAGCTTCATCATCCCATTGAAATTTGTACACTTGCTAAGCCCTTTTCTAAAGAGGATAAACATACTGAGACAACATCCAAAAGAAGCCTGACAAATACTTTAACTTATGCACGAACAAAGACAACCCTGTTGCACTGGTGGGAGGCTCCATGAGAACCAATGCCTTCACTTTCTCTGGATTTTCTTCTATACCATTTTGTGATACCACATGACCCAGCAGCTAAGCCCTTGGTTGTGCCAATTTGCACTTATTTGGGTTCAAATGCCCTCTTTCTTCATCTATCCTTTGAAAGCATAGCTTCATCTTAGACAAGTGTTATGCCTTGGAACTATAACATCCAATATCGTCCATAAAAACTTTGATGAACTTACCCAAGTATGGCCCAAACTCTTTGTTCATTCAGTCTTGAAACGTAGCATACACATTCAACAGTCCAAAAGGCATCCTGCGGGGTAGGCAAGGCACCCCCATGGAGAGATGAAGGTGGTCTTCAACTGATCCCCCAAAGCAATACCAATCTAAAAATACCCTAAAAATCCATCGATGATAGAATAGCACCCGTGTCCGACAGCCTGGTTTAGAATCTTGTCCCAAAATGGAAAGGGGTAGTGGTTCCGCTTATTTACAACATTCAAGGGCTTATAGTCTACACATACCCACCATTTCCCATTCTTCTTTGGAGTAATGAAAATAGGGGAAACCCACTCATACTCTTTCACTAGATAAATAATACCTACCTCAAACAACTTGTAGACCTCTTTCCATAGAGCCTCCTTTTGAATATCTCCCAACCTCCTTAACTTTTATGCCTTTGGCTTGTATCCGTCTTTAAGTAGGATCCGATGCTCCACTCCTTTAGCTCCTCTCAAATATTTATACTATGTTGCAAATAATTCGGGATGAGATGCACATAGGTCTGTATAGCCTTCCTTATCTTGCTTGGTTAAATCTGTACCTAGCATATCTTCCACCTCTTTAACCTTCAGACTACAAACTGGAACTTGCATACCTTTACTTGCAGTGGACAAATCTATGGTGACCCCGAACAAATCTGTATCCAGCTTCAATAATTCTTCATCACTCTCTTCCTCTTCAACACTGGTGAACCCTTCATCATAAATCGACTCGATTTCATATTTGTAATTGGTGCTAGAATTCATGTTATCACCTCCAGCGGCAGGATGAAAGCGGCTCTCCCTGGTCTTCAGGTCAAGCCGGATCTTCCCTCCATTCTTTTGATCTAGAAGGGTAAATACCCCCTTATCCCAATCTTGCTTGGCCCCAATTTCCAACAACCATGGCCTCCCCAATATAATTGGATAAGCATTCTTACCTTCTTTCATGACAAAAAATCAATTAAGCATTCAATTCCCATGGCCTTTACCTTCACATCATGTGCCACCCCCAAACACCGAACTTTGGCATGGTTGGCCATTCTCATTCACACATTGGACCTGACAACATCTTCAATACCAATATCCCTCACAACAAACTCTGTGATCACACAGAGTTGGGCACCAACATCAATATAGGCTTGCACATGCTTCTTCTTTTCAAGCAAAACTTCCACCACTGGAAGTACATTGATTGGACTCCCCACCCTCAAGGCTAAATTCTATACCACATGCACATCTCCTCCTACTCGGGGAAGCCTTGTACTGACACTCTTTGACCACTGACTCCTTAATCTAGGGTTTAATGCAAGCAGCTGCACAAAAGTGATGTTAGCTTTCTGATTTTTGAACATCTCTTACCAGATCGTATTCAGGATTACCACACCCCAACTAAAAATCCTTCCATGTGATCCTCCATCTTTGTCTTCTCTTGCTTGGCTCTAGCTGCTATTAACCTTTGTTCACCTTCTCTTTACCCTTCCTTGCTCTAGTTTCACGTTCTGTCTCGGTCTCTCTTTCGACTCTTGCTCTTTTTTTGGCCATAATCAACCTCGTGCATGTCAACACCAATGATATTAACCCTTTGCACTTCATCATTACCTCACAGAGCTGCATGTACTTGGTTTTTGATTGTTTGTTGCTCCCTTTGACCATTAAATTGTGCTTGACCCTTGCCTTGACCAAATAGAGGATACATACCGCTCCTTTCCCTCAGTGGATGAGGAAAATCCGTAGCATAGTGGCCCTCCTCTCCGCAATAATAACATCTACCTGGAAATTTCCTAGCTCTGCCTCTTCCTGTCCTTGCCTTGCCTCTATCCATAACACTTAAACGCAACTCTTATATTCGCTCAGATAAATCTTGAACCGTGAATACCCATTGTTGAGGAACATTTCCACCCCTTAATTCGTCTGATTCTCTACTTGAACTTCTTCCCTCGGACTTGAGGTAGGATTGGGAACCATCACTTTGTATCCCAACGCACCTTGCTCAATCTTCTTTTTAATTTTTTGGCTATTTGCCCATGCAATAGCGACAAACCCATTGTAATTCTCCGGGCTCCTGAAATCCACCTTTTCACAAACTTTGGGATGCAAACAAGCCATAAAGTTTTCCAATTTAAAGTACTCACCACCATTAGCCAATTGCATGGCAACTACAAAGTCCCTCCAGCATTCCTCAAAGCGGCCGAGGAAAACCCCAAACTCCTCGTTCACATCTTGCTTCAAATTCTTCAATTCTGTATCCAGATCAACAGGGGACACCTCTTTACGGAAATCATGCAGAAAACGGGCCCGAAATGCCGGCCACATAAGTATTCGCTCCCCCTCCAGGGCATAGAACCACGTCTTTTCTCTTCCCCGCATCAACAGTAAAATAGTTTGCATCTTGCTATCTTTGTTTGGCATATACAATGATAGCATATACAATCTGAAATCGGCCATCCACGCCTTTGCATCTTCTTCTTTGGTAAAAATTGGTCCATAACTGTGCACTGCCATCTCTCCTTGATGGAAAGAACTTACGCTGATCAAAATCTATGAGCAATCAGTTGCTCCTTAGTGGGGGCGCCAGAAGATGGAGAGGGGGAACGAGGAATGCACCCTACACACAACACAATGCCTCCCTATGGTTGTGGGTATCCAAAGCACCCCTAACCTCTCAAATAACACCTTCAAATTGGCTAATCTGCACTAACATACCCACCTTTGCACACAAAACAACAACCTCCTATTCTACAAAAACACCACTTTGTAAAGAATGAGGATGCAAGAGAGCTACACAAGACAAGCACAAAGCACACAGAGATGGAAAGCTTCTTCTTCTTCTTCACAGAAAAAAAGGGAGTACAAAATGACTAAGTGCTAAAGCTGAAGCACATATGTACATGCGGTCACTAAGTGTGAACTCGCTAGAAGCGTACTAGGCTGGCACTATAAGTGTAGTCCAGCTATAGAATCACTGGTAGAGATCCTCCGTGTCGGTCACCTAACGCACCAGTGAGTAAATGCCGTAAGCGGCCAAGACCCGTAGTGGATGCCAGCTCAAGGTGTAGAGCTCGACATCTCAACACTCCCCCTCGAGCTCTGCATGTCGCAGAGTCCAAGCATAGTCCGGAAACGTCGAAGCTTCTTAGCTCCGAGGGCCTTGGTAAAGATAACCAGGTGGCTGATCCATATACACTTCCTCTTGCAACTCACCATTCAAGAAGGCATTCTTTACATCCATTTGATGCATAATCCATCCTCTAGATGCAGCCACTGCTATGACAACTCTCACAGTCGTCATCTTTGCCACTGGAGCAAAGGTCTCCTCATAGTCTATGCCATACGTCTGTGCATAACCCTTTGCGACCAGCCTTGCCTTGTGACGCTCAATGTTACCATCAGCCTTATGCTTGGTTTTATACACCCATTTACAACCAATAGCTTTCTTGCCGCTTGGCAATGGCACCAACTCCCATGTGTCATTTGCTTCCAATGCAGCCATCTCTTCATTCATTGCATCATCCCAATGCACATTTCCAACTGCATGCTCAAAACATGTGGGCTCCACATCCTGTATCACCTTAGCCATGTAGGCTTGGTGATGCGCTAGATACCCATCATAAGTCAATTTCTGAACTGGATTTCTGACTCTATTAGATCTGCGCGGTCCTGGGTCACTCCTTTGCCCTCTAGCATCTTCTTGTACTTTCCTTACACCAGGTGTCCTATCAGCCGGAATTCCAAATTCCTCATCAAGACTTTTTTCAGAACCATTCGAATCCATGTCTACATGTGAAAAACCTGATGATGCATCAGCCATAAAGGGAGGTTCATCAACCTTTTCCTTTCCTTTTCGTGATACATTCCCTGTACCTGTTGGTGGAGTAACCTGCGTACGTAGTCTACCATTCCATGGTTTCTCAACAGAGCCACGAGAAGAGGACTCTTGTGGTCCACTCAAAACCTGTGACTGTGGCCTCACATTTTGTACAACCACATCATCTTTTACATCAGCCCCAATAGTGCCATGTGCATTACTGTACCAGCTGCTCATCTCATCAAAGACTACATCTCTGCTCACTCGCAATTCTCGTGTAGTAGGATTGTAGCACCTGTACCACTTTTGTTCAAGGGAATATCCCACAAGAATACATTTCTCTGCTTTAGGATCCAATTTCCTACGCAACTCATCTGGTACATGCACGTAAGCTATCCAGCCAAACACTTTCAAGTGTGCCAAATCAGGCTTTGTACCTGTAAACTTTTCCTCAGGTGTTACATCATGCACCGCAGGTGTAGGTGTCCTGTTCATAATGTACACATCTGTATTTATAGCTTCAGCCCAGAAATGATGGGGCATGTTCTTCTCATTCATCGATGCACGTGCAACCTCTGCAATGTGCCTGTTTTTCCTTTCTGCGACCGCATTCTGCTGTGGAGTATATCTGCATGTAAACTGCCTGCGTATACCATGCATTCGCAGAAAATCTGAAAAATCATTGGAGAAGTACTCTCCCCCTCCATCTGACCTCAATGTCTTGATTTGCATATCTGTCTCCTTCTCAATCATGACTTTGAAGTCTTGAAAGTGACCAAACACTTCACTTTTGTTACGCATGAAGTAGACCCATACTTTCCTTGTATGGTCATCAATGAAAGAGACATAATACCTGCAACCATGTATACTTGCAGTATCGGTTGGACCCCAAACATCTGTGTGCACCACCTCAAGTGTATTTTTACATACATTGCGCTCATGTGGAAATGAGCCCTTTGACTGTTTTCCAAACTGGCATGCTGCACACACTTTATGCATACCATCCACCTTGAATTTGGGCAAACCTTTTACAATTTGTTTTGATTGCATGCTGCGCAATCTCTACTCATTGACATGGCCAATGCGTTTGTGCCAAATGTCAACATCAGCCACAACACCTGTGCCCTGTGCAAATAATGCAGCTTTTACCTCAGGCATGTCTACATTCAGCGTAAACATTCTGCCCACACATTTGCCCTCTGTGATCAGCTTACAGCCATTCTGGAAATCTTCTACATAACAGCCATTTGGATTGAAGCGAACCTGCAAACCTTGCTCAACCATTTGTCCAACAGAAACAAGATTCTTTGTAATGTTTGGGACATGGAGTACATCTGCTAAGTACTTTGATTTCCCACTCTTCGTATTTAGAGGTATGTCCCCTACATGAGCAATGGGGTGAGCTGTGTCATCTCCTGTCTGCACATAGCCTGACACATCTGGTTTGCGCATATCTCTAAACCACTCTCCACGAGACGTCATGTGATTAGAGGCACCTGAATCCACATACCAAACATCATCTTGGGTGGAATTCTCTGCAGTCATTGTATTCATTACATGTTGCATAACAAACATGCGCTCATTTTTGCTGTCATCTGCATCTCTGCTAGTAGATGCATAGTTGTCATGTTCTCTCTTTCCACTTGCTTTTCCCTTTGGACAGTCACGTGACATGTGACCTCTTTCACCACAAGTCCAACATTCTCTGCTATCTGGAGTATGTTGCTGCCTGCTTGATCCTGCACCACGACCTCTTTGACTCCCCCTTCCTTGAGACTGGTTTCCCCTGCCACCTGTATTGTTTTGATTTGATTGACCTTCCAGAAATTGGCCCCTGCAACCCCTTTTTTGGGCCTCGACCACGACCTCTACCTTTACCTCTGTTGGAGTTAGAATAGAAGGCCTATTCAGAATTATTTTTTCCATGAGAAGAAGATGCATGAAGGTTCTTCTCCTCCAAAATAAGCATAGAAATCAAATCTTGGAACATGAGGATGTCGTCTCTTGTATTCATGGAAGACCTGAAATGTACATACTCATCTCCTAGACCATCCAAGAGTATCATTGATTGATAGGTTGTTTCTCTTAACCTGATTTACCTCCGACTTTAGTTGAAGCTTCCTGGCCTTGGTGTTCACCTCGAACACTCTGCCTAAGTTTCTCCATGCAATGGCGAGGGTTTCAGCATCATGTAGATAGCCCATCATGCCATCTGTGATGCTCATAGAAAGCCAATGCATCACTTTGCTCTGGCCTTGTTGCCAATCCCTCAAAGCTTTCCTTTGTTCTACTATAGCATTTGCCTCGGGAATCTCTGGTTCCTTTTCATTGTCTCCTTCTACATAGTCCCAATAACCTTTTCCTTTTAGGAAATTTGTTATTCTGAACTTCCATGCAGGGTAGTTATTTTTCTCAAGCTTCTCAGTAACAATCTGACTGAAACCGTCAGACATCTTGAAGCACTAAGACAAAATAGCTACAATCTGCAAAAACCTGCAAATCTGTTGAACCTGCTATCGTGGTACCTGTAACGCTTTCTACACTCAACGAGTGTCCACAATCAAGCGTACATATAACCACTGTACTTGTACAGTAAATCTCTGTATACTGCACTTTGGAGACCTGTTCAGAAACTTGTGCGAAAAACCCCTAAAAAAAATTTCACTGCGCGAGGCGCCTTCGACATCTGGTCGTGGATGGCGAACGAAGGGATTGTGATGCTCTTGCTCTCTTAGCCTCTCTTGTCTGCACCAGGCTCTGATACCATGTAAAGAATGAGGATGCAAGAGAGCTACACAAGACAAGCACAAACCACACAGAGATGGAAAGCTTCTTCTTCTTCTTCACAGAAAAAAAGGGAGTACAAAATGACTAAGTGCTAAAGCTGAAAAGTAGCACATATGTACATGCGGTCACTAAGTGTGAACTCACTAGAAGCGTACTAGGCTGGCACTATAAGTGTAGTCCAGCTGTAGAATCAGTGGCAGAGATCCTCCGTGTCGGTCACCTAACGCACCATTGAGTAAATGCAGTAAGCGGCCAAGACCCGTAGTGGATGCCAGCTCAAGGTGTAGAGCTCGACATCTCAACACACTTAGCATGAATGCACCTATACAGCTCGACTCGCCCTTCTCGACTCACACAGCACCTCGATTCTGCATTCTTTTCAACACACTTCACGTTGTAGGCACACACCTCCTCAAGCACCGACATGTACACAAAGAGCGAGAAAAAAGGAGGGGAATGGTGAGAAGCAACACAAGAAAGTGGGGCAAAGTCTTAGTAGTATTGAGCCTAAAGAGAGTACAACCAAGTTTGCAGCTCTAATGGAAAACTTCCAATACACAAGCTTGTAGGTCTTCAAAACATCCTTCTGGCCAAAAAGCCCTTTGAAAATCACTTACATGTCCTTTTATAGGCCTCGGCTAAGGCTAAAAAGGGAGAAAAGGGACCTCTCAAGCTCGTGCAATTAACTGAAGTGCATATTAGTATTTTTTTTATTTGGCATACATTTTGTCTATCCCTTTTTAGCATGATTGCATGGTAGCTACCTTGCTATGTTCCTATCCGCCCAATTCGGCCACCGACTTGCTCTTTGATTTGGCCCTTCAGACTGCCCGGCTTGCTCTTTGAACTTGCCTTCTCTCTCCCTCTTTCATTTCCCTTTTGACTCTCTCTCTCTCTCTCTCTCTCTCTCTCTCTCTCTCTCTCTCTCTCTCTCTCTCTCTCTCTCTCTCTCTCTCTCTCTCTCTCTCTCTCTCTCTCCACCTTTCTATTGCCTGTTGTAGGACACATATTTCCTCGAGCACTAGTGATATCACTAGTGAGGGGATCGCTTAACTTGGCTTCAAAAGGGCCCTGAGGGGGCACTAGAACCGGCCCTCGGGTGCCTGCCACATCGGGTGAAAGCATGAATAGGTGGAATGATATTTAAGATATTAGATAGCATATCACAAAAACAATCTTGTGGAAAAAAGAATACAAACTAAATAAAATTTATAAGTGATTGCACTTCTACATTTTATTCTTTAAGAGCTATCCATTGACATATATCATGATAGAAATTTTATGTGAATTCATGTCTAATTGTAGGCCAAAGTTTTTGATAGTTGGTGTCCATGGACACAGCTATTTGAGCCACCATTCCATGCTTTCACCCCATCATCAATTCTCTACTCACGCCGCCCGCAGGCGCCAGACAAAACCACCGCCGCCTTGACCGAACAATGCGCCACCGGTGCCAACCAAAACCGCCTGAGTCCGCCCAGCATGTGACCGCGCAGAGCCCACAGCAGGCTCACCATAGCCTGGCAATAAGAGAGCTCTCTCTCTACATCACACTCCCAAATGGGGTGGTCATGCTCCATATTATGTACATTGTTGTTTCAGCTCCTAGATCCGCTTATGGGGTAATTGTCCACCATGTGGTGCCCTTGTGAGGTGGCCACCCTCTATGCCTCAACAAAATGCAAAAAACTTTTTAAAAATCCCCCACATAATCCAATCTATTTTTACCTACTTATTGTCACCTAAGGATTTGACTCCTGAGCAGTCAAGGTCGACTGAGACCCCTTATCTCCGGCTTCAAGCCGCATAACTCCCACCTCATCCAAAATTTGGAAAGACCACGAATCGAGGCCGTAAAAAGTGAGAAAATCAACTGAAACCAACTCCGAGCAACTGCACCTAGCCTTCCAACTTCTCGTTGCGGGCTTAGTTTGACAAGCAGTCAATTTGTGTTAGCTTCATACACTTCATAAAATGTGTACAATCCTTGGCAAAGCTCCAAAAATACCAGATGTCACATTTACCAATGTGACCAACTTGGCACCAACCTGACCCCATCAAAACTTTGACTGCTAATAACTTGACATTTGGGACTCAGATTGCCGATCTGAAAAGACCAGTAGGCTCTACAAATAAGGCTCTACATACCCACAACTTCAAATTGACTTGGACCACCTGGATCCAACTGCCCTACCCAGCAAGAATCCGCAATGCACTGCACATTCAAACTCCAATATCCAGGGCTCCTTAGCTCTATTTGATGATCCATTTGGACCAGCTCCTTCAACACCTCAAGCTCTACATTTCTAGGCCCAAAGATTGCACCTTGCACCTCCTTCTTCACTTCCCTAAATTAGCCCTTGTTGGAGCCTTTCTTGGCCTGTAAACCGCATCAGCCATACATATCTGCTGTTATCTGTCTGCCCGTGATCTTTCTAGCTGCTCTAGCCCTTTGCCATGCTTCTGCTAGCCTGCACATACCTGCCCATGCAATCTTCTATGGTCGACCAACTTTGGCTGCACCACCATTTGGAAAAGCCTTCTAAACCATATACATGCTCACCCATTTCTTTTTGGAGTTCTTTTGGAAATTAAAATCTAAGTAGATCTTGTATTTCATCGTGAGGTCTCCTTCCTCTATCTTCTTATTTGTCAATATTTCATTGAACATGGCAATCTGTTTCTCTTGTTGCTTCACATAGTAATCCATTGTTGCCTTCCAGTTCATCCGCAAAGCTTCAAGATTGACAATTTGGTCTTGCAAAACTCCATGATGTGTGGAATTGACTCGTCACAACCCCTTCAAAGCACCTAGTTGTGTATGCACTGGCAACAGTGCTTCCTTACCATATACCATCTCGAACAAAGTGAAATTGGTAGTCACCTTGTATGAAATTGTTGCATCTGGGCTTTTGTGTCGTGGGCTGTATAAGCCCACTTTGTATGACAAGTGTGGACAAAATTTTGCAAACGCAGTTCAAGGGCCATTTTAGATGCAAAACTTTGGCATGCACGTTTTGGTCAGCTGAATATTGCCAGTTTGCTGCGTTTGCAAAAATCTGATATGGTTGCTTCTTTTCCACCTCTTGAAGCACCTTTCAAACATGTTTGGGAAGGCTGTATTTTGGGTAAAATGTGGCGTTCTAAGTTTCAAAAGGATGGTTCAGTTAGGGCCACATGCAGATTGCAGTTTGTACATAGTGATGTTTGTGGGCCCATGCAAACTGCGGCCTTGGGCAATTATTTGTACTTCATGACTTTCATTGATGATTACTCCAGGCATGCATGGGTATTTCCACTTAAAGTGAAGGAAGTTTTTACGTGCTTCAAACAATTTCTGACTATGGCTGAAAATGTATCGAACTGTACTATGGGCACCCTCCGTTCCAATCGAGGGGGGAGTATATGTCTCATGAATTTAATGCCTTTCTGGCTAGTCATGGGATAAAACACCAATGTACAATGCCTTATACACCTCAAAAAAATGGTGTTGCTGAGAGGAAAACGGGTCACTTACGAAAATGGCACGATGTATAGTCAAAAGTCAAGCTTTGCCGCATTGTTTTTGGCTTGAGGCCATCATGTGTGCCACTTATGTACTAAACAGGTATCCTACGAAAGCTTTACATTCTATTACTCCATATGAAGCATGGAATGATAGAAAGCCTTCTATTGAGCACATGCCTATTTTTGGTTGTTTGGCATATGCTTTGATGCCACAAACACAACACAAAAAATTGGATGATAAAGCTGTCAAATGTATTTTTGTTGGTTATAGTACTAAAAGCAAAGGTTACAGGTTGTATCATCCCCAAACAAAGCGTATTCTGGTTTCACGAGATGTAGTGTGTGTGGAAGATTCTGTTCAGCCCTTGTTGTCATGTACTAAAGACAGTAATGTAAGCTCACAGGACATTTATGACACTTTGTTGCCTCTTTTCAGTGGTGGAAATTTGAATGTAAATTCAAATGAGGCAAATATACAGTCTATGGTGTCTTTAGGACCAGACTATTACTGATGCAGATGTACATGATGTACTTGATGAGGAAAGGGTTGAAAATGAGTAGGCTAGAGGTATGCCAAAATGGTTGGTGCATGCATTGCGTGACACTAAATTGGATGCACCTTTGTCTAGTCATACTCATTCAAGCTCTTGCCATGCATCTTATGCATCAGATTGTTATGCTTTGGCTGTGTCTAGCTTACATGATGTTGAGGAACCTCTGTCTTTTGATGAAGCACAGAATTCAAAAAATTGGATGGCTGCCATGCAGCCAGAATATGATGTACTCATAGAAAATAACACATGGACTTTATGTGATTTGCCTCCTGGAAAAAAGGCCATTGGTATGAACGGGTTTAAAAGTTGAAATGCAAGCCGGATGGTGAGATCAATTTCCATAAGGATCAATTTGTTACAAAGGGTTATGAACAACAAAAAGGCACAGATTATGAAGAGTCTTTTTCTCCCACTTTTTGTATGACTACTGTGTGTTTTCTATGTGCATTGGCAACTCATTTTGGTTGGGATGTACATCAATCAGACATTGTTACTGCTTTCTTGAATGGTGACATATTTGAAGAAGTTTATGTAATGCAGCCTCGTGGTTTTGTCAAGAAAGGACAAGAGGACAAAGTGTGAAGATGTAAGAAGGCTTTGTATGGGTTGAAGCAATCTCCTCGTGATTGGTATGAGAAAGCTGACACTCATTTGGTCAGATGTGGCTTTCATAATAGTCCAACAAAAAGCACATTGTATGTATAGCGGGGGGGGGGGGTGATTTACTTATCATTGTGGTTCTTTATGTCGATGATCTACTAATCAATGGACCAAACGAGAGACATATTTCTGAATTTAAGGCCAATTTGAATGCTACTTTCAAGATGAAAGATTTGGGGTTGTTGCATCATTACTTGGGTACACAGTTTAAGTAGTGTGATGGTAGAAATTGAGTCTTCATGATGCTGATGATCCTATAGATGTCACTCTTTACCAAACTGTTGTTGGATGCCTCATTTATGTATGCAACATGAGGCCGGATATTTTAGTTTTCAATCTCACAGGTCAGCATATATATGCATAGCCCAGGTCTAAGCATTGGTAGGCAATCAAGAGGATTTTTTGCTACCCTTGAGGTGATTCTTGATAGGAGATCTACTCTGTAAGACAAGGAAAGCTAGAGCCTGAGAGTCCACCACCCAACCACCCATTATATAGCAAAGCCCCTGGCCCTTTGCCCTAGTTGGTGGACTCCCTTTCCACACCACCTAGCCCAGCCCTGCCCTTGTCTAGTCCGGCCTTGCCGGTGTCCTGACATTACTCCCCCCTTAAAGAAGAGTTTTCGTCCTCGAAAACAAAAGTGGGGAACTTCTTCTTAAGAACACTAATGTTTTCCCAAGTGTCATCCTTCATGGATCCAGCTGTTTGGTTGACCGGAACATGGTTCAGCAGGAGGTTCAATGAAACCAAGAGTAACATCTTGACTTTTCACATTGTTATCCATATGCAACCATCTTATGTTACCGATTCCTATCCAATCATAGTGTGTAGACTCCGTTTAGACACACATGAGTATGCAAAACGAGTTATCACACAAAGATGTATCGTGCCGAAACTAAATCAAGCAACCATCACACGAGTGTTAGTAGGAAACCTACTTAGGTCCTTGTGTCCCCGGCAACGGCGCCAATGTTGGACGGGAGCGATTCACACACCCATAAAGTGCATGCAAACACTACCTAGATCAACATAATTTCAATCAAGGACACAGATGACACGATAGGCACACGGAGGAAATCTCTTTAGCTTGTCAAGCTGAGACCATCCTACCCATACAACACTCTGGAAGGCCAACTAAACCACAATCAAGAACCTCACTGCTCTCAACTACACCACCTAGCCACATAAACACATACGGAAGGTAACTCACCTAATCATGCTAGATTCATATGAAACTTAAGAAACACCATCCCCTCACTAGGATACACCTGTCCCTAATCTTCTACACTCAAAACCCATCCGCGGAAAATGCGTTGGATGACAGAGCAGAACTTTGAAAGTGTCCGAAACTGAAATTTATGAGTACCTATGCGTAGCTTATGTCTCCACGATTCTATAGACTACTAGTATGCAGAAAACAGACATCGTTTGATACACTTACGGCCACAAATAGCTCGTAGATGCGTCGGCGTGTGCGCTTCGTCTCATGTGGAATACTTGGCGTTGTCGTGTAGCTCTCCTCGAGCCTACAACAATGGTGCATTCGGATCTCCAATGTGTTGAGAGAGCCGGGCATAGCGAGAGGATAAAGCTCACGCTCACTCTCTTTCTCTCTCACATACAGTAGACGGCAGCGCTAAAGTTTTGATTATGAAAAAAATCTTCCTTACCAAATGAACTAGGTACCTTATATACTAAGGCTTTAACCAAAAATGGGGTTGAAAGGGTTAAATGACTTTGTATTTACAATCTAGAAGTTCCATTGCACCCCGGCTTTTGAAACTAGAATAACTACTCATTACAAATGACGTTTATAGCCATAATCCGCAACATTTCATAACTCGCAAAAGATAAGACTTTGGTACAAAACTTGAGTTATGTTGTGTTGTTGACCCAGCGGTCAACACCCCCTCCTATGTAGGGATTTGTAAAGACTTTTGGGACACACACAAAGCATCCAATTCCCCCCATGGTTGACCTTTCGACGCAACCTTTGAATTTTGGAACCTTAGCATTTTGGAAGTCTTAATGGGCTGAACCTTAGGGTCTTTTTAGCCCATTGTTGCACATGGCTCTTTTGCAGATGGCCCCCCCTCTAGATCTCTATTTTCCCTCCTTTGGATCCCTACTGTGGTCGGTCTGCTAGCTTAACCAATATTCTAGCTTTTTCTCCCCTGGCACTTCCCCATATTAAATGATCACTTTAACATGAGAAAAACATTTAGGAGAATTAGATATTGATTATTATGACACCAAACATCTTTCAACATACTAAACCCATGAGGGATGATGCGAAACCAAGTAGACAAAGACCATACACTTATAACGAAACATTTGCCAGGAAGATCAAAGAAGAGATTGAAAAACTAAAGGAAGCTGAATTCATTTACGAAATTAAACACACGGATTGGGTGTCTCCAATTGTGGTAGTACCTAAGAAGAATGGGAAATTATGAGTGTGTGTTAATCTCAAAAAGGTGAATGCAGCTACCATTAGAGACAACTTTCCTCTTCTGAGAAAGCATGTTTAGAACGAGTGGCAAGAAAAGAAGCTTACAGCTTCTTAGAGGGATTTTCGGGATACAATCAACTTTTGGTTGACCCAAAAGATCAGCATAAAACTTCTTTTGCAACACAATGGGGTATATTTGCCTATCAGGTTATGCCGTTTAGGTTAACTAATGCTCCAGCCACGTTTCAAAGGTTGATGAGCCATGCTTTCAAAGAGTATCTTCGGAAATTCTTAGAAGTATACATGAATGATTTATGCACCGTTCCGGGCTGATCATTTTGAACACCTCAAAAAGGTATTCGACAAATATAGACTTTATAGGATTTGCTTAAATCCTAAAAAGTGCACATTCATGGGAAGACAAGGTTTGACATATAGTGTCTAAAAATGGCATAGCTACTGATATTGAAAAGATTCATGTCATTGCTGATTTGCCTAGACCAACAACAGTCAAGGGGGTACAAGCCTTCATGGGACATTGTGGATATTACCAACGGTTCATCTACATGTATGCGATAATTGCAAAACCCATGTATAGCTTGATTACGCACTTTGAATGGACCGAGGCATGTGAAGAATCCTTCATGAAGCTAAAGCAAGCTCTCACCTCAGCTCCAATATTGAAAGCACCAGATTGGGATAAGGTATTTCACGTACATGTAGATGCTTCAAACTTTGCTATTGGTTGTATACTAGTCCAACCAGGAGATGGGAAAGTTTACTTTCCTATTTCTTATGCTAGCCGACAATTGAACATGCCAGAAAATAATTACACCACCACCAAAAGAGAAGGACTATGAATGATCTATGCCGTTAAAAAGTATAGACATTACCTATTAGCCAACAAGTTTGTGTTCTTTGTGGACCACCAAGCTTTATTGTATTTGGTCAACAAGCCTTGCAGCACAGGGAGAATCGTGAGATGGTTCATCATTCTTCTTGGATTTGATTTGACTGTGGTTGAAAAAAAGGCACTACACATCAACGAGCAGATCATTTGTCAAGGATTGTTTTAGGGGAATTACCTAAAGGGGTAGACGATGATTTACCAAATGCCTATTTGTTCTCCGTGGAAATGATACCTAGATGGTCGAAAAACATTGTGTCATTGATGATAATAGCTCAAGTGGATTCACAGATACCACTTCCTATCACAAGTGATTTAATTGAGCAATCGACTTTGTATCAATTACTAGCTGGAAGGCTATATAAAAGAAATCGAGACGGGATATTGCTTTTATGCATTAACCCTAAAGAAAAAGAACAATACCTAAGTCAAGCACATGTTACCATAGTAGGACTTCACTTTGCGGAAGACCAAACTATGCAACAAATCTTGAGACTTGGAGTATTTTTGCTGACTATGAGGAGAGATGTTAGATCTTTTGTAAAAGATTGCCCTCATTGCCCTCTTTTAAAAGATTGCCCTCAATGTCAAAAACAAGTCAAGCATTGACCGCAGGAATAACGATAATCAAAGGATGCAACAAGAATCCAACTCCAACATTGGGAGTAGTCAACTTGAACATGGTAGTACATGGATGTTCATGTCCTCATTAGTTTGTATGTTTGCCAGATGAACACATGAATGAGACGATGATTCTTGGAATTCCCTGGATGTGTACATACAAAGTAGTACCAGATTGGGATACGAATCAACTAAAGCTATCACCTAAAGGTGGGCAACTCATTGTTCCAACTGCACCAAGCAAGGAGGAATGGAAAAGAAGCAATCAGTAGACCAATCCACGAAGCCAATCTTCTCCATCCCCTCGACAATCAAATTCTACATGTAGCATGCAAGGAGTCAGGCAAATTTGGGTACCAAAATCACAGCTTAAAGATAAACCGATTCAGCTATGGGTGCCTAAAACTTCGCCGAAGAAACAAAAGAAGGTTCCATGGATTCGAACACATAATCGAGTATCTTTGAGCAAGGAACCTAACATGAAATGGGTTTGGAAGAAAAAGGAGCACTTATCTTCTCCAGAAACCGCGAAACCAATCAAGTAGTGGCAAGTTACGTCTCAACAGACTCCACCACACCATGCAGCACCAAGCCGATCAAGCTACCAATGGAGAGAAAAAGCTCGACAACAGTCGAAAGTGCTACCAACAGCTCAAGCAATCAAAGTTCTAAAGCACCCTGATGGTACAATCAAACAGAGAGCACACAAGCTACAAGATTTGCTCTTTGGAAGACATCAGCAACAAACCTCGACATCAGAAACCCTTGAGTTAATTACTCAAGACCCAGCTGTTGCACAGCATATTGGTTTGCATTTCATTGATCTTCATATCATGGTAGAGCCAATCACAGCATGCATAGACACAATTGTTCCACCCATGCACGCAATCGTCCCGGAGTACGCCACCTAGGAGGGGTGGAAGGGAACTAAGAACTAAGTAATTAAGGGCAATGTTTGAAGACAGAGGAAAAAGTTCCAGTTAACGTGTGATTTTTTCAAAATTACCTAATAATGCCCTTATAATTCATCATCAAGGGAAAATTCACTAATAATATCTTCGCGATGAGTGTACATAGTGTATATACTATCAAAAAATCATCAAAAATATTCTTTTTTGGGTATTTTTTTTCATAAGGAGGTTTAAAAATGGAGAAATCCAACAAAAAACAATAAATATGTGTTTTTCAAGGGATTTTCCTAATTATTGGATTTTTACTTTACTTTTTTAGAGCATTTTGCTATTTTTCTTTGATTTTTTCAAATAAACATGTCAAAATTAATAATAAATAGCAGGGAAGCTCAAATGGAAAAATGGAAGACACGATGGTGATCAGAAAGACAAGGCGTCTAGACAAGCACAAAAATTTTCAATGAAATCAGAAGACGAAAGCGAGAAGCCTGAATTAGGCAGCCAAGCCTACTTTTGCAAAATTCTTACAGAATGAGCTACAGGAATCCGATCAGAGAAATTTTTGAGTCTAACATAGATTTCACGGCCTAGTAGGACTAACGGGGGAATCTGGGGAAATTTGGTTTAGGAAGTCCAGGTATAGATATCCATGGTAGGCTAAAACCACCTCATTTCCACTTGGAGCCTTTGCAGAGAGAGATTTCAGCCTCTTTCGCGCGACATTTTCGGACCCCACAGTTGACCATTTTCAGCGCTGTCTCACACGAGACATGAGGGGTAAGTTCTTTAATCGATAATGATCCATTTTCTATGGCCGGTAGCTACTCTAAAGCCTTAGAAAAAACCCTAGAAATCGAGCAGTGCACGAAGACCTACGACCTAAAACTGACCATAGCGGCCTGCCAGCTTGACCAAATCGGATGGGGTTTGAACCATAGCACACCGTAACATAATAGAACCTTTCTATACCATCAGATAACCATTCAACTGGGGTCAAGGGGGTCCCCAGTAGAAAAGTTAGGTTTTTGGCAAATGTCAGAATTCCGACCTGACTCCACAGATGGCTTGCTAAAGAGGTCCATATACAATGTATATGAGTGGTTTGGTGAAATCCATCAAGCAAAGCCCTCGAAAAGCGAAAACGGCTCGAAGGTTACAAAGCGTCAAATTCGACATACGAGGCCAAACTGACTCCAAATGACCCAGAATTGGACAAGTAGCTTCATGACTATGTTACGGACAAGTCCAAAGCCTCAAAGTTGACTGACCAACCCAACAGACAGAGTAATCACAAAAAACGGTGATTTCAGAGTTGACAGAGCACAAAGTGATGCCGACATGACCAAACTTGACCAAATTCAATTTAGGACTTGTATTAGGTGTATGAAACATGTCTAGGTCAAAATTTGTGGGTTTTGCAAAGTTTTTTTCACTGAAGTTAATAATAGCGATTATTTACTTTTGCATCAGTTTTGCTTGGAAATTGTCAAATCACCTCACCTATCATGTGTACACACCTATTACATGCCAAAAATCAAGTATGAGCAATAATGACCACCCATTACTTGTAAAATTGCCAAAAAAACGCAAAGAAGTCTTTGCAAGCCAAAATCTGGTTTATGAACAACTTTTCTTGATCCAAATCACCTCATATCTCATACCCAAGGTCTATGCCATGCCTAGAACCAATTTGTACCAAAAAATGTCAATTTTGGAAGAAAAATTAATAATCGCGATTATTTACTTTTTGGTCAAAAGTGGAGAATTTTGATATTTGGCCATCATACATCCAAATTACAGGTTGTGATAAGCCCACTAGCCAACTTTGAATCAATTTGGAGTTCAAAATCTCAAATTTCCTTTATATCTACTGTTTTTGAGACCTAAAGACAAAATCTGATACCGTTTTCAACCTGTGCATCCAAATGAGCCCATATTTTACCCAGAGCATGTATTTGGTATATACTTCAAGCCTATCAAGCCAAGTTTTCAAAAACTTGGAAATTTTCCTCAGCTGTAAATAATCGCGATTATTTACTTTGGTTGCAAATTTTTGTTTTGACCAAACAATTTTGTTCCTTGCATGATTTTATGCATCTTTGCTTGTTCAAAAATTGATTTGAACAGCAATTTGGACCAAATTGTCAGCATTTCAATCTAAAGGGACATTCTAGAGAAAACTCTGACAAATCTGCCAACTTTGCACTCTATTCACTGAACAGGAGCAATGCAAGTAGCAGAGAGGGACAAGAAGAAGCTAAACCAAAAAGAGAAACTACAAGAATTGCCCACGTATCAACTAGACCCCGAGTCAGTCAAAGCGGCAAAGGCATCCTACCTTTCTAAAGAACAGTTGGAAGAGCACCACACTATGGTCTTCACTGGCAAATTCAAGAGTGAAAAAGGACATCATGTGGAGTTGCAGATCCTATCGAAAGAAGTCTATGATGTAGCTGCAAAGCCAGAGACGAAAGAGGCTAACCGCAGGTTGGGGTTCACGCATTTCTATGAACAAGAGCCTTGCGGAGTGGACTTTCAGAAAGCTTACGAGCTTCTATCAACCATCAAAGAAGACGGAACCGCACAAATATCCGACACCCAAGGGAACAAGATCGAGGTAGTAATCACAAAATAAATAGTGGCAAAGGCACTCAGACTGCCCACTGAAGGAATGACCATGCGGGCAAGAGACAGGAAAACCGCAGGCACTTTTACCAAGGAGACAGCTGCGGCTACATTCGCCGATCTTATCCACAAACAGGTAGAAGAGCCAGCGTGTTTGTACCATCAACACTTTCATTTTCTAGCAAAAAGGCCACCAAGGTACACGACACCAAATCATGTCGTGGCCACCACCTTCACTCAGGTTCTTAAGTCAACAACAAGACAGCCTGTGGACCACGCGCAGTATGTCTTGACAACCTTGAAGGGCACCAAGAAAGAAGGAAAAATTACGTATTTGGGTGCACCAGAGGTTTTAACTTGTATAGCATATCATGCCATCGGCATGGCCGACAACCTATCGCCTGCTCTTGATCAGAATACATGGATCTTGGCAGCACAACCCTCTCCAAGAGCTACAAGATCAGGTAAAAGATCTTTTAAATCAGTGATGAATCAGATGACAACTCGCCAAAAAGGCACAGCAGCGAGAGCTCTGACAACAAGGAAAGGAGGCACATAATTGAAGAGATGAAAGAAAAAGATGTGGCCGCACATCAAGAAGAGCCAGTGCAGAAACAAGCGCGTTTTGAAAGATAAAAACAGGCTTACCAGCGCAGTAGGCAAGCACAAGGAAAGGACCCAGAAAAGTGGGTACCCACAGCACTCAAAGGACCTCGAACAAAGCATCATAGAAGAAAAGAGGCAGATAATCCAGAAAATTATTTAGAAAGAATGTACCAAGAGGCCAAAGCCCTAAAGCTGAAAGAGGCAGAAGAAGTAGCAAAGAAAGCTGAGGAAACGGCTACACAAGAGCAAAGCCAAGGATCTCTCCGACCCACCTCACCGCCTCCGGAACAATAGGACCATCCCATGCCTAGCCCACCACCATCACCACCAGGAAAAGGTACCAATGAAGAAGTAGAGACTAAAAAAGAGAAAGATTTTGAGTCAACCCAACGAACAGAATCTACACAAAAAGCTGACGACATCAACAAACATGAGGAAAAAGAAGCCGAGCCAGAACAGGAGCAGGCAACAAAAGAGACTCAAAAACCGGAGGAAGAAACTGATAAGGAAGTAGATACAAAAAAAGAGCCTACCACTACACATAAGACGGAGCCCGAGCCCGAGAAGGCAGAAAGGCCGGCACCTGAAGAGACAGTAAGGGTTGAGACCACACCTTCTACTTCTACTCAACGAGAAACTGCCGAGGCATCAAAGCCTCAGGATGACAAGGAAAAAGACCAACCCTCTACCTCCACGCAAGAATAACCAGCAGCTACAACACAGCAGGAGGCCACACATGAGGCTGCAGGCACGTCCCAGCTGGTAAGAGAGGAGGAGCAGCAATCAAATGATGAGGAGATTTTGCAAGTAAACAAGTATGCAAGGAAGATGCAAGACATGACGGAGAGACTCTGCTCAGCAGCCTTAAAACGCAGCACAAAGGCCAAGGAACTGGAAATGGTGATCGATGCTCTTCAAGGAGAGCTAGAAGATAGGATGATTGTCATCACTGATCTCCAAAGGCAGGTGTAAGAGCTTAAGGCAGAAGCGGAACAACATCAGATAGCTAGAGATAAACAACAAAAAGAAATGGAGGAGTTAGGTGATTTACTCACTAAGTTATCTGATGCCTGCAAAACAAAAGACGAGCAGCTGACAGAAGTTACAAATGAACTTCTTACGACCTCTCTGACAACTCAAAAAATTCAAGTGCAGTTAGATGTTGCCAATGCTTCCCTGTAATATTCTGAACAGAGAATCAATGATCATGCCATTTTCTTACGACAAATCAGAGAAAACCCAGCCATGGCCTCGATCAAGGGAACTGATGAAGTGTACAAGGCACTTGAAAAGAAAAACAAGGACTTAGAACTGGAATTAAATCTTGAACACTCACAGCGCAGAGACCTGGCACTGATGCGGGTTCAAAGAGAGGAGGAGCTCCTAAAGGAGATAGCAGAACTCAAGCGCATAAATCAATTCCTCAGAGATGGAAATCCAGACACGTAGGAAGAGGCAGGCACTTTAGAGGTGCCACAAATAGACATACTCTCGGTCTCATTTGTTGAGTTTGAGACGCAACACAGCAGAGCCAAGTGGTGATGAAGATTTTTAGATTCACATCACAGATGCAGATACAGTGCCAATGGTCCAGCTATCAAAAGATGAAGAAGACACACTAAAGGAGAAGATCACCTTAGAGGTGTATGAGTAGTGGAAGGCCGCTATGGATTGGGAGTTGAGAGTTTTACACTCTGTCAACATCATGCAACTCACCCCCAATCAAATTAACGCTCAATGGCACCAACTATCCCTGCCGTACCCTCTCATCAAAGTAGAACTTTTACAGGTAAAATAAAGGCTCTACAAGGATATGCAAGAAGATGGCGCACATAAAGACCACCCAAAGTGGAGGTTAAGCTGGCTGAATAAGAATCCGAGATACCTTATCCTATTCACAAGAGCACCTGCAGCCTTACAAAAAGATCCAACATTCTGTCATGTACCCAGAGTAAGGACATGGCAAGTGCATGAAGCACTACAGAAGAAGAGGACAACTTGGCTCAACTTCCCTAGGCTACCAGCTCCAGAGAGAGGCCAAGCGACGGAGGAATACATGGTAAAAACCCTAACGAGCGCCATGTCATTCTTCAAGAGTCTGCCAGATCTCTCCTGTACAATGTTATATAAGATCTGCAGGATGCTACTCACATGCATACAAGTTTTCAATGAGCTTGAGCAGACAGGAGCCCCATGGCTCTCATTCTTGGAAGGAAACAAAGACTTGTGTTACGATCTGAGTGGGCAGCCTTTAGAAGAAATCCTTTACGAATTCTATGCTAGATGCATGTTCCTGCCCTCACATAATATGCTAGCCTTTGAAGAAGCATTCTACACTGGATTCTTCACCTGGCGAACGAAGATATTTGCACCGGTGATAAGCAACCTCACATCCAAGTGTTTAGGCTACTCAGCGATGGAGCTAAAGAATCAAGTCACCATGCAATTTCTGCAAGTGCCTGACAAAGAACGAAGAATCAAATACCAAAAGGCACTGGAAGCACTTAAAGACCGCCTCGCTCTCCGTCAACCCGAAGACTAATTCAGCCCATAAAGCTATGTCAAGGGACGACACAGGCAAGGAGGGGGGGAATGTTAGCAGCATGCTAACGGGGACACTATTTTTCAGAGTTCTCCTTGTAAAACATTTATTATTTTGATAAATCGAAAATATTGTAACTCCTATTTTCTTTGATAAACCTTGTAATTAATGAGCCGAGGCTACAAGATTCCAGATTGTATCAGCCAGTCAATTCCCAGCTTTGGTAGAACTCCAGATTATTAGTTTTGACCACCCAAAAATCTTAGCTAAGGTATAAACGCCAATTTTTGTAAGTTTTTTATAAGTTTTGGATAAGAAATACACATTGTGAGCTAACGACGCTCACTTCTCTCCTTCTCGCGCTTCCTACTCCCTCCCCGGTTGTCACATTGCGAAAGCAGTTGTTGATTGCAACCGCAGGTAAGAGCTCTACGCATTGATGTAAGCCATTCACAGTATTTTGTAGCTTTTGGCGTCGCCGACCCGCGGCCTGATTTCATCATAACTAGGAATTTACACTTTTAAATCAAAAACTAAGCATAGGCGGGGTATTGGGGCATCATTGCTAAGCATTTAGATGCATTCTGGGTCGAAAATGACTAGGTCCAAAATCCATTGTTGTTAATAATCACGATTTTGGAACTTGACCTAAAGTGGGGTTTGAGACCATAAGCATGTGTCCTTAGGTCTTATAAACTTGTCCTAGAAGTTTCATTACGTTTGGATGTCATTTGATGTTGTAACGGATGTGATTTGATTGCCCATGAGCGATTGGCTTTTGGTGATTTTAGTCACTTGAGTGTAGCCTGAGTTAGATGCGAGTTGTTAGTTGTTTTCCAAGAGATTGAAAACCTCTTGTAGCCTCTATGCACTAGTCGAGTCAGCTTCGTCCCATGGTTTGACAAATTAATCGTGGTTCTCGCTAATACTACAATAAGATAGGACAGTGAGGTTAGCCATGCGTCCCACAGGTCATTATAGGGAGTGAGGTATATTTTTTCATTGTGCCTAGCCTATGTGAGGTAGTTTGCTCATTATTGGCATGGTCTTTCTATTGTTTTTCCCATCCAATATTGTTTGGAGCATCGTAGATTTTTACTCTTGGTTGCTCTAGGTCCGGAGAATTTTTTCCAAGCACTTGATACCTCCAATTTCCATCTACGAGCTTATTTTAGGTTTTTCCCAGGTTTATCCTATTTTAGGGTCATGGGATTTTTATGGGGAGGTGGGGAACTTTTCCCTATATAGGGAGGGGGTACCCTTCATTTTAGTCAGCAATTTATTTCATCATCACTATGAGTGCCAACATTCTGGTTCTCTCTATCTCCCTCCATAATTTTGTTTCTCTTCTCGTGCAGTGTCTCAAAAAATTTCTCTCTATAGCATTTTTCCTCTTCCTAGCATTTCTGTGTGAGATCCCCCTCCCTCCTGCAATTCCTTTGCATCTTTATAAGCTTCTCTTCTAATGTGGCCTCTCTTGCCCTAGGTGACTCTCTATTTGTACCTACATTGCAGTCTACAACATCACCGTAAAAGGGAATTGATCTCGAGGGCTCCACATTCAAAGGTTGCTATTGTATGCTAGTAGATTTAAGGGATTGTGCACGTGTTGTTGCTATTTTCAATTATATTTTCCCATCTTCCACTACCACTTCTCACATGGTATTAGAGCTCCGATGGTGAGGCCTGGTCTTGGAGCAATTTTGCAGCCTGTTCACTTCTTTATTGTATGTTTGAAGAGGAATAAACTTGCTATTTTTGCAAATTCAGATCTAGTTTCGTCACATTTAGTGCAAGTTTTTATAGATTTGGTGTGAGCTTTGCAAGTATAAAGCACTTGTCTATTTTTTGTGGTTCATTTTAGATTGTGAGCATTCATTTTGATAGAGCTTAAACCTAGATTTGGAGGTAAAGAAGTGGACCAGAGGAGGGACAATTTGTTGGCTATCCATTTTTGTCTTAGATTTGTGCTAATATTGAGTTGTACATGCTGATTTGGAGTAGATTCTTTTGAGTAGTCAACCATATCTTCTTTGCATGGCCATATTCTTCTTGTCTATATGAAGGATGGTGACAAAAATTGTGATCATCTTGTACCATTTTCAATGTGTGTATCACAAGAAGATTGGTGACAGACTTGCTAATTTCAGAAGAATATAAACATGACTTTCTGTGAAAGTCATCAACATCCAAGCGCATTTTATTGAAAGCTTCTCTGAAGAACAAAAGTTGAATGTGGTATAGAAACATGTGTTTCAATCTTTAGGCTTTCTCGCAAACCATGATTTTTGTTTTGTCAAAGGATCTTTGGTCAATTGCACCTCTCTAAGAGTGTCTCTAAGTCTCCAAAAACATTCTATGTATAGGTAGTTATTCCATTCTTGCAATAGAGGGCTGTCGAATGTAATTGTTCCAAAGCCCACATTCTTCTACACAATAGAAAAAATCTCAAGAGTTAAAGATGTAATTTCATTGTGGGCCATGTTATGCATGTCTACAAGCACTTCCATAGTCTGCTAGCAAGTTTGGTAGGGTAAGATCCAGCATGCACTCTAGCGGCATTGTACAATGCATGTTGGTGTCTTGCTTGCTCATTTGTGGGGCCACCATTCCACAAGTGATCAAAGGTCTTCTTGATAAGTCCCCATGTGCCTTTGAACCTTAAGCTTGACCATGATCCAAGAAAAAATCCATTCAAGAAATTTTGAGGCTTTGCATATACCCAACATGTCGGCCGCTCATGGCCTCATTTATCAACAAACACTCTTGTGAGATAAGAATGAGCATGTCCTGTAGAATCTAGCAATTGCAACCATGCTTGACAAACATTAACATGGAGTTGTAGTTGTTTAGTCGTTTTCTCCTCTCTATGTTGGCTACCATGTAGAGTGAGAGATTGCATGAGCACTTTGGCAATGGAGGAAGTGGGCATAGTTTACAAGCCATGTCAAGACCAAACTTACAATATAGACTAGACTTACAATACTCCATAGGATGCAACAAATTCCATACTAGCCAACATAAACGTAGGAAACGTACAAGTTACCATTTAAAATATTTTCAAAAAACGTAGGAGGCTCAAAAAAGAACACACAAACACCGCAGTCAATATTAGGGTCATTAAGAAAAGACACTTGCTACTATAAAGACTAGGAAAAATTTAATTAAAAAATTTATTGAAACCTTCAAAATCTATATTGACTAGCAAACTTGTTCTAATAGATTAGCAAATGTATGAGTAACCAATGAAAAGAGCGAAAACTTGGTGGAAACAACCAACAATTGGATAAGCTCATTGCTGACAAAAAAAAAATTTGAAATTCCACTAGGCCAAATAGTAAAAAATGGCAAATTACGTCATAACAAGCACATTCCATATTCATCAATAAACTAGGCAAAAAAGACTTGCAAACGTAGCGGTAACCAGTAGAGAGATTATCACGCTTGGTGCATAAGGACTAGCAATGACCATAATAACTAGTAAATTGAATTTGTAACTGACGCGATGCCAAAAAAAAAATCAACGAATCCATCACAATCAAAAAACTTTATATTGACCAAGAAACACAAGACTAACCAACAAGATTTAAGAATTTCTTAGTTGACACTAGAGTGGACAAAATTCTTCATACTACTAACCGTCAGTGAGAAATAATTTAAATAGTCTTGCATATCATGCCCATGGTAAGATCATGCCTTATTGACTACGACAAAATGAAGGACAAACAAATTTGGCCATGACAAAACCCTGAATTTTTGTATGAATGGAAAAGAATTAGAGAGCAAGAGAAAAAGACTAGCAACATCACTAAGACCATTTCCTTCTCTGACTACAAGCTTCTTTAGTCCCTCTTTGATGCAATAAAGGTCAGCAAGGTTCTCCTACAAAGCCAAAATGTTGTTCAATTTTTGTGACTCTTATTGATTCCATTTTCTCCCTTGACTACTTTAGCTCCTTCACCAACTTGTTGCCACTCTCAGCAAGATCAACCAAGGAATCACCCTAAGGTGGGTGGCTTATCCTCATCAATATCTAGGAAATGAGGGATCTTAAAGCTACTACAATGACTCATTTCCATGTTTCACATAGTGCTTCCCCTCTTCAAGTGGCTCAGGTGGGGAGGATTTCAATGATGAGCATTATCATTAGGGCCATGATAGACAACTCAGAGTCTCATAGTGCAAACAATAAAGGGAGACTTTAGTTCAAGCATCTATTGAGATCTTATTTGTTTCCAAGAAAACACACTAGGACTACTCCCCTCAAATCAAATTTTCATCTCCATGACTCCAACCCCTCCACCTAGAGGTCCATCGCTAGTCCCAACAAAGCAAAACCTTGTAGAGGGAGCAAGACAAGATTCTTGTGTTGATGGTGCAATATAAGGTTGCACACCAAAGAGAGGGAAGAAATTTCTAGATACATCCGTTGATGTTGAAGCAAATGAAGAAAAGGGAGCTAATGATGTTAAATCAAAGTGGCAAGAATATCAAGTAGAACCCCTACTTTGTATTAGAGCCTCCACGCATGATGAGTTTAATAAGCCATTAAGGTAGGGGATCAAACTTTGGATCAAGGTGGCCTTGAAGCTTGCCTCCATATTGCATCCATGTTCACTAACTTTGACAAAGAAATTGAGGTGTGTATAATGAAATGGGGTATGGAGACTATGAAGTGGCTAAGGCCCACAAAAAAACTTAGGTAATAACAAGAGAAGGTCTTGCAAAATGTACGACATTGTTGATGAATACATGTGTAGCAGAGCTAATGTATCTTGCATGTGCTACACCTCAACTTTGCCAACATGGTAGGTTACTTCAAGTGTTGATTCTAGTTTTGCAAGCAAGGACTAGAGCCCCTAATAAGAGAATAGTGCAGTTGGTAGTAAATCAAAGACCCAGGTGATGACATGATTATTTGCAAACCCTATAGAGGAATCACCACTCCTATGGCCACATTAGGAGGTGTCCCAAAGAAGTAGAAATGTTAAACATGCCCACCTTGAGATGCAATGCAAGAACCATTGTCACATTTTGAGATGCTTGAGAGTCCATAACAGAATGTTCCCGCACTAGACATATAAGGAGCAGAGATTTGTGAGGGATTACATTTAATAGAAATTGTCCCTTGAATATGAGGCTAAACATAGTATCATTTTCTCAATCCACCCATGAAGTTTACTTGATAATGGGTTAGTGACAATACATGGTACATGTTAAAGATGTGGGAATGATCAAAGATTGTCTTTCATTCCATATAAAACATTGTGAAGCATATTACATGCATGTACCCAAAAAAAAAAAAAATCCATTGTGTACACTTGATGTGCTCGTGCAAGATGACCATTGTATCACCTTATCAACACAAACATGAAGGTCACACATGTACAAAAGTAATTATGCACCAAATATGGAAACCATTAAGGAAAGTATGTGTAAGAAACAAGTACTAGGAGTGTCACCACAAATCAACATATAGCAGTTCCCAAGTGAAGAATTCAATAAAGTCATTGTACTCTAGAAAATCCGACCATTACAAGCATGTCGATTGGTAATGCAAGTGGCAAAAATGTTGCTATAAAGCAAGACGCACATGGTTGCAAGTGTCTAGAAAAAAGGGTATAAATGGAAACCATTAAATACATCACTTTCAAGAAGGAAATCGTGGTAATATCAACACAAGAAAATAAATCTATATTCACAACATTTAATTGTCGTAGTCAATATGCATAATTTCTAACTTGTATTTGGTTGGAATGTCACAACAAATCTAAACATACAAGATTAAAAACATTCACTATGGATAATGACACTCAACACTCCCAATGCTATCCATTAAGTCAAACAATTTTGAGTAACAAGATGCAAGATTATGAGTTGATTTTATGGGGTGATTGGCTCTTAGATGCACATCAAAGCAAAAAACACATTAATCAGTTCAAATGACAAGACAATCATTGAATGGATATGGTGTTAATCTCACAATGTATAAGAACCTCATGCTCTCTTTACTCATGAGAAATTTGTATTTATGGAATATTTATGGCTATGAAACTACACAATTCAAAAGGAACTACTCGCAAAGCTAGGTGAAAGTCATTACCATGTGGGTCTTATAGAACTATGCCGGTCTTAGCACTACGAGACAACCTATGTGCATGGGATTTTGTGAGTGTGATTTCTTGTTGCATGAAAATTTACCACTTACAAAACAAAGTGACTATTGTGTTTCATATGTGCACTTCACCCATTTTGGCATGAGATAATTATCCACCAAGCTCTAGCTATGCAAGTACTCCTAATAAAAAATGCTTATGAGATTCAATTGATGTTCATAGTATCTATTGGACAAAGAAGATAGAAGGAGGAGGTGAACAATACCTCAGTCAAAGCTCTACTTGGTAATGGCACTCCCCATTTGATTTTTGCAATGACTAGCAAGAAATTTTTAAAAGAAGAGAAAGTTGTTGAAAGTAACGGATATTGATTGGCCACCAGTACCAAGTACGAGAAAACATAGGTGACCTCAATCCCTAGAATAAAATTTTGGTGATCATGGCTACAAGAAGGCAAGCCATATCAGATTCTCTTAGCAACTTCCAGCACTTGGTGTGACAGCATAAACTTGTGGCAATGTTTTTGATTCGTTAAACTTGGGCTTTGAGGCCAATCATCCTTGTGCGGCATGACCCTGGTAAAATTGCTTACATACCTATTGCTACTAGTTTCTTGTTTCATCTTGGGTATCTATACCTTGTTCTTTTGCCTAAGGTAAGCCTTAGATTTATTTTTCACAAGGTGTTGGGTGCATCAAATCAACTATCTCAATTCAAAGGGGACGCATCATTCTATCAAGGCTATTGATCAATACAAACTAATCTTGAGATGCCAAGGGGAGCAAAATCAAGGTTATGTGACTAATATTGAGACATCTCCCACTATCACATCTACAATTTCAACCCTCAACCTTGAATTGAGCACCCAATGCACTACTAACCAACAAGCTAGTGTGAGGCCATGGAGATGTGTAAAAAACAACTTCTTGAGCTAAAAACTAATCTTGTGATCCCTAGATTAGTTTTTATCCTAAGAAATTAACACTCTCACAATCAAGGAACAGGGCTTCTTTTTCATGGGGCCCATTGATCCCATGAAATTGACCCTCTAGAAAACAAAGATGAGGTAGGTTAAGCCTTGATTAATGTAGCATTTAATGGTCTACTAACTTGTGTGTAGCAGAAAATAACATAGATATAGTGAGCATTTCATTAAGAATAGACTCCTAATGAGAATAGCAAGAGTGCTTGAATGGAGAGAGCAACAAAAGCATAACACCTAGTTAGATAGGCATGAACAATACTTCAAAAAGAGAGAGAAATTAAGCTATTGACAACAATTGAGGACCGGATTTACATGGAGCCGGTTCCCCCTCAGAAAGTCTTTTTATTATAGGTTTCCCCCATCAAGGGAGACATTTTACAATACAATGCTTTGTGTTCCTTCAATAACTTGCTAGTGCAATGAAGATGGAAGCTTCAAGAACCAAGCTTACACTTCAAAAACACAACATCAATTCCCTCACGGTCTAAAACCCAAGACATCACACACCTTCTAAGATGATGAGAGCTAGTGGGGTATGAGAGTAGATCTAGAGGAAGAAGAAGTATTCTTACGAGAAAGAAGTATTTCTCCTCACATAATCACTCTTAATGGATTATCATAGCTTAGTATTTAGCATGGTAGAGGAGATGAGCATGCATTGAAGCTTGGATCTTGGTCGGATTTGCATCACAAAGCCAAGAGTTGTTGGTGTAGGCCTCCCTTCTCACAAAATCTTGGAGAAGATGATGAGCTTTCCATTAAAGTGTAATGTACCCAACATTTTTTAATAAAAGTATATCATTTACTTTGCAAATATTTAAGGTTTGTATTTTATTAAGTCATAGAGTATTCTAATGGAATGATCGGATTAAAAATTAGATTCTAGAACTACTAATTATGACCCTTATTCACTTGAAAACTGTAGGTTGATGAGAAACTTAAGTCTCAAGAGTGTATGTCAAGATAAGAGTTGACCTTTTAGGAAAGAGAGAGCAATTTTAGGAAAGGAGGATTATTTTTAGGAAGAAAGAGGAGGGATTAAAGTTTAGAGCTCTTGTCTTGGAAGCCAAGCTTCTTTTAAAATTGGAGAACCGAAATCGCGCATCGAAATTCGTGTCCGTAAAAAAAACAAAAAACAAATAAAAATTATAAAGCAGCCACGAACATGCGCGAACTTATCTCTCTTTGCTTCCCTCTATTCTTAGCTAGCCATTGAGAGCCTATATAAAGACCCTCTCCCTTCACTTTGAGACACACACTCTCAGAAGTAGAAGCTCTCTTGCCTTGACATTGGAGTTACTTTCTCTCCCTCAAGCTCTTACCTTCAATCCATCTCCATCTGCAAGTCTTTCTCTACCATCGTCGTGTTGCCCTTTGGATTCTTAAGTTCTCTTTCTCTCTTTCCCTTTTCTCTACCTCGTTACGATGTCCCCGCAACGAGTGACCCGAAGCTCAAAGGATGCTCATGTCATTCCACCTCCAAGGAAGGTGCAAAAGAAGGTATCGTCTACTCCAATCATAACTCAAGCGTAGGTATCTACTCCAAAACAAGGTGACATTGTCCAACCTCAAATACGAGAGGTAATCGAACATGTCACTAATCTGGTAAGACAAATTTATAATTCTGCAGTGCTATTCATGTTGACCTTGAAATCTAAGCATAGGGATTCCCTTAAACCGTCTAGGAAACGTGATTCTATCACAAGAAACATGCATATGTTTTTCATAGATTAGTGAAAGCACTGTTTGATAAATTGTCACTATTTGTTAAATTGTTATTGCTTGATAAATTGTTATTGTTGATAAGTTGTTATTGGTTGATATCAAGAGTTGGTTGATCATGTTTGAAGAATTATCTAGAGAAAATAATTATTGAAAGAATATCTTTTATGTCTCATAGTTAGCAAAATGATTCCGCGGTTAGCGGAGATTAAGTTGAGGTTATCGGCTCTCTATTGTTCCTTGCGGTTAGCGGGATGTCTCGCGGGTAGTGGGATGCCTGGCGGGTTAGCAAGATGCCTCGCGGGTAGCGGGATGTCTCACGGTTAGCGAGATGGGAAGGTTGCACAATTCGCGGCTAGCGAATAAATCCTTTGCAAAGGCTCTATTGGTTAGAGAGAGGAAGTCCACGGGTAGCGGCAAACTCATAAAAATTTGAAAAAGTTCTTTCTGTTGAAATATAGGACTATCTTTATTAGGCCTTGTTTAAATTTTTTTGGTATTGTTTAAAGGGCTGTATAAAAGAATTTCTATCCGGAATTAATTAAGGAACAGTGTTTGTATATGTAAAACAGTGTAGTAGTAATTAGAAAACAAGCTAAAAGTGTGTGTGTGGGGTGGAAAGTGGGGGCTGGCTCAGGTTGCCAATCAAGGATGGGTGGTCTCAATTAGTCAAGAAACTCTCCACTCCCTCTTATTAAGAGAAGTAAAATTAGAGACTCATTGTGCCAAGAGTCGAGATGTCTCAAATCTACGTGACCCTAAAAGCTATGGACCCAATTAGTCGGGTACTTTTCACAAGATTTCTAGTTGGTTTAGAATAAGATATTTATGGTTTATGGATGGCAGCCGTGCCTCTTAAACGTGGGGGAAAAGACGTTGTTTATGGATTCTAAACATGTCAATGGGATTTCATCTTTATGTTAGGAAGTATTTTTCATTAGAATCCTTGAATTATCAACCTAGCTTGTGGTGTATGATCCTTATAACCACGAAAACAATGGATAGAGTACTTCCTCTCTTCTGTTTCTTGTATCTCTACTTTGTGGAAATGGAGTAGGGTGTCTTCAATGGAAAAGGAGAATAAAGAAAGGCCATCTATCAAGTTTCCCCAATCTTCTCGTGGTTGGGGACCTCACAATTTGTATCAGAGCCTAGGTTCAAAATAGTTTATTGGATACTTCAAGCTTCTCGTGTGTATGGTTTTTTATACTCATAATTTGACTCAGAGATATTACATTATGTCAATTGATGTGTACCATAGTTATGGTTGAAACCTCTACTATGTTTTTCTCATGGAGAGATCTTTTGTAGACCCCTATATGACATTTTGATGGATTTATGAATAGAATATTGAGTTGTTTTTCTACAAAGAAATTGTTTGACTGGTTAAGTCATGAAAGTGAGTTCTTTGGTGGATTGAATGAACCATGACTGGTTAAGTCATGTGATTGAGATAAGTCACGATTGGTTAAGTCATGTGACTGATTTTTTATGGACTAGATAAGTCAAGATTGGTTAAGTCATGTGATTGAGTTTTAATGGATCGGATAAGCAATTATTGGTTAAGTCATACTATTTATTTTTAGTGGATTGGATAAGTCTAAGTTTGGAAACTACCTTACTTAGTGTTTTGAGTTATTATGAACATTAATATTAATATATGCGTACACTTAGAAGAATCCTCAAATCACTCCTATATTGGAAAACCCTCAGAACGATGCTATCTATATGGAGATTTAGGAGAAGAAGTTGTTGCTTAAATAAATGCAACCACATTCTTTTAAAGGAGAGGGTATTGATATTGAGAAAGATGCAATAGTATGGATTGAAACTATGGATGATTACTTCTCTGCTGCAAGGACCACAGCTACAAATCAAGCGATGCTAGGGATGTTTCGTCTCTCAGGGGAAGCAAAATTATGGTGGAAACAACATTGTCGTGACATGGGAGTATTAGAAAAATCTCAAAGTTGGTGGGAAATCAAACAAGCAGTGAAGGAAAGATACTTATCTCCTGCTCATGAAGCAATAAAGATGAATGACTTCTTTAGTTTGAAACAATATAGCTTATCCTTGGAAGAGTACTACTCAAAGTTTTTAAAGCTTAGACATTATGCACCATCAATGACCATAGAGCAGTAGGTAGCTCGCTTTTGTCAAGGTTTAAGAGAACTAATGAGCTCGCGATTGGAAGCCCTGAAGCCTACCACTATACAAGATGCTTTACTACGAGCTAAATCTTTGATGAAGGAACAAGAAATTACAAGAAGAATTGAACGGAATTAGATCTTTAATGATAGACAACCACAAAGGATTTATGCGGCTAATGCGCAAGATTCTCGATGCTTGAATGTTTGATGCTTTGAATGTGGAGACTTGGGACATTATCGAAACTCTTGTCCATGACAGACTAATAGAGCAGCAGTAATAGCAAGCGAAGCAGACTAATGACATCACCCTTTTAGACATAATGATGGTCGCTAGAAATTAGAGTAGGAGTATCCACACTTTTCCTCGAGATGAGGACATCTCAAATCCCTAAGTTGGGGAGATTGTAATGTTTCCAATATTTTTCAATAAAATTATTTCATTTACTTTGCAAGTATTTAAGGTTTGTATTTTATTAAGTCACAGAGCATTCTAATGGAACAATCGGATTGCAAATCGGACTCTAGAACTACTAATTATGACATTTATTCACTTGAAAACAATAGGTTGATGGGAAACTTAAGCCTCAAGACTGTATGTGACACACACACACTCTCACTCACACACACACACACGCGCGCGTGCTAGGGTATGAGTTAATTAAAATACTAGTGTTGCATCAATTGCAAGAATCCCAAGTTGATGTAAGATATTGTTGCCTTGATGATGTTATGCTAGATATGAATAGCATCCATGCATTTATAAAGAAATTTTTATTTTATTGTATTGTGCTAGATTATTTAATTATCATAATAGCTTAGAAAGATAAATTATGCCATGTCTTGCTCAGATTTTTAGCTTGCTCGGAAAAACTCGCTCGGTGTTTGGTTTTCTCCAGGTAAAGGCGGTGTGCCTCACCGTGCTTTTTCAGTGTCTGTCGGCCAGTGTCTGGCCGCCCATATTTATCTCCTTATTCTTTATACATAGAAAGAATAAGGATCTCTCACTCATTCTCACATGGTGCTCATACAGTGATATTTGGGAGCTCCACCCCACATCCTGTGTCGTGCTCTCTCTCTCCCTTTCTCCCCTTCGCACTCTCCCCCATGCTAAGAAAGATACCAAAAAAATGCACATTGAGCTTATTTGAAGCTTACTTGATTAATGATCAGTTATCAGGGCTTGTTAACAAGCCAAGTTTAATTATTAATTGCCAGATGCGGCTGGGAAACTCATGGAGATGTGTCCCAAGTTAAAGACGCAATGGAAGCATGTAGTCATCCCCATGAAGAAGGAGCCTGCAAGGGGGTCAGTGAGAGTCCTATCTTTGAATGAGCTACCTGATATATGCCCTAATATGGATGCATGGCATAAGAGGAAGTGCATTGGAGAGGCTTATATTGATGGAGGTGCACAGGTATGTGTTATTACTCAAGCTTGTGTATCAAAGTTGAGACTCAACATGGTGAAGAATTTAGGTTTTTGCATAAAGCTTGCCAGCCAATCAAGGGTGAGGTGTTTGGGAGTTATAAAGGACTTGGATGTGGAGGTATTTGATGTTAAAGTGCTGGTCAATTTCCATGTTATGCCCGTAGGTATTGGTGCTTTCCCTCTCATCCTTGGCAGACCATGGTTACAGTCAACCTAAGCTGTACAGGATTGGGGACAGGGTACCATCACTCTCCAAAATAGAAGGGGTGATAAGAAGAGGTTTGACATGGCTAGCAAGAAATATTTGGATGCTGATTTTGATGATAAAATTGATGAAGAAGAGTACTCAAGTGAAGAATAAGACAATGGGGATGATGGCAATGAAGTGGAAGATAGCAGCGATAGTGATCTAGATGTTTCCTCCTTGTTTCTTGAAGAAGAGCATGATGAGAAACAAAAATTTCTTGGCCTTATGGAGAAATGAGGATATCTCTGGTCCTTATGAGAAAATCAAAGAGCTGATGAAACCCAAAGTTGAACCTAATGTCAAACAGGAGCTGATACAAGGTATGTTGTCTCCCGACTTGACTAGTCATGAGAAGGGTGAGTACCTACATATGATACAACAATTTCTCCATTTATTCATCACTTCTTATAAGTAAATTAGAGGCTTTAAGGGAGAGTAAATTCACATTCCAATCAAGGAAGGAGCTCAGTCCGTATGCCAAAAGCTAAGGAAAATGGGACAGGTAAACTCAATGCTTTAAAGGAAGAGGTAGATAAGCTTCTTGAAGCAGGTTTCATAGGTCCTATGAGTACTGCAGAATGGGTGAGTCTTGTTGTTGTCACACCCAAAAAGGATCGTAAGTGGAGGATATGTGTTGATTTTAAGCCTCTAATTGCAGCCATGAAGAGGGATTCATACCCTCTTCCTTTCATAGATGACATACTTGATTCTATTGTAGGGCATGAGAGGTATAGTGTATGTGATGGATTATCTCGATATTTTCAGCTCACCTTGGCTTTAGAAGATCAAAAGAAGACCACATTTATCACATCATGGGGATGCTTTTGTAAATGTGTGCTTCCTTTTGGTCTTATGAATGGCTGTGAGTGGTATCAAAAGCGCGTCAATAAGGTGTTCTCTCGCTTTCTTGGCAAGTTTGTGAAGGATCTTATTGATGACTTTTGTGTTTAAAACTCTAGAAAGGATCATTGTGTAAATCTGGGATGGCATTGAAGCAATATGATGAAAGTGGAGGTCAACTCAACCCAAAGAAGTATCATCTTGCTCAACCAAGAGTGAAGTTTTTGGGGCATATGATCTCAGACAATGGGATTGAAGAAGATCCTGACAAAGTGAAGGCTTTGGTGCTCCTACCATCACCTAAAGATACAAAGCAACTTGCTACTTTCATTCAAAAGGTGAAGTATATGGCAAGGTTCATTCCTTTGTCCTCTCAACTTCTTTCTCCTATACAACAAGTAGCAAGGTTGGATCCTCCACAATGGACAAATGAATGTGAAGAGGTTTTTCAAGGTATCAAAGAGGTTCTTGGTTCTCTTCCTGCTATGCAATCTCCTAATTGGGATAAGGTGGTTTATGTGAATCCATCAGTAGATGGGATGCTATTGGAGCTATGCTTCTTCAACGAGGTAACAATTCCCACTACATGAAGCCTATCTATTGTGCTAGCAAGGTGAAGCTAGAGGTGGAAAGAGGCTATACTGAGGTGGAGCTCATCATGGTGAGTATGATTTATGCATGTAGAAGGTTTAGGCACTACCTTCTCCCTAAACCATTCACATTCCTCACTAGCTACACTCTTCTACCTCAAGTAGTGAATAGCCCTACCTTGTCAAAGAGGCTCATGAAGTGGATTGTGGAGCTACAAGAATTCCAATTCTCTTTTCTTGTTGAGGAGAGTACAAGGGCTACACTGACTGGTTTTCTTACTTATAAAGAAATCCCTCTTCTTCTCAAGGAGGACACAGTGAAGAAGCAACACATGGAAGCTCCTGACATAGACAATGCCTATCTATTGTTTTTTGATGGCTCTTATAGGAAAGTGCATGGTGAAGCTTTTGGGAGGTGTTGTAATTTGTGATCCTCAAGGTGTATTGGTAACTAAAAGGAGTTTGAAGCTTACATCACAAAGCAGCAAGGAAGCTGAGTATGCTACTTTGGAGAAAGGTCTCAACCTTTGCCTTGAGCTTCGCATCCATCGTGTGAGGGTAAGAGATGATGCTCTTTTGGTGGTTAAGCAAGTACTTGGGGTGTGGAAAAGTAAGAACCCAAGGCTGAAAAATATGTGTTTTCAAGTGAAGAATCTTCTTAAGCATTTTGAAGCTTGAACTTTAAGGCATGTGGACAGGTCTCAAAATGAAGAAGCACATGGTGCAGTGCAAGCTTCAATTGGGCAATTGCATGTGATAAGGGTTGATTCTCCTCTTTATTTGGGAAGGGAAGATTTAGAGATGGAGGAAGAGATTCTACAAACAGGTCTTCCATCAGAGTTGGAGAAGTCAAAAAAGTATGCCTTCCTACGCCGTGCCAAAAGGTATGTGCTACTTGATGATGCCTTATAAATGAAGGGGGCTGATCTTGTGATGATAAAATTTCCTTGGAAAGACTAAATTTACAAAATTTTAGAGGAGAATCATGAGGGTTCTTGTGGTGGTCGCTTTTCTTCAAACATCACTTTGCATAAAGTCTTGCACGAGCGGTATGTGTGGCTAAGCGTTCAATGTGATGTTCATCATTGCTGCAGGTCTTGTAAAGAGTGAAAAGCATGGCAAATAGTGTTCTCAAATTAGAGACTAGAGGCACCATTGTGTCTTATGATGTGTTTGAGCAGTGGGGTATTGATGCAATAGGTCCTCTACCTATGACAGCTAGAGGCAAATGTTACATACTTACTGTTGTTGACTATCTATCCAGGTGGGCTGGAGTGTAGCAAACTATGTTGGGTGCATTTTTGACACCCCGTTTTTTGTAAACTTTTACATATGGACATGATGCCCGATGTCAAAAGTGTGTGTGGGATTTATTTTTGTGGGGCTTTTAGCTTTCTTTAGCAAGACAAGTACATGCATTGCAAGTTGCTAATCTAGTGACAGTTGTCAGGTTACTGTAAGTTCCCGTGAGTGAGTTTTTTAACACTAAATCTATAATTAGACACTTAAGTGTCCTGAGACAATAAAGTGTCCTGTTTTCTTTCCAAGTTCTGGCAATTTATTTGTCAAGGTAGAAAGAAGTTTTTTAGACCTTCCTTCTACCCTAGGTTGTTTATGAGGGAAAGAAAACATTGGATTTTTCTCCATGTCAAAATACAATTCCTATGGAGAGAATTATGGTAAGTTTTAAGTCGTAAATTTTAGTAAAATTTCAAGCTGTTTTACCAAAAAACCATAAAATTCCTATATCTTTTTGTAGAGATGGCTTTTTTTATGTTTATAACAGCCAAGTGTTAGTACTTAGTGTTGCAAAACAATGGAATGCCCTTCAAAGACTAGTTTCCAAGTCACATGCAAGTTATAGACATAATTTCAACTTTGAGCAGGTGCTGAATAAGAGCATAAGTTTGGTCTTCCAAAGGTCCCCTCATGGAATTGGGGCTATTCTAGTGCAACTTGACAACTACAAATGACTTAATATGTTGAAACCAAGAAACTATGTATTTTTTTGGCTCCCTAACTCAATTAAATCTCGTTGCTTGAACTCTGTTTTGAATTTTTCATTGTGCAAAAACTCTTGAAAATCTTGAGTTCTCCATAAGAACATTGAAACCAAGGTTTTAGGTGCCCCAATTGTGTATGCATCACAAATTTTGATACATTTAGTTAATCCACATGGAAAGTTTGATATTATTTGAGGTTTTGAATGCTTATGTCTCAAGAATGAAAATATCAAAGTTTTCTCTTACGCAGTTAAAATAACACAATAGTTGCTGCATACCAAAGCCCTTCTACTTTCTACCTTGAGTCCTCAATGGAAAGTGCAGCAATGTATCACTTTCTAAAACTCACAAATACTTTAAAAACATATTTTTCTTTGTTTAGAACGATATGCTTGAAATGGCCAATATCAAACACGTAGAACTTTTTATTATTTTATATACTCTAAAGTGATTTTTTTTTAACATAAAACTTTCAATAATACAGAGCACAATTGTTAAAAAGTCACGTAAAAATTTGTACAAGGTCGCTTCATTTTTTCTTGAGCTTATAAAGTCGATTTCTTCAAAGCATCAATTGCAGTCTGACGAGGGTCAACTTGAAGAGTATAGTTCTTGATCATGGTAGATTCTAAAATGCAAGGTTATATTTTAAAAGACTCTCTAGCTAGCATATTTGAGCATATCAAGAGGGTTTTCTTAAATACATTGTCTAATGCAAGTAGCATTTATTTTTAAATTTGTAAAAAAAGGAAACTTAAATGTCCTGTTTTGGTGCCAAACTAGTGTTAATTAAGGGGGACTTGTATATAACTAAAACTCATGTACAAAATTTAAAAAAAAGGTTCAGTCAAATATCAAAAAATTGTAGGTCTTAGCTCGTTCTGGATTCTTGATGCTTTTTGATGCAGTTTTTTGCCCTCGACTAGCTCTCTCGACACCTAGTCTTTCTGGTACTACAGCATCCTATTCGCGTTGATTTTGCACATAGTTGTGTGTGGGTTCAATTTGAAGAATTTTGGCACTTTTGTTGTTGCAGAGTTTGCAGAGATTTTTTGAATTTTGAAGTCATGTCTTTTGGAGTTGGGATTTTGAAGTTATGGTCTATTCTCTACAACCTACAATGCAAGGCAGCTTTGGGGCGAAACTATGTAGGATGAATTGTGGAAACCCATACGTCTTGTGGGTGATGTATTCTTTGAAGTGGGAGTTTTAAAGTGGTTTTTGATGAAGGGAAAGCTTTTTTTTCAAGAGCATCATTGGTAGGTGACGTCCGTAATTCCGTGCCTAAACAGGTCTCTTCCTTCTGTGTGGCATAGTCTCTTAGGTGGGCGATGGCCAGTAAATTCCCAAGGGGACTACTCTTGTTGGATTAGTGGTGTTTCAAAGGAGTTTCCCAAAGCTTTTGGTGTTCTTTCAATGCTCTTGGGTGACATCACTATAGATGTGTTTTAGTTTGCTTGTTTCCCAACAACGTCTTCTTATCTACATGCAAATTGTGGTAATATTGCTCATATTTTTGAGGTATTTTTTGAGGAGTTCTATGATGGAGAGTGGATTTTGATCGGTCGTTACCTTAGCACTCTTACTAAGCATCAAGGGTGGACTCATCAAGAGTATAAAAGGATCAAAAAAAAGGCTTACGGCTATTTTTTCAAGGATGGACATTTATGGAAGCAACCAAAGCACTGTAGACGGGTACCGCAACGGGTTGTTTGTGATAAAGCAACCCAACAACAAGTTATCAAATAATTTCATAAAAGTTTATGGGTTGGACGCAAAGGAGTCTGAGCAACTTTTGTCAAGATTAAGGACCGTTACTAGTGGAAAGGTATGTATAAAGATGTGACTCAGTTTGTGGAGAGATGCTTAATATGCCAATAGTATTCTATTGTGTGAAATCGAGATGGATTGCATCCCACCTATCCACTGGCTATGCACTATGAGTGGGTGGTGGACTTGATTACTATGCCAGTAGGTATTTGGAAAATGCGGTATATTTTTCTTTCTAGAGAAGATCTTACTAATCACGTAGAAGGCAGATCTTTGCGTACCAAAGCTACCAATTTTTTATGCAAGTTCTTGCTTGAGGATGGTTTTTCAAGGTATGGATGTGTTGGTCGAATTATTGATGATAGAGGAGAGTTGGATGCAAATGAAGCTCGGGATTTCTTTGCTCGCTTGGGCATTAAATTGGCTTTCACTACAGCATACAATCCAGAGGGTAATGGTAAAAGTGAAAGAGGGCATCCGCCTATTGTTAAAGCTTTAGCAAAGGCATGCCAAGGACATATTGGTGATTGGCCTAAAATCCAATACATTAATCGTTAAACTTTTTAGCAAAGGCATACATTAAACTTTTTAGAAAAGGCATACTTTAAATTAATGCATGATTAAAAGTCCCTGACATACTGGTGATTGGTAAACAAGCCAAGTTTAATGATTAATGTATGCTAGATGCGGCTTAAAAGGGCCAACAGATGTCTTAATGACGCTAAAAAGGAGTATGCTTGAAGTGAGCACATATGGGAGATTATGATCTAGATCTGTAGTGCTTGAAGTGCTCTACTGGATTGTCTTTACGGCTCATCGATTAGAGCTACGCTGGAAAAGTTATGACAGTTTGAAGTTTAAGTCGATTGCAGATCTATACCGGATTGGGCAACTGCAATTGAGGGGACAGAGATGAATTGAATGCATGGGCCTGAAGTGCTCACTTTGTGGAGAGCTTGGTCTTTTTAGATCAATGATCGGAGTTACGCTTACCAAGATATCGCCATATTAAATTTCAATGGACGCCGGTTCCGTACCAGCCTAGTCCGCTCGATCAGTGTGCCATCTAGGAGTTTTCAGCTGTAGCCAGGGTTTTGAATGTAGATAATAAGTTCTCGAGGAGAATCTTGTACAAAATGTCATCACTTGTAGTGCATTGGTAGCTGGGTGTGCTCGGTAGGCAAAAATGGAGCTCAGCACTGCTTAGGTCAACAATTATGGAAGCACGGTAATGCTCTGGCCAGTGCGTATACTAGATGTGGTGCTTGGATGATGATTTGGCCAATAAGTATGCTTAATACAATGCTTTAGTTGTGCTTTCGTTGAGATGTATGCCGAATGTGATGCACTTCAGAGAGCACAATAAGTGCGTGAGTAAAATTTCTTTTAAGGTCGTCTCTTAATAGCGTTACTCAGTCTATATAAACAAAGTGGTGTACTTGTCGAAGACCACCAAGTGTTTGATGAGCTTGTGGTTAATAATGTTGTCTCCTAGAGTGCATTGATTGTGGGAAATGCTCAGCAATGGCAAAGACTTGGTCCTGCTTGACATTGCTATGCTCGATATGTATGCCAAATGTGGTGATGTTACAAAGCTTAAGGATGCCCACTATGAAGCCATGGCTGCCCTAATTAGTTTTTGTTTCCCAAAGGTCACCCAAGAGGGTTTTAATAGGGTAAGTGGGATGGTGTAGACTAGGCAGGCAGTGAACAGTGATGAGAGGAGAGGATGATGAGCTCGTGCAGACCACTGTGGTGCTCAGACTAGCTCAACCATGTGACAAAAAATCCTCAGCTTGCCATGGCTTGCGGCACCAGCAGGGGTAGATTTTGTGATGTCCAAATGTTGCAATGCCACATCATCAAAGGGAGTCCCATGCCACGTCAAACACGGCACCGTGACTGCATGGAAGGGAGCTTATTTTTAGGTTTTTTATTGGAGGGAGAGACCGACTGTTAACCAAGGGTTAGCAAGGCAAAGAGGGGGAGAAGAAGCAAGGACGGGTCTCTCTCTCTCTCTCTCTCTCTCTCTCTCTCTCTCTCTCTCTCTCTCTCTCTCTCTCTCTCTCTCTCTCTCTCTCTCTCTCTCTCTCTCTCTCTCTCTCTCTCTCTCTCTCTCTCTCTCTCTCTCTCGCTTGAGAACCAAAGAGTGTCTCTCTCTCTCGATAAGGCAAAGCAAAGCAAGCAAAAGTATCTCTCTCTCGGGCTTGAGAACAAAAGCGGGTCGCTCTCTCTCTCTCGAAGGAGAGGCAAAGCAAAAGTCTCTCTCTCTCTCTCTCTCTCTCTCTCTCTCTCTCTCTCTCTCTCTCTCTCTCTCTCTCTCTCTCTCTCTCTCTCTCTCTCTCTCTCTCTCTCTCTCTCTCTCTCTCTCTCTCTCTCTCTCTCACCAAAGAGTGTCTCTCTCTCTCGAGAAGGCAAAGCAAAGCAAGCAAAAGTATCTCTCTCTCGGGCTTGAGAACAAAAGCGGGTCTCTCTCTCTCTCTCTCTCTCTCTCTCTCTCTCTCTCTCTCTCTCTCTCTCTCTCTCTCTCTCTCTCTCTCTCTCTCTCTCTCTCTCTCTCTCTCTCTCTCTCTCTCTCTCTCTCTCTCTCTCTCTCTCTCTCTCTCTCTCTCTCTCTCTCTCTCTCTCTCTCTCTCTCTCTCGTTTGTCACGGTAAAAGTGGGATATCAAGTTCTAATTACGGTTGTAGGGAAACGCACACAGCTTGTGCTCACGATTTTCCTGGTAGTGCTGCTAATGAGAGGAATTGTGATCTCCTAGAAGTACGCAAAGGAGTAGTAAGGTACAAAGGAGAGAGGATAACCTCTCTCTATTGTATTTGGGAGATACAAGGGCATCAAGCAGGGAATTTAACTAGATACTTACGTCTAAACTCCAATACATTAATAATTAAACTTTTTAGAAAATGCCTTTGCTAAAAAGTTTAATTGTTGATGTATTGGAAAGACGGGAAGATATACTCTTTGTATGTAGTCTATCCATAACAGATACCTCCATGGACATGTGTAGATAAAGAGTTTGATGTTGTAATGCATTTTTATTAAACCATATGTGACCAACATTCATCCATTTCCTTCTCCCTTTACTAATACTATGAGGAAAATAGCTTATGGCTAGGCAATCCAGCAATAAGCTACCCTTGAAGACATACCTTACATATGCTTATCACATTTCCCATGGGCACCTTTGTGTCCAAGGATAGACACAAACATCAAGGGGACATTGTGTGGTGATATTCATGTCACTACCACTTGTTGGAATTACGGTTGTAGGGAAACGCACACAGCTTGGAGAAGACAAAGGAAGCTCAAGGAACACAACATAGAGTGTATTACTTAATGTGCAATGGAAAGATAGATAGCCCTAGAGTGATGGGCGTATATACAATGCACGGGGGAAAAAACCTCCTAAAGAGGGAAGAAATTCCCTGACAATCCTAATGTGTTCACACACATCACTAGCACATGTATATAGTAACAAATCCCCCCTGGGAGTGATGCATTGAATAAGGGTTGGCACGAAGAGTAAAGGGAAGTGCCATGACTTGAGGACAAGATCAGTCCACAAAGGGGAGTAGGCCCAAAGCTTTGTGAAAAGCTTCGAACTTCTCACGAGACAATGCCTTTGTGAAAAGATCTACAAGGTTGTCCTCTGTTGACACATAAGCCAAGCTGATCTCTCCTGTTGAGAGCCTCTCCCTGACATAGTGGTAATGCACCTCAATGTGAAAACTGGGTTCCTCACAACTACCAATGCGCTCTGATTGTCAATGTAGATGATGTTGGAAATGTCTTGTCCAATACCCACATCATCCATAACATACCTGAGCCATACACACTCAACCGTAGCTATGAAGACTTCCGTGTACTCAGCCTCACAACTGCAAGTGGTCAGAGTAGGTTGCTTCTTGCTCAACCATGAAATACATGAACTGCCAATCATGAAACCAAAACCATTGTGGACACTCACAAGTCATAACAACTAGCCCAATTTGAGTTCAAAAAAGAATGTAAATCTGGCAACAATGATCTCCCCTTGGGATAAAACAAGCCAAGATTCAAAGTGCCACTCAAGTAGCAAAAATTCCTCTTGACTGTCTACCAATGCTTAGACCCTTGGCTATGCATAAGTTTGCTGACCTGTGAGACTGCAAGCTGAATATCCGGCCTCATGTTGCATACAGAAAAGAGGGAGCCAACAGCAGTTGGTAAAGAGTGACATCAGCAGGGCCACCAGCATCATGTGGACTCAACTTCAAACTCGTTTCCATGGGAGTGGCAATAGGTTTGCAATCCTCAAGTCCAAGCTTACATAGCAATGTCTCTATGTATCTTTTCTGACACAAAGCAATACCACCATCACACTGCTCAAATCAGCCTTAGATTCAGCAATATGTGCCTCATTGGGACCAATGATCAGCAAATCATCCATATAAAGAACAACAATGAGAAGTACATCACCCTCACACTTGACATATAGTGTTCTTTTTGTTGGAGTGTACGAAAGCCTTGTTTGACCAAATGAGTGTCATCTTTCTCATACCAAGCACGAGAAGATTGCTTCAATGCACACAAAGCCTTCTTACATTCACACACTTTGTCCTCTCATCCTTTCTTGACAAAGCTGCGAGGGTGCGTTACATAGACTTCCTCAAAAATGACATCATTAAGGAAAGCAGTAACAGTATCGGATTGATGTACATCCCAACCAAAATGAGCTGCCAATGCACATAGAAAATAAACAGTAGTCATATGAAAAGTGGGAGAAAAAGTTTCTTCATAATCTATGCCTTTCTGCTCCGCATAGCCTTTTTGCAACAAGTCGAGCCTTATGGCGATCAACCTCACCATCCGGCTTGCATTTCAACTTGTAAACCCACTTTGTACCAATGGCCTTTTTGCCAAGAATCAAACCACATAAATTCCATGTGTCATTTTCTGTAAGTGCATCATATTCTGATTGCATGGCAGGCATCCAATTTTCTGATTTGTGCTTCATCAAAAGATAGAGGTTCCTCTATATCACATAAGCTAGACACATCCAAAGCATAACAATCTCATGCATAAGAGGCATGGAAAGAACCTGAATGAGTAGACTAGACAAAGGTGCATCCAATTTATTGTCATGCAAAGTGTGCACCAGCCATTTTGGCATACCTCTAGCCTGCTCATTTTCAGTCCTTTCCTCATCAAGTACATCATGTACATATCCATCAGTATAAAATTTTCAAAAACCCTCGTAGGCAGTACATTTGCCTCATTTGAATTTACATTCGAACTTCCACCATTGAAAAGAGGAAATAAACTATCATAAATGTCATGTGAGCTTACATTGCTATCTCTAGTACATGACAGCAAAGGCTAAACAGAATCTTCCACAAACACCACATCATGTGAGACTAAGATACGCTTTGTTTGTGGATGGTACAACCTGTAATCTTTGCTTTCAGCACTATAACCAACAAAAATACATTTGACAACCTTATCATCCAATTTTCTGCGTTGTGTTTGTGGCACCAAAGCATATGCCAAACAGCCAAAAACACGCATGTGCTCAAAAGAAGGCATTCTATCATGCCATGCTTCATATGGAGTAATAGATTGCAAAGGTTTTGTAGGACACCTGCTTAGTATATAAGTGGCACACATGATGGCTTCAAGCCAAAAAGAATGCAGCAAAGCTTGACTTTTGACCATACATCGTGCCATTTCCGTAAGTGACCTGTTTTTCCTCCCAGCAACACCATTTTGGTGAGGCGTATAAGGCACTATACATGGTGTTTTATCTCACGACTAGCCAGAAGTGCATTAAATTCATGAGACGTATACTCCCCCCTCGATCGGAATGGAGGATGCCCATAGTACATTTTGAGACATTTTCAGCCATAGACAAAAATTGTTTGAAGCACATAAAAACTTTGTACTTCTCTTTAAGCGGAAATACCCATGCATGCCTGGAGTAATCATCAATGAAAGTCACAAACTAAAGGTAATTTCCCAAGGACAGAGTTTGCATGGGCCCACAAACATCTTTGTGCACCAACCTGCATGTGGCCCTAATTGAGCCGTCCTTTGGAAACTTAGAAAGCTGCATCTTACTTAAAGTACAGCCTTCACAAACATGTTTGACAGGTGCTTCAAGGGGCCACAATGAATCAATCATATCAGATTTTTGCAAAATGTAGCAAACTGAAAAAATTTAGATGCCCAAAATGTGCATGCCACAGTTTTGCATCTAAAACATCCCTTGAGTCTGCAACAACTGCATTTGCAAAATTTTGTCCACACTTGTCATACAAAGTGAGCTTATACATCCCATGACATAATATGCCAGATGCAACAATTTCATCACCACAACTGAGATAATGTATTGTACATATGTCATCCACAAACTTGACTACAAGTCCAAGTCTAGAAACTGTAGATACATACAAAAGATTCTTCTTGATCTAGGTACATAAAGTGCATCAACAAGTGTGAAAGAACTACCATTTGCAGTAGTAAGCACAAGCTTTCCAACTCCCTGAACCAGATAAGAGACATTGTTGGCACAAGTCACCGTATTCCCATGAGGGACAAACTCAATAGAGGTAAACAAATTATGATGTGTGGTAATGTGCTTTGTAGCAACACTATCAAAATCTGTAGCAATTGACATACATGCATTCTTGACAATAGGATTATAAGTGCACTCTGCACTAAATGCCCATTATGCAAAAAATGGAACAGTGGAGACTGATTGTCTACCCCTTCTTGGAATGATCACAAGCTTCTCAACTCCTGACATTGCTATGCTGAGATGGATTGCCTATATAAAGTCCTTAAATATAGAATTTAAGCATATTGCAGAGAAAGATAATCCAGTTGCAAATATGCTTTCTAGCGTCTTTTGCCTTCAATTTTGGACATTGCTTGATCAAGTGATCATTAGCTTTACAATAATGGCAACTCGTCTTCTTTTTTCCCTTATCACTAGAATTGTTAGATGAAGTGTTGCCAGCAGAAGCATTAGGAATAGAACTTTTTCCATCGTAGCAGAACCATAAGAAGTGGTTACATTGATGTTTCCATCTTTTCTTTGAGCTGCGATAAAAGCCTGTTCAACTGCACGCTGCCTAGTCCTGTTTTTTTTGGAAAGTGACTCTTGCAACAGCAATGTGTATAATGTATCAAACTTGACAACTTCAGGATTTCCTTAGGTCATAACTCTCCAAATACTAGCAAAATTCTAGTAAGAATCTCGCAAAGCATCAAGAACAGTCTACACAAGTGAACTATCAAAAATAACTTCTCCTGCATAAATTAGTTGCTCATTAACATCCTTCACACTAGTAAGGAAAGTGTCCATTTCATCTTCTCGTGCATAATCTTCGATTCCATCTCTTTACGTAGCAATGCAATTTTAGCCTCATTGTAGCTTGCATAAAGACCTGCTAGAATATCCCAAGCCTGTTCTGCAAATTTTGTTGAGTGGATGTGAGGAGTGATAGTACGCTTCACAGACAATGCATGAGCCTGTGTGCATCTCTTACTTCCCAACGAGCCTGCTCAGTTGTAGGGCAAAACATCTCTGACAGCAGCAACCCTGGCAGCAAAACCTGGAGCATCCTCAGCATTGTCCCCATCCAATCTATCCTCACAGCAGCAAACATCTTGAATACATTTGCGTTGTTGTCAGCCATGGAAAATGCTTACACCTGATGTGAAAACTGCCTAAAATGAGGAAAAATTGTGTGAGACCATCATGTGCTATATAGCACAACCCACACTAGACTGTATGGGAGCTGTTATGCAATAATTGGCACTGATAGACATTCTGCACAAAATGACAAAATTGCCTGTGCAGACCTGGTTGTAGTGGAAACGGAGGTCAAAATGAGCCCAAAATGAAATTTTGATTTGCTAATGCTCTCCCTGCTGATGCTCACCAAAGCTCGTTGAAATCTGAGGAAATTAGCAGGGGTGTTCTGGAAACACTGATGACTAAGCATGATAGGACATGACCTTCTCTGATACCAATTGTTGGAATCAAGGTTGCAAGGAAACGCACACAGCTTGGAGAAAACGAAGGAAGCTCAAGTCACACAATGGAGAGTGTATTACTTAGTATGCGATGTAAAGATAGATAGCCCCAGAGTGATGGGCGTATATACAATGCACGGGGGAAAAAACCTCCTAGAGAAGGAAAAAATGCCATGGCGGTCCTAATGTGTTCACACACATCACTACCACATGTATATGGTAACACCACTTACCACATATGGAGCATCATATAAGTAACTACAAGTACATACTTGAAAGAAAGTGCATCATATGTGTGAAGACTTTAAGTGGATGTGGAGTCCTAGTGCAAACTACCTCAACCATTTTTTCAACCTAATTTTTTTTTATTATAATATGCTAGTAATGTAGTATGTTCTCCAGTCCTTCAAGAGACATTGTAAATGAGGTTGTAGTTTCTTGTGCTAGCATGGACTCTACTAAGTTCCAAGTGTAGTCTCTCATCTCCCAAAATTAAACCAGAGATTTTCCTTTTGGCCTTTGGTTGACCGATGCATTAGGGGAAGTTTGAGGTCTCAAATTTTCCCTATAAGAAATGGTAGAGAGAGAAAAAATTTGAAAATGTGAACAAGAAATTTTGAAACCCAAAATTGAGGGGAAAGCTCCTCATTTTTATTGGATGCATAGGATGTCACTTTTTGGGGCCCCACATGTAGTGTTGTTTTCAAATCTCTTGGGAATGTGTTTCTTCCCAAAAATTCTCCCTCCAATGCACCATTTTTCTCTTTTGGTCCAAATTTTAAATTTCCTTATGCTCATTCTAGCCTTTCTCTACACCTTTCTTTGCATCTTTCTCTACACCATATCCAACTTAGCATCTTCCCCATACCAAAGCTTTTCCTAGGTATCTATCATCTCCATGTTGAGTTGGAATATTAATCTTCCCCTCTACAAAAAAGGAATAGGCTTTGTGAAACTCCTCCTTTTTCCATAGAAGCATTGAGATTGGAACAAAAAAGAAGCACATTGACCTATGGATGGATAATAGGTTGTATCACATAGACCCCATCACCAAATGAACCCAACCATTTTGCAATTGTTCTTCATTGATGAGATTGGTAGTTGATGGTATGAAAGGGCTATTAGTCTATACACAAAACCTTGTAGCAGAGAGGGACATTCTTAAGCTGGAAAATTATTTGCTACTACAGTTGAAGGATTCTCTTAATGATCAACTTCAAGAAAGCAAGGAGAAGGGAAAGAAACTCCAATCATTGTTGAATAAAGTCAAAAGAAAGAGGGCACATCTTGGGCTTAGACAAAGACAAAGGAAGTTAAAGAATATTGAGAGTCCTTAGGATTACATTAAAAATTTGGGTAGGGGTTCATCTAAAGTCCAGTACAACCAATGGAAGGCTCTGCACAAGGCTGTGAAGGACCATGGAGTTGATGGTAGAGCAAGAAATGAGAATGGAGAAGTGTGGGAAACCTTGGATGCAATCGTTTCTTACTATGATAAAAGTTAATGCGGAAAGAATGACCTCTCTAACTTTACGAAAGAGTTGAATAGATTCAAGAAATCCATGACAAGTGCTTGGAGCTCAGAGCACTTCACACACTACATGGTAGTAATTATGAATTTTGATTCTACTAATTTGCTTCAATACTTGCATAAGTTGATAAAGAAATTATCTTTTTGTGTAACATTTTATCTAAAATCAAACTCCTTGGTTTGTAAAGAAATATGGAAGCTTGTCAATTTGATCTAGACAAGGTACAAAGAAGTCTCTCTATCAGGCAAGAACCAAGTTTTTCAAACACACTAGGCATGGTGGAGGAGCTCACAAAGCTAAGATCTTGCTTGAAGTATTTTTTTAGTTTTACATACAAGTTTAGCACAAAACAAGATCACAAGAGGCTAAAAATTATTTGACAATTCTAATATTGCTACAGCTTTCCAAAGGAGTATACAAAAAAAAAGAAGGATGCATCTAGTAGGTCATCTGCAAGTGAAAGGTTTTTACAATCACTTTCCATTAGAGAGAGGCAAGGCAAAAAATGGGGGATAATACAAAGATCATTTATGGCCACTTGATCCAACATCATGCTTTTCATTTTTTCCCTCCACTTCAAGTACTGATGCTTCTTGTAACCCTGCAAACTGCTTGCTTATGTCACCAGAAGAGGCAAGGATATAACTAGCCATAGTGCCAAAGTATGCACTTCTTAAGCCCATAAATCCTAGATCAAGTCCAAAAAATATAATGGCTTATTTCTTTTTAAGTATTATGATTTTTTCCACTCCAAGTCTTATTGGATGTGAACCTATCACCCTTGATAGAGCCAGTAGTACAAGTATGGGGAGAGTGGATGATTGGGAAAGCTTCCTATGGTAGATAGCTATTGTCTCCTTGTTGAGCTTCCCAATGTAATGGCCCAAACTCTCATTCCTCTTTAAATCCAAAGGCTTGAATCCCTTTTCTCTCCCTAGAAACTTGTCAGGGTCCACAGTATCAATCTATACAAAAAACACTCAAAACATTTCACTACCTAAACTATGTGCTTACAAAAATACTATTTTACCTTAGGATTTTCATCATTTTCAAAAAGGTCCTCTTTCCAAAGTTCAATGGAAAAGCTTGGTTTATTCTCTTTTCCTTCTCTTGGAACTTATTTGCCCATGTGTTCAATCTTCAATATATTTTGAATTTGTTGGAACTCCTTCTTTGTGGGAAGCCCTTGCTCTTCATAGCTTTGAGCAATATTTAGTACATTCTCTCCACATGGGATTGATCAATGAAATTTTAGATTCTATATCAAGAAATGAAAATGGGAATGGTGTGTTGTAATCCACAAATCCTTTATCTTTCTTTGCCCACTCTACCAATAGCAAGGCAATAGTCCTCTCTTGAATCAAAGAGATTTTGTATATCATGTAGCAACAAATACTCCTTAGTGTTTATCTTTCTTGTAGGTGGACATGGTTACTGTGCATAGCAAGGGATCAAGATCTTCCTCTAGAATATAAATGGACTCCTCCACCTTGGTGGTATTCCTTGCCTTGAACTCTGCCACATCCAAAATCTCTTTCCTTTGAAGCTTCTCCATTTCCTCTCTGAAATCTTCAAGTATTTCCTCACATCTTGGTCAATCATAGCTACTGTGATTTGTAAAGATTTGGACTCTCCTTCCTCTATTGGAATAAGAGTTAGAAAGATCAAAAATGCAATGTCTTCAATCACAAGCATACAGCCATGCTTTCCATGCCACTCAAAGGGATTCTCGACAATTGTCCCATTGTATTCACATAGAGGTGTGTCATTCTTGCACGATTTATGAGACGGAAAAAGTGTGTTCAAACCTTGCAAAATCGCGTAGGGAAGATACATTGAAAAAAAAAGCATTGAAAATTTTGAATTTCAAGAAAAAAAAAACCTACCTTTATGCTTCCTTAGTATCATTTTGAGCTTTGAATTCCACTCAAAAATCTTAACAAAATACAAAAGATCAATCAAAAATGACATTTATAAGATTTGGTAGCTATATATAGTATGTCAATCATGCACCTCAAAGCTCATACACAACAGTCAAATCCATGCAAAAAGGTCAATAATTTGTGCCAATTGAAATTTTACCTAGACTATTGTGCACTACTATATATGGAAAAGTTTGCCATTTTCTACCATTTTTTCTGAAGATTTTCTTTCATTAACTCCTTTTATATCTCCGCGTCATTTCTTCCACCATATTTAAATAGCACACACTTGCAAACTATACATTCACTTACATGCTCCACAAGGTCAATTTGAACCAAATTTTCTACTCTAGTAGTATTTTCTCTCCACTTTCTTATTCAAGGCATTGCATGCTGTGGAAATACATATTGTTAGGTAAATTATTGAATATGTATGTCTCCATTGCAAAAAAAATCATATTAAATTTTTTTCAACCTCTATTCTCCCTATGCAAAAATGGAGTAGTTGCGTCCAAGTACTCTATTTTTGCATAGGGGTTACATCTTTTTTCTTTAACTTAGTGTATTCTCTACGCAAAAATAGTGTATCCAAAGATGCATGTCTGACCACACTATTTTTGCATAGGGATGACACAAAACTTTTGTTCAACTAATCGAACACCTTTTTTGAGGTTGTGTCCTCCTTAAGAGAAAATAGAGTAGTTGGACTGACTACACTATTTTTGCGTAGAGAAGACACTTAGCTTTTGAGAAATTTATAGTGTCCTCTTCAAGTGAATATAGAGTAGCCGATCGAGCATCAGACTACACTATTTTTTGCATGTGGGAGACACTATGTAGACAATGAAGAGTAAATTTAAGATAGTAGCTCTCTATTTTCTTGTATTTTAGGTATAATCTTCAAATATGGCAAGGACCAAACAAACTACAAGGAAGGTTCCTAGAGAAGATGTCAAAGGAACACCTTAAGATATCAAACCAGGAGATAAAGGTAAAAGCCCTAAAGGAGATAAAGGTGAGAGCTCCAAGGGAGATAAATGTGAGATCTCAAAGGAAGATAAAGGAGTTTCATCTTCAAGAAACCAACCAAAAAGGGAGTTGGTATGAAGCTCCCTTGTAAAGAAAAGGAGATTTTCTCAGAAGTTGAGATGCCTAAGGGAGATGAGGAGAGCTCTTCAGTTACAATTCCTGCAATGCCTTTTCAAAGGCTGTGTAGGCAAATAGCAAAGCAGTTTAAGATTTATATGAGGTGGACAAGAGGTGCCTTGGTATGTATGTAGGCGGCTACTAAAGACTTTTTAATTGAGCTCTTCCAAGATGCATACATATGTGAAGCGCTCACTCTCACAAGGTTACACTCTATGGACAAAGATATGATTATCTTGAAGAGACTAAGGTATAGATTCAACAAAGTCCTTGAACCAGTACCTCTTCAAGATGAGAAAACCTTCAACATCCTCAATATACCCCTATTGAGAAAGTAAAAATAGTTTGAAGTTATGATTAGGAGATCATAGAGAAGGAGGATGTTCTGGAATAAGGGGAGGAGATGAAAGTTGATAGGGAGGATCTAGAAACAAACGAGCTTAGGGAGATTGAAGCTCAACTCTATTCATTGTTGAGAAGTGTCTATCCTAATGGATTTAGGGTGTCTTCCTTCTTAGAGGATGACCTTCTTCAAAGAAAATATTATGTTTCACTAGATGCTGAATCTGTTGATATTCTCAAAATTTGGCAAAAAGACATCAATGAATCTATTATCCTGGCATCCTTGAGGTTTGCCTTCCCATCAAACATTCTATGTGTGTTTTCTTATATTTTTGATAGTTAATAATTGCTCTTTGTAATTTTTTTATAGATTATTGATGCATGACTATAAGTTAGATGTCCAACATAGAGTGGAGGTACTTGACCCAACCATCTCTCACTTTTTGAGAATTGGTTCTAACATAAGGAATTGGCTATCCAATGTATATTTATTTTCAGACTTGTGAGCTCCTTCTCTACCCCTACCATGAGAGGCATGTTTTTTTGCAACCTTAGCTCAGTTTGAATTTTTCATCTTTGAGGCTTTTGACAATGTCTAGTGGTCTAGCCACAACTCACACTAGAGTCTTATTGCAATTGATATCACTGATAAGACATATTTCATATTGAACTCTATTGAGGGACACCATGGAATGGCTAGGTGTTAAGTGTAATTGGCCAATACTTTAGCCATTGATCCCACTTTTAGTTCTTTTGTCTTTGGTTAAGCCAATGCTTTGGATCTTTCTAAATAGGGTTGTCTCAAGGATGATAGAGGAAATTGAGAAATATCCTCCCATCACAAAGCTCATGGATGACATGCAAATCTTAATTGTGAAGGTATGGTGCTGGTAGGTTGTAAGAAAATACATTTTTAAATAGTGTGTTTATGCTTCCCCTTGTTTGTGTAGCCTCCCTTGCAGGAGGAGGCTTTCTCATGTGGATGGAGAGTGATCACAAATGCAAAGCTAGTGGTTGACTACACCTATTGCAACCCAAAAAAGAATATTAGGGTAATCATTTGACCATATAAATACTGTTGTTACTTGAAATTTTCTCTTTGAAATCTAATCTTTCTTGGCTAGATCAATACGAATTGCTACACCCACAATCATGTTTGGTGGGTAAGGGATATATGTTCAATGTCTCCACATGCCACTACCCACAGTAGTACCAAATCCCCCAAAGGGCCAAATAATCCAAAGAAAGGGGCCAGGTACCACACATGGCAAGGAAGATTCACAAAAAAAGAGCAAAGGTAGAGGAAGAGAAGCCCAAGGAGGTTCCAAAGGAAGATAAGAAGGCAAAGAAAGTTTTTGCCATCTGAAAGAGACCCAGAAAAGCACAAACACATGCCATAGAGGATCAAAAGAACGAGACAAATAAGAAGCGGATAAGGACATGAGAAGAACCAAAGCCCCAAGGAGGAAGATAAGCAAAAGAAAACACCAAAAGAGCCAGAACCCAAGGAGAAAGAGAAGCAGAAAAAGAAAGTCAAAGAGACAGAGCCTAAGGAGGACAAAAACAAAGAAGAAGAGTTGTAAACACCAAGAACGAATCCAATAAGAGCATAGGAGGCCAACACAAGAAAGAGTCCTAGGACTCTTAGAACTCCCAAAAATATTTTGTGGACCAACATTTTGTAAATAGCAAAGGAGTGCATATTCTCTCTACTTGAGATGTACATACTCTCTACTTGAGAGCATTAAATCCTCTCTACTTAAAAACATTGCATACTCTCTACTTGAGATGTACATACTCTCTACTTAAAAACATTGCATACTCTCTACTTGAGAGCATTACATATTTTTTGTAAAGATCAAACGTTACGTATTCTCTCCTTGAGAGAATTATCAAAACCTTACATCCCTTGTAAATTTTATGATTGTCATTGGCTCCATCTCTCCTATAGCTTCCAATATAGCCTTTCAATTTTTTTTGTAATTGTGGCAACCCTTGCATCTGTCTCTACATGTTTTTCCTAGTCCAACTGTGTTGACATCAACATGTCTAGGCCCAAAACATAATCCATGCCATCTTTCAAACCTACTCCTAAAGGGCCTAAATAATTTTCCAACCATGGGGGGAGTTTTTCAAAGTAAGTGGAGATAATGAAAACTAGCTCAGGGTCTATCTCTTCCTTCTCTTCTACCCCAACCTCTACCTTCTGCTGTTCATGGGATTTTCTCTCTTTTTTATTTTTCTTCTTGCTCCCGGGAAGTGAGAAAGAGGAGCCACAATCCTTATGCATATCTCTTGACCTATTTCTCATTGTAAGGGTGACAAACTAAAATCAGGTTGGCATATACCAAAAGCACGCTGGCATATTTACAGTGTTGTGAAGGCAAGACTTTACTTTATTTTTTTGAACATACAATATGGATGGCATCAAACAAGACATTTCCACCAAATGGAAAGCAACAAGATAAGACATTTGAACTAGACAAATACAAAAGGAAACCAACAAGATGAGACATCTGAACCAGCAAATGGAAAAGGAAACCAACAAGATGAGAGAACCAGCATTTGTCATTGATATGAAAATATTGTACAAAATGTCAGTCTACTACAATTGATACAATTTGACTACAATACAAGTTGTTGGAATTAGGGTTGCAGAGAAACGCACATAGCTTGGAGAAGATGAAGGAAGCTCAAGGCACACAATAGAGAGTGTGTTTCTTAGTATGCAATGGAAAGATGGATAGCCCTAGAGTGATGGGCGTATATACAATGCTCGGGGGGAAAAACCTCCTAAAGAGGGAAAAATGCCCCGGTGGTCTTAGTGTGTTCAGACACATCACTACCACATGTATATGGTAACAAATCCCCCCTGGAGTGATGCGCTGAACAAGAGTTGGCACATGAGTAAAGGGAAGTGCCATGCCCTGAGGACATGATCAGTCCACAAAGGGGAGTAAGCCCAAAGCTTTGCGGAAAGCTTCAAGCTTCTCACGAGACAATGCCTTTGTGAAAAGATCTACAAGGTTGTCATGTGTTGGCACATAAGCCAAGTTGATCTCAGCCTCTCCCTGACATAGTGGTAATGCACCTCAATGTGCTTTGTGTGAGCTTGAAAACTGGTTCCTCGCAATTGTCAATGCACTCTGACTGTCAATGTAGATAGTGTTGGCAGTGTTCTGTCCAACACCCAAATCAGCCATAAGGCGTCTGAGCCATACACACTCAACCGTAGCTGTGAAGACTGCCCTGTACTCAGCCTCACAACTCGAAGTGACCACAGTAGGTTGCTTCTTGCTCAACCATGATATACATGAACTGCCAAGCATGAAACAAAAACCACTTGTGGACACTGGCATGTCAAAACAACCAGCCCAATCTGAGTACAAAAAAGCATGTAAGTCTGGCGGCAATAATCCCCCCTTGGGATAAAACAAGCCAAGATGTAAAGTGCCACTAAGGTAGCAGAAAATCCTCTTGATAGCTTGCCAATGCTTAGACCCTGGGCTATGCATAAATCTACTGACCCTATGAGACTGCAAACTGAATATCTAGCCTCGTGTTGCATACATAAATGAGGCAGCCAATAGCAGTTTGGTAAAGAGTGACATCAGCAAGATCGCCAGCATCATGTAGACTCAACTTCAAACCTGTTTCCATGGGAGTGGCAATAGGTTTGCAATCCTCAAGTCCAAACTTACATAGCAATGTCTCTATGTAACTTTTTTGACACAAGGCAATACCACCATCACACTGCTTAAACTGTATACCCAAGTAATGATGCAACATCCCCAAATCTTTCATCTTGAAAGTAGCATTCAAATCAGCCTTAAATTCAGCAATATGTCTCTCATTTCGTCCAGTGATCATCAAATCATCGACATAAAGAACCACAATGAGAAGTACATCACCCTCACGCTTTACATACAATGTGCTTTCTGTTGGACTGTTACGAAAGCCTCATTTAACCAAACGAGTGTCAGCTTTCTCATACCAAGCAAGAGGAGACTGCTTCAACCCATACAAAGCCTTCTTACATCTGCACCCTTTTTCCTCTTGTCCTTTTATGACAAAACCGTGAGGCTGCGTTACATAAACTTCCTCAAATATGTCACCATTCAAGAAAGCAGTAACAATGTGTGATTGATGTACATCCCAACCAAAATGAGCTGCCAATGCACATAGGAAACGCACAGTAGTCATACGACAAGTGGGAGCAAAAGTCTCTTCATAATCTATGCCTTTTTGCTGTGCATAACCCTTTGCAACAAGTCGAGCCTTATGGATATCGATCTCACCATCCGGCTTGTGTTTCAACTTGTAAACCCACTTCGTACCAATGGCCTTTTTGCCAGGAGGCAAATCACATAAAGTCCATGTGTCATTTTCTATAAGTGCATCATATTCTATTTGCATGGTAGCCATCCAATTTTCTAAATTCTGTGCTTCGTCAAAAGACAGAGGCTCCTCAACATCATGTAAGCTAGACACAGCCAAAGCATAACAATCTGATGCATAAGATGCATGCCGAGAGCCTGAACGAGTACGACTAGACAAAGGTGCATCCAATTTACTCTCACGCAAAGTGTGCACCAGCCATTTTGGCGTACCTCTAGCATTTTCATTTTCAGCCCTTTCCTCATCAAGTACATAATGTACATCTGCATCAGTAATAGACTGATCTGTAACATTTTCAGAAACCCCCATAGGCTGTACATTTGCCTCATTGGAACTTACATTCGTATTTCCACCACTGAAAAGAGGCAACAAAGTGTCATAAATGTCTTGTGAGCTTACATTACTGTCTCTAGTACATGACAGCAAGGGCTGAACAGAATCTTCCACAAACACTACATCCTGTGAAACCAGAATATGTTTTGTTTGTGGATGATACAACCTGTAACCTTTGCTTTTAGCACTATAACCAACAAAAATACATTTGAAAGCCTTATCATCCAATTTTATGTGCTGTGTTTGTGGCACCAAAGCATATGCCAAACAGCCAAAAACACACATGTGCTCAATAGAAGGCTTTCTATCATGCCATGCTTCATATGGATTAATAGACTGCAAAGCTTTCATAGGACACCTGTTAAGTACATAAGTGGCACACATGATGGCCTCAAGCCAAAAAGAATGCGGCAAAGCTTGACTTTTGACCATACATCGTGCCATTTCCGTCAATGACCTGTTTTTCGTCTTAGCAACACCATTTTGCTGAGGTGTATAAGGCACTGTACCTTGGTGTTTTATCCCATGACTAGCCAGAAATGCATTAAATTCATGAGACATATACTCCCCCCCTCGATCAGAACGGAGGGTGCCCATAGTACATTTCCAGACATTTTCAGCCATAGCCAGAAATTGTTTCCTTGGGTCATAAGTCTCCAAGTACTAGCAAAAGTCTGGTAAATCTGGTAAGGCATCAAGAACAGTCTGCACAAGGGAACTGTCTAAAATGACTTCACCTGCAGAAATAAGCTGCTCATTGATATCCTTGACACTAGCAAGGAAAGTATCCATATCATCTTCCTCGTGCATAATCTTTGACTCCAACTCTTTACGCAGCAAAGCAATTTTAGCCTCATTGCGACTTGCATAAAGACTTGCTAGAATATCCCAAGCCTGTTTTGCAGATTTTGCTGAACAAATGTGAGGAACAATGGTGCGCTTCACTGACAACACAATAAATGCATGAGCGTGCGCATCCTTTACATCCCAACGAGCTTGTTCTTTCGTAGGCAAAACAACTCTAATAGCAGCAATCCTTGCAGCAAGACCTGCAACATCCTCAACATCGCCTACATCCTCAGAAGCAGGACGTACATCAATGCCCTGCACAATATTCTAGATGCCCTTTGACACAAGAACGTGTTGCATCATATAAGCCCACATAGGGTAATTGTCCCCATCCAACCTGTCCTCAGCAGCAAACATCTTGAACACATCTGTGTTGTTGTTGTCAGCCATGGTAAATGTTGCATCTGATGTGAAAACTACCCGCAAATAGGAGAAATGGAGCGGGAACAACACGTGCTATATAGCACAAACCATAGAAGATTGTAAGGCAACTGTTATTGAGAAAACGGCACTGACAGAGATTCTGCACAAAATGACAAAATTGGCTGTGCAGACTTGTCTGTAGTGGAAACGAAGGCCGAAATGAGCCCGAATCAAAAATCTGAGCAAACTAGGCTCTACAAGCTCTCCCAAAATATTTGGCGACCTGCGCGAACGCTTGCCAAAGCTCATTGAAATCGGAGAAAGTGAGCAGGCGTGTGCTGAAACAGCTGGCGACTAAGCCCGGGAGGACGCAACCTACTCTGATACCAATTGTTGGAATTAGGGTTGCAAAGAAACGCACACAGCTTGGAGAAGACGAAGGAAGCTCAAGGCACACAATAGAGAGTGTGTTTCTTAGTATGCAATGGAAAGATGGATAGCCCTAGAGTGATGGGCGTATATACAATGCTTGGGGGAAAAAACCTCCTAAAGAGGGAAAAAATGCCCCGGCGGTCCTAGTGTGTTCACACACATCACTACCACATGTATATGGTAACACTAGTTTCTTGGAAGAAGGCTTTAGCTTGGAAGAAAATGCAATCTCCCTTCTGGTACTTCTTGGATAAGTGTATGCGTCTATAGACTCAACCATATGCTGACCATATGTGAAGGTCGGTGCAAATCACCCGACCCAGTATGTTGTGGTGTTGAACAGACCATAACTTTGGTCTTGCCAAGGTTCACTGACAAGCCGCTATCACTAGAGCAAAAGTGTGCAATGCATCCAAGTGTCGACAAATTTGAGATCAACATCTTCTCAATCCTCCTCAGGACCTGGAATCCATATTAAAAAAAGTAAAAGTAGGAATATGTCAAAACTTCTCCAAATTAAATAACCAAGAGACTTTTTGTATAGTTTTTCTTGATAACATCCTAGTCTACAATGCATATGAGAAAGAGAACTAACAACATATGAAGCAAGTGTTTGACCTTCTTACGCAACACAAATTATATACTAAAGAATCCGTGTGGTTTTTTGAAGACCGAATACACTATTTGGGGCATGTGGTTTCTATTGCATGCCTTCATATGCATCATTTTCAAAGTGAAAAAGATCCGTAAATGACCTCCTCCTAAAAATTTAGAAGATTTCTGAATCTACTTAAGATTTGTAGGTTTTTATCGGTTTGTAAAAAACTATGCAAGAATTGGTGCTTCTATGATGGACCAATTGAAAGCCAAGGACAAATCATTTCATGGAAAGAAGATCAACATCAAATTTTTTATGCACTTAAGCTCGCTCTAGCTATTGCACCTATAGTAGCTATTGTGGATCCAATGAACCCCTTGTGCATGAGAGAGGCTTGAGATAGATGCTATCAATGGAGCTATTGAGTAGTTCTTCTTCAAGACAAAAACAAAATTATTTTTGAAAGCAAGAAACTTGATTTTGCACAATAGAATTGTTTTTCTTTTGAAAGAGAGCTATACGTACACTCTGAAAAAGTGGTAACATTATTTGTATGGTGCTTAGTTTGAAATAGTTTTTGAGGATGAAAGTATAAAATGGTTTACTCAATGTGGGTTGAGATTCTTCAAGAGTATGACGCAAAGCTCCGATATCGTATGATACAATGTACTAGTTGATGCTCTGAATCAAATTCCTAAGATCAACTCTCTTATGTTCACAAAAGTCTCTAACGGATAAATGTGACATGATGATGCATACTTCAAGGTGTGGAGTCATATCAAAAAGGGGGATCCTTCTTACTCCAATTCTGATAGTGTGTCTATTTCCTCCACACTCAGATATCCTCTTTAGGGTGACGAACTAACTAGATGGAATAAAATTTCCTTTTGGGTACCTACTCCATAAGATCAAAGTTTGTGTACCGATGGACGTAGAAATTTAGTGTCAAATTCATTATGAATTTCATGACAATCCAAGTGCAGGGCACCTAGGCATAAAGAAGACTCATGCACTCATACAACAATAATTATATTGGCCATGATTACATGGATATGCTCAAAACTACACCTTACATTGTCAAAAGACTCAACAAGGTAGAGCACCTTAAGGTAGGAGGTCTCTTACATCCTTTGGGGATTGCCAATGGTAAATGGAAAAGTATCTCTATAGATTTTATTGTGGGTCTACCAACCACCTTACGAGGTAACGTTGGTATGGGTGATTGTAGGTAGGTTGACAAAACTTCGTAAGTTTATTCAAACCAAGTCCACCATTAAAACTTCAGTTAACCAACTTATCTGTTGAAAACCTATATAGATTATATGGATTGCCTAGCAATATTGTGAGTGTTCATGAACTCAAATTTAACAGTCACTTTTGGAGGGTTGTCTTTAAATGGTTGAAAATACAACTTAATCTCAATACTACATATCATCCCGACACGGATGGAAAAATTCATTGAGTTAACCAGGTGCTCGAGAATACGCTATGAGAATTTGATTGGACAGATTATCTCCCTATTCTAGAATATTTTTATGATAGTGAAAGGCATGTTACTACTCGGTTTAGTCCCTTTATGCTTATGTATGGTTTTCAACCAAAGTCACCACTTACGATGAAGTTGGCTACTGAGAAAATTTAACAAGTCAAGGATATGTTGAAAATTGCTTGTTAAAAAGTTCGCAACAAGCACAAGACGGATATAAGAAATATAGTAATAAGAAACGTCAACAATTGACTTTCACGGAAGGTGAAGAGTTATTCTTACGTGTTCCAAAGAATTTAGAAAGTTTAAAAACTAGTCCTACACCTAAGTTATATCTTAGATGTTGTGCCCCATTCGCAATACTCAAGGAAGAGGGAACCATGGCCTATAAACTTTCTTTACCTGCACACTCTTCTATTCATACGGATTTTCATGTAAGTCATTTACATAAATGCTTTCATAGGGATGAAAATGAAATTAATCAAGAGGATTTGGTCAAGTCCATTGAACCTCCCACCTGTGTATTAACCAAAGTGCATTCTTTACTATCATGATTTACGTACTCGTCATCATGTGTATCATCAAGCATTAGTTAACTGAAAAGATAGACATGAAGAAAGTGTCACTTGGAAAAACATTAGTTTTTTTAAAAAGAAATACCCAAATTTTGTTTTCAAGGACAAAAGCGCTTCTCCAAGTGGGGAGTAATGTGAGGCCAAGGACCGGGCACGACCTAGTGGGAAACAAACATGGGAGCTTGTCTATAAAGATAGATAGGGATTGTTGGGAGAAGCATGTAGTTCTAGGATTCTTACAACTCTTAAGTTACCTACATAAAGTACTCATTATAAATACTTACAAGATGTAATTACTTTTGGGAGAGTTCTCAATAGTGAGTAATTCTTTGGTGATTAACAAGGTGTAATTACTTAATATATCTTGCCTCATTTTTTATAAATGCCTATGTAGTGCATTTGTGTGTGCTTGCACATGGGCCAAAGCATGTATTGGTGGTACCAAAAAGGGGTGTCTTGGACACTCCTTTGGTAGCACTTGACAAGGCCCATCTTCATGTGTTACACGTAAAATAAACTAGCATGTTATATCTCAATGGATGGATTTTTTCATGTAGAATCTAAAAGTATACAGTCCGACAAGTTTTGAGTTTTTTACAACAAAAAAAATTGCCGGTCCCCGCTTTTTTTAAAAGGTACCACCAAAAGGTGCAAAAAGTGATACCACCAATACATGCTTTTACCCACATGCTATGTTTGACGAGAGAGAGAGAGAGAGAGAGAGAGAGAGAGAGAGAGAGAGAGAAGCACAATATGCCTTCAACTAATGAGCAAAACAAGTCTATCCTAATCCCCAAGCTCTCTCTCTCTCTGTCTCTCTCTCTCTCTCTCTCTCTCTCTCTCTCTCTCACACACACACACACACACACACACACACACACAAAATCCATTTTGTGCTTCAAAAATTATCTAGTCTTTTGGTTTTAATGATAATATCTATAAATAGCTATTTGAAAGGAATACTCAAACTGTAGAGGGGTTTTTTATTTTGTAAATTCACATTGCTACACATTTCAGAATTTCATTTTCTTCTAGAATTACCACATTTAGAAATTTTGCTTATGGTGGTGACAAAGAAAAACAACAAGGACGAGGAATGGGGGACTAAGACCATGCTAGCATGCTAGGTCTCAGAGAAAGGACAAGATGCTTGGTGCAACAGTGGTGCTTAGATGTCGTGGTTTGAAATCCTTTTTTTTATCTCTTTGGCACTGGACTTCTTCAACAATAACTATATTTTCTCAAGCTCTCGCCTCAATTATAGGCATTTTTAGCGTGCCAAAAGGATTATATGGACGAAGTGCATTTTTTCCTAAGTCCAAATTGATAGAGTTTTTTATATGAGTTGATAAAAGTTTGATATGAGTTAAATATGACTAAATTCCACCCCATCATGGCCCGCCACTGCACCCTAAATATGGCTTCTTGTACATCTCCAAAAGACTTGTATTGTTGCATCTCTAGAAAAGACGTCTCTACAGCAACAGGTGGCTTCTGAGAGATTGTACGAGAAAATAGGGATGTGCTCATCGCCATGGGTAAACTCAAGAACTTTAAAGATTGGAAGCAAGTTGTCAAGGCCATCTCGGGGGTGGTACCCTCCATTGTATCTATCGTAGTCTACCCCTCTTTGGTAGGGATGGCCCCCCTCAAGGCATAAGCTATGCTTGAGGTACTTTGTACATTTCTTTGTTGAGTTGATATAACATTTAACAATTGTGAATTTGGAAAAAAATAAAAAATAGTTTTAAAAATCTCTTATTATTTTTTTAAGAGATGCATGATGAAATTTATTTTTAAAATATTCTCTTAAGCATTTTTTATGGTCCCTTTTTCTCTTTCATCCTATGCATGAAGATATTGTTTCACTCAAAATCATTCACTCACATGCATAATTTGTTTGACTGGTCTATTTTAACACGTTCTAAACTTTCACTCATGTATTTTAAGCTCATGGGCTGATCTCTCTCTCTCTCTCTCTATCTCTCTCTCTCTCTCTCTCTCTCTCTCTCTCTCTCATGCATGGGTGTGTGTGTGTGTGTGTGTGTGTTTCTATTTTAAGGCACGCGCGCGCACGCACACACACACACACATACACACACAATTTGTTTGCCCCAAGAGTGTAGATAATTCTGGACTCTCGTAGTCCAGAGGAAACTAATTACAAAAGCGTCTGCCTTCGGTTTTTGGGTGCATAATCTTGGTCATTCTTCTTGTATACTTTTTTGGTGTATGAGGGGAGCGGCCGGGCGTGCCCTACGAGACTCCAAAAACAAAAACACACACACACAATTTGTTTGCACATCAATTTCACATTTACATATTTTATGCTTTAATGTTTTTGACACATTGAATCTTAAAGTTTCAATTTATGTTCAAGCTTTCCATTTTAACTTTTAATTACCTTCTTTTATTATTGTGATAGCAAGAGGCATTATAGGCATCCATGCCATTGCCGGAAATACATTCTTCAAACATACAAATGCACAGTGTAGATGTACAAGACCCTCAAGAAATTGCGGCACAGAAGAATGTTAATAACTTACCTTGTGTTTAGGATTTGAGTGGTAGTCAAATAAATGGAGTTTAAGCTTTTCTAAATTCAAATTCTACATGGTTTTCATGGGATTTTGGGATTCTAGCATCTTGGTCTTCATGGATTTAGGACTTACTAGGCAAAGACTTGATCGAGCGTCCCCCTTGCAAACCTAGAGAGCACAAATGTAAAATCCGAAGTATTAGGGCATGCAAGCTAGAACTCTAGGTGAGAGAGTGAGAGAGAGAGAGAGAGAGAGAGAGAGAGAGAGAAGAAGAAGAAGAAGAAAGAGAGAATTTTAACGTCGTAGGAAACTATCCCAAGAGACCTTAAAGATCTATCCGACGAGGAGAGTTGAACTCAAGACCTGTTATTCAAGTGGGAAATGGCATACCCAATCTACCACACTTGATTGAGAGAGAGAGAGAGAGACCTTTTATTTTCCTAGGTAGGATATCCTTGTCATTTTTCCACCCTGGAAGAAACTTTTCAGCCTCTTGCTCCCATTTTCTATCAAAATTATGGGCCTCTTCTGCATTCAAAAACATAATCCATGCATAGTTTTCAGTTGCTTCAAATTACATGTTTCAAACACTTGAGGTAAAATAAAGAAATCCTCTATTATTTAATTGAAAATTTGTTATCTTTTTTTTCTTTCATTCTAAAATTTAGGGCATTTTTCCATAATGATTTTTAAAAAGACCAAAGATTTGGTAGAGCTACCTTCTGCTAGATTGTGAAGTATTTCATTTTCGTCGACTTTCCCCGTCTTCGTGTCTTTTTGGAATGTAATCGAATGACCCTACACCATAAAGTGCACAAAAAATTGTGAGGATTGAAGTCTTACCAACTCTACTTGTGTTATAACTGCGTAGACATCATTTTACCTTGTTACCAAGACCTCGAGACATTCTTTTCGTGTGCTTATTCTTAGTGGAATCCTGCTCTTCAAACCTCTCTTCGACAACCTACGGTGTCAAAAAGTTGCCAAAAATGCTATTGCAAAGTTGACAAGTAAAATTTGCATTAAAATTTAAACTGGGGGCTTATTGGGAAGCATAAGAAAAACTACCCCTTGAGGGCCTCCTCTTCTTGTCTTTGTGGCAGCATAATAAGCTCCCTTAGGACCATCATAGCAGACTGAAGAACTTGAGAAGGTGTATGCCCCTTCATGATTTGCCGAATTCGGCATCTGCATCCATCGCCGTTGATTCCAAGAATCTAGGTATCACAAGAAGTTTTGGACAAATTCTCACAATAATTCCCACATTGTGACTCACCTCAACATCATGAGCTTCTGTGAGGGAGGCGCCGCATACCTAGCTAGGTATGTGGTGCCTCTCGAGCAGAAGCTCATGATGTTATTCATTGTATGAAAAACACTGGCTAAGACTCCGTTTTCCTACATGAAAAAATTTCTAAATTTTCTTGTGGTACATCATCAAGTTTATTTAATATGACGTTATTTTATTAGGAAAGGTTTGACTTGCATCCCATAAGTAGATTAAGAAAAAGTGATCTCCTCGGGAAATTCACTATTAGTTCGAGAGAGATGTCACTTGCATGCACCGCTAAATACGGGACCATCTTTTGCAAAATTTATCTTTTTGCCTGATAGAACCCCCCTATTGTACACTCCCATGATGATACCATACGGCAATCCTTAGTTAATACCCCGGGGTGATCCCTAATGTGCTTGCAGGTGAGTCAAAAACCAACTTGTTTTTTTGTGCATTTTACTCATGTTTGGATATTGTCCTGGTCTTAGGGGTGAAAATGTGAGCTGCCCTTCAGAAAATACTCTATATTACCAAAAAGCTCATAGATTTTTAAAAACTTGAAGGCCAAGGCCTTATATAGTCAACATTTGGGTATTCTTGTTATAAATCCCGGTAGAAACCTCACATATTGGCATAAATGTCTGTCGTCCCATTTGCTTGACCTTAAAATTCAAGGCCAAGAAAATGGTTTCTTTTCAAACTGTGGTTTGAAGTGGCCTAAACACAAGTCATTCAAATGCATAGAAAGTGCTTGCATCCCCAAGTATCACCCTTGCCAATTTCGACAAGCCGAAAACACCAAAGGCCACTCAAACAGACATAGGGGTGCTTCAACTACATGTATACAACTATCTAGATGAGTCTAGAGAGTTTTACCAATCCAAGAGAACATCAAAGATCTATCTGACGAGTCTTGAACTCAAGACGTATTACACTTGAGGGAACTCTAATGAGACAGCAGTCACACAATGCATAGTTATCAGTTACTTTTTGAAATCATGTATAGTCACAAATGCACCAGTTATTTGTCTTATATGCAACTATGTAAGGCTTTTTGTAACTATGCTAACTTTGGCATAGTTACATCGATAACGTCTCGGTGATAACTGATGCACACGTGACCACATCATAACCAATCGACCACATGTGGGTTAGAGTGGGTAACATACCAAATTGAGAGTGTCCAAGCGGTCCATAATTAAAATGTATTTATTAATAAAGGCTATCACACATCCAGTAATTTCTTTGCTCTTTCTAATATAAATTCTCAGCATATTTTCAAAAAAAATCATATATCGAGGGAGAGAGAGAGAGAGAGAGAGAGAGAGAACCCAATTGGACATCATCATCTGGGTGCTCAATGATCGGGGAGGGCGCTCTGCGGCGACTGCTGCTCCCTTCCACCGGCACTTCTTCAATCCTCAGATTCTCTTGCTTCGCCTAATCAGAGAGAAAAAACGTACGTGTGTGTGTGTGTGTGTGTGTGTGTGTGTGAGAGAGAGAGAGAGAGAGAGAGAGAGAGAGAGCGCGCAAACCTGAGGAGCCGAGAAGGGGCTATCGAAAAAGGAAGAGAAAGGCGTCGATCTGAAGAAAGGATCATCGAAGGGGTCATGTTGTAGCAACTTTGACAGCAAAGTGGAGGGCGATCGCGGATTGCTGTCCATGTCTGTGGGCGTGCGAAAAGAGAGAGATGGAGCGCGGGCGGAGTGTAGCGTTCCAAAAGACGCATCGACTTGTCACTTTTGCCGTTATTACCGTTGGTATCACTTTTAAGCCAAACGTTCTCTCTAAGGCTGGGTTCACATCGCTCGGCGAAAGAAAGAGCAAAGAATTTCGTGGGAGCCAATCATACTTCTCTCTCTCTCTCTCTCTCTCTCTCTCTCTCTCTCTGGCTGCGCAACAGAAGCTGCTGATTGGGTAGCCACATCGAGGAAGAATTTCCCTTTTTCTCTCCCACTCTGCCTTTTTTTTCTTTCCCCCGCCCCCCAAGGTGATCACTTCCACCCTGCTGCCTTTCTTCTCTAGCCAATGGAGCCGCAACATGCAAGCAAAGTGACCGCCTACGGCCTACGGGTATTGCCTTGTGTGAACACTAGGGTGGCGGAAGAGCTAAGCACCCTTGTGTTCCGCCTGGAAATGGTGGAAGGGTGCTTCTCTTCCACCTCTCCAGTCGCTATAGTCATGCGAGGCTTAGTTATCAGTTCTAGATAACTATCCCAAAGCATTAAATGAATAACTAAGCCTCTTTCATGGTCATGCATTTATTAACCAAGATGATATGTTTATGATAGCAAGCAACTGTTATTTCTCTGAAGAACTAACAATTATGAGAGTATTGGTTAATAATGCATCAGAAAATTATAGTGTTATTCAATTAGAGATGTACACTTGAGTCGGTTAATTATATTTCCTCAAAAAAAAAGGCAAAAAAGATAACGTCGTACACTTGAGAAGAGGAGGAAGGATCCAATGCTTTAAAATCCATTCAGTTTTCCTCCATGAGAGTTTGGAAGCCGCTGGTTCCAAGACCATGTGCTTACCTACACCTTTGCCAAGTGTCGATAGAATTTAGAGGTTTATGTAGTATTTGACTACTTAGGGATGATCAGCCTCTTAGGAAATTCTAAAGCAATACTTTCATTGTAACGATATGCCTGGCTTGGAACGCAACTCTCAAAGTATTGAGCATAAAGTGCTACGTAGTAATAATGTGTGTGAGTAATGTTATAAGCAAGAAAGCTACTGCAAAGCACAATATCATGTGTAACTCTTTAAATAGCATCACTTATGTGTATACGTTTGTGTGTGTGTGTGAGCTGTTTCGCAAGGCAACACACATCAGTCCAATACGCAAGCTAAGAGATGCTGATGCGACCTTGTGTGTGTGTGTGTGCGCGCGTGCGCGTGCGCATTGTAAAAAATGATTGCATATAATACATCTCGGCACGTTCAGCCTCGCCAGAATGGCAGTATTGTGTGTGTGTGTGTGTGTGTGTGTGTGTGTGTACACGCACGCGCGTAAAGGGAAAACGCTGTTGAAAGCAGTTCCAGAAGGCGGTTATCGCCTACATGCAAGTCATAAAAAAATTGCCAAACTTGGCACACTTAGTGCAGCTCGCATAAAAAGCCTGGCTTGTCTGGCTTGTCAGAGACCCAAAAATAAAAATTTAATGGCCAAATAAGTACTAATTCCTATTGTATTTTTTATACACTCCTTTTTTAACCGTCAATGCTCGGGAAAATTTCGTATGAGCTTAATATCGTGTTGTTTTCGATTTCAAAAAAATGCCGGTTGAGGGCAAGGGGAAAGGGAGAACTTCCACCCCAAAATAGGGGAAAATAGTGTAAAAACCATAAATAAACCTAATTTTCTAAAATCTCCTCTTGGTAAATTCAAGGAAAGGAACTTTGTATGTTTGGAAAAATGATTTTTCCCGAACATCGTCAATATGGCATGCCGTAAAGACATCCATGAGATGTCGTTTTTTTACAATTACTATCTAAGAGACCTTCCAATCATTGTCAGGTAAGTTTCAATAGGAAGCCATTGTCTTCTTAACCTATCCTACTCACTGAGGAGAGGTAGGTATACATACACAAATTTCAAACGAATTTATCCAAGAATGAGTATCCACCAATGGGGTTTAGAATAGATTAATAATTCCGAGCTTGGAAAAGAGTGACGTATGTGAACTTTTTACTTGTAAAATTACCTTGCCGAGAATTGAAAGAAAAAAGAGGTTTTAGCAAGTATGTGCCTACGTTTTTCCATAGGAAATTGGATGAATATCTTTGTGAGATGCTCTCATCTTAAACGAAAATAGAAAATAGAAGGCGATGAAGAAAAGGCGAGGGCAAGCTGTAGGCGCAAGCACAGGTGATTGCATAAGGAGAGACGCTCTGCTTAGCCAATCCTGAAAGAGGGGGGGTGGGGTGTTTGGGGGTTGCACTCTATATATATATATATATATATATTTGGGTGACTTTCTGAGCAGCAAAGGGTGGATTTGGAGTGTGTTCAAAACCCATGGCCTTAATTTTGGGCGCAAAACTAAAATTGAGAAGCTTAACCTTGGGAAGGAATCCCCGGAGATTCGTCCTAATATAATAAGGAAGTTACCAGTAAGTTGCCATTATAATTTAACTCCTCAGCTCAAAGTGCATAACAATGTATGGCGATGGGAGTTCGAAAATTTCCAATGAACAATGTGTGTGTGTGTGTGTGTGTGTGTGTGAGAGAGAGAGAGAGAGAGAGAGAGAGATTAATATCGTCCTTGGGGGTGTTCGTCTCTCTAGACGTTTACACTCTCGAGAGAGATTATTATCGTCCTTGGGGGTGTTCGTCTCTCTAGACGTTTACACTCTCTCTCTCTCTCTCTCTCTCTCTCTGTGTCGGTCGGTCGACCTATGGGTCCAAAGATGGGATGTTATGTACCATGTGTGGACTGACTCATCCTCACAGATCATGCTGATGAGGGAGGGAGGAGGAGTCAGGACATGCATGCATGGTTGCTATTTTAACGTCCACCATACATATGGGCTCTTGAAAGCTCCGCACGATCACTACCTCTCTCTCGAAAGGCAGTAGGTTTTGTGAGACTAAAGGCCCTGGGTTTTTCAAGCATTGGAGAGATGTAGAAAGCCTTTCAAAAAGGCTATGGTCCAAATTTCTGGGCATCAAATGGATATCGCATGAGAGCTTGACGACTGGCATGGGCAG